>NC_133666.1:379287052-379601753 GCF_037893015.1 Macrotis lagotis
AGGAATGTACACACCAAAAAGTATTATCAGGAAATGCCTTAATTAGCTCTATGTAGGGTCCTATTGACCTTTAAGGTGAGAAATAATTTATCTTGTAGACAGCCTTAAAGCCTACAGGGTCAAGAGGTGAAAGGATCAGAAAAATGAGGTAATGGAGGGAAAGAAGTTTAATGGCAAAGGATGCCCTAATGAAATCAATTCCCATCCCCACCTTAACCCTAGTTTATTTTTTAAATTAATATTTTATTTATTTTCCAATTATATACAATAGTAGTTTCTACTCATCATTTTCTGTAAGGTTTTGAATTTTACAATCTTTCCTCCACTCTCCCATCCCTCCCCCATCCCTCCACCAAAGGCAGTCTGGTAATCTTTACATTGTTTCCATGATATACATTGATATAAATTGAATATGTGGGAGAGAAATCATATCCTTGAGGAGAAAATAAAATATTAGAGATAGCAAAATTATGTTGTACATAAGACATATGTTGTTTGGTTATTTTGCAAGGCAAATGGAGTTAAGTGACTTGCCAAAGGTCACACAGCTAGGTAATTATTAAGAGACTGAGGCCAAATTTGAATTCAGGTCCTCCTGACTCCAGAGCTGATGCACTATCCACTGTGCCACCTAGTTGCCCCAAGACTTTTTCTTATTAAAAAAAATTAAAGGTAATACACTTTGGTCTTTGTTTAAACCCCACTGTTCTTTCTCTGGTGTTCTCCATAGCAGGTGCTCTAAAATTGTCTCTGATTATTGTATTGGTGGAATGAGCAAGTCCATTAAGGTTGATCATCACACCCATGTTGCTGTTAGGCTGTACAGGTGTTCTGGTTCTGCTCATTCTCCTCATCATTGGTTTATGCTAGTCTTTCCAGGCTTCTCTGAATTCCCATCCCTCTTGGTTTCTAATAGAACAATAATGCACCATAACATACATATACCACAATTTGTTCAGCCATTCCCCAGTTGATGGATATTCACTTAATTTCCAATTCTTTGCCACCACAAACAGGGCTGCTATGAATATTTTTGTACAAGTGATGTTTTTACCCTTTTGTCTGCATAGACCCAGTAGTGATAGTGTTAGATCATAGGGTGTGTGCATTTTTATTGCCTTTTGGACATAATTCCAGATTGTTCTCCAGAAAGGCTGGATGAGTTTGCAGCTCCACCAACAATATATTAGTGTCCCAGATTTGCCACATCCCTTCCAACATTGAACATTGTCCTTTCTGGTCATGTTGGTCAATCTGATAGGTGTGTGATTTAACACTATTTTAAACTTTGATTTAGGGATTAAAACTGGTTAGGTACCTATATGCAAAGTTCAACTGAGAATCAAAGTAATTATCTGGAAAATTCAATTCTCCTTGACATCTTTATTTCATTCACCCCCTTTCAAGTGAAAATGTTTTCAGAGAGTGATGTTTAGATGGACAAGCAGACAGACAGACATAGATTGACAGACAGGTAGAATGACAGAATCCAAAACTTCATAAAGAGCTGACACAAAAATGATTTGAAATGTGAGAAATTCATGATTTTCATATGAAACTAAATGATAATATAAATTTTGAGCTAAAAAGGTCCTCAGAAATTATCTCTAGCCCTCTTTTACAGGTGAGGAAACAAATAAAAGTAAAATGAATCATCCAAAGACATAAAAGTGGAAAGTAGCAGAGCTCTTTAGGTTCAGGACCTCTACCTTTGAATCAAGTCCCTTTTTTTACTGTATCTCCTATGTTATTTACTCTCTAGCCATCTTTATCCCATGGCATGACCCATGAACCCTTTTGTCATTTACCCCCTCACTCACAAACTCCACCTCAAGTTTTCAGAAGAATAATCAAGTCAAAAATGAATATTTCTTTATTTTATTTTTATTGGTTTTATTTTTCCAAATGCATGCTATGAAAGTTTTTCAACCTTCATCCATATGCCTTCATATATTTTTACACTACAAAATTTCCTTCCATCCTCCTATCCTAACCCCTCTCCCCTTAGTGGGGAACAGTCAGATTAATAATTTTACATACATATTTGTGTTAAGCATGTTTACAGATTAGTCATTTTCAGTATGAGGAATTAGGATTAAGGTAAAGAAATAGATTTTTTTAAGCAAATATAGTGCTCCTCAGATTCTGAAGGATTTTGTTTTGTTTTGTTTTGTTTTTCTTCTTCTGGATGGGATAGTATTATCTATAGCTGGTCTAATACAGTTGTCCTAGCTCTCTGACATGCTGAGAGATGCATCAATCAGGGTTGATCATCTCACAATGTTGTTGTTGATGTTGTTCTCTTGGTTCTATTCCCTTCACTCAGTGTCAGATCCCATAATTCATCCCATGCTTCTGTAGAATATGACTATCTATGGTTTCTTATAGAACAGTAGTATTCCATAGTATTCATGTACCATAACTTATTTAACCATTCCCCAATTGATGGGCATCCCCTCAATTTCCAATTCTTTACCACTACAAAAAAGAGCTGCTATGAATATTTTGGAATATGTTGGACTTTTCCCATTTTTTATAATTTTTAATGGATATAGACCTAGAATTGGAATTGCTGGGCCAAAGGGTATGACCAATTTTATTGTTCTTTAGGCATAGTTCCATATTTCTCTGCATAATGATCAGATCAGTTCACAACTCCACCAGCAATGCATTAATGGCCCAATCGTCCCACAATCATTTTCTCTTTTTTGTCATCTTAGCCAATCTGATAGATGTGAGGTGATAACTCAGAATTGTTTTAATTTGCATTTCTCTGATAATGATTTGGAGCATTTTTATATGATTATATATAGCTTTAATTTCTTCATTTCAAAACTGTCTAGTCATATCCCTTGACCAACATGAATATTTCTAGGGGGAAAATTTGTGAATCAAATACCCTATTGCTCTACTCATCATTCCTGTGACTTTCTAGTACAAATCACAACACTCTGGACATTTTGCCTTATTTCTTTTGTCTTTCTTTGATAAAAAACATATTGTTTGGGTTTTTATTTTCAGTTCTGGTGCTTTTGTTCTTTTTTTCTTTTTTTCCCTAGCAATTAGCTCACTTTCTAATACATAGCACTTTAAAAATGCTTTTCGTTCATTCTTTCATTTAAAATAATAAGCTAGGGATGGCTAGGTGGTGCAGTGGATAGAGCACTGGCCCTGGAGTCAGGAGTACCTGAGTTCAAATCCGGTCTCAGACACTTAATAATTACCTAGCTGTGTGGCCTTGGGCAAGCCACTTAATCCCATTACCTTGCAAAAAAACTAAAAAAATAAAGTAATAAAGCTATATTTGAACAATAACATAACTCCTTGTCTCAGATACATGCTAGATGTGTGGTGTTAGACAAGTCAAACTATTTTCCACCTCAGTTTCCTCATCTTTAAAATTGGGGTGATGATGATAATCTCTAACTCACAAGATTGCTGTATAGATTAAATATGACAGTATACATAAAGGATGTCATGAACCTTAAATTACTATATAAACATAGTTATTATGAATAAAGTAGCTGTTCAACAAATGGTTGATGAATCAGATTCATTTGAATGTTGCATTTGCTAATGTCAAACATTTAATTTATCTTTGTTGAAATGAATTAAATAGAAATGTCACAGAAATCTAGCCTAAAATAAATTATCTATTAACCCCCCAAACTCATAAATGAAACATACATAATTGCCTTGAATTTCTTTGTCCAAAAGTTCAAAAAATGGAATTTTTGTGTAGGAAGGAACCTTCAAATAATATATTAATAACTCTTTGTTTTTATGGATGAGGATACTGAAGCCCAGACATATCTGACTGACGATTTCACAATGAATTGTTTGTTAAAGGATTCAAATTTAACTGACAAAATGTATGACCTTACTATAATCATTTAACTTCTCTGATTAAGTTATTTTTTCCTGCAACAATATCACAAAATAAAATCTTACCTACCTCACAAGATAGTAATGAGAATCAAAAAATAACAATGTAGGTCAAAATTGCATGAAAATGAAATATACTATAAGAGAGAATTTCCCTTGCAATGATACTTTACATACATACTGATCACTAAGGTTTGGTTTTTTGTTTTCATTTATTTGCATTTGTCTTTCAAAAATATTGACCAATTTTGACCAAATCAGGTTCAAGAGTATCAAAATATATCTAGGATTTGATTTGTGTTTGTGTTTGAAACTATTAAAGATCTCAATGAGGCATCCTACCTATAATTTTCAATGGATTTCAATGACATTTGAGTAATGGATTAAGGCTAGATAGTTATGTGGTTGCAGAAATTGAGGTCTAGAATTCCCAAAAAAAGACAAGTTTAGCAATAAATAATTTTAAAAATTAAAATATCCAGACTACATTGCAGATTTTTATAATGTAGAAAACTGGCATTCTCTCCAAACACACATTCCTAAAAACTAAGAAAGATTTTACTATAATTTCAACTAAAGATTTTTATTGTCCTCCTAGTGGCTACACATAGAATTAACTTTTCAATTTTAAAACTGATTGGCAACGAAAATGCCTTATACTTTATTTGCAAAATTGCTTTATACTTTTCATATTATCTTCAATTTAAAATTGAAATATGGTAAACCATTTTTATCAAGCATAGGTCATGCTATATTTGTACTGATGTTTTCAGATTCTGAAATGTATAGTCTAGGTAAACCAAAATTTTGCTGCTAAATATTTTCTCAGTTGGATATATCATAGCTCTTATATTCTACCCATGAAGATTAATGAAATATAATAACTAGGAAGGTTTACCTAGATTGATTCTGAAAAGAGATTGCCATTCTACTATAAAAGTGATAATTGGTTATTCCCAAAATGTTGAGAAAACCTGGATACATATTTATCTTAATTATCATTCAGTTGTTTAAGTAGTAGGCAACTTTTCTTGATCCCACTTGGAGTTTTCTTGGCAAAGATGATGAAGTGACTTGCCATTTCCTCCTCTAGCACATTTTACAGATGAGAAAACTGAGTTCAAACAAAGTTAAATGAGTGTTTGAGCCACACAGTGAGTGTTTGAGGCTAGATTTGAATTCAGATCTGGACAGCATTCTCTCTGTGGTGTCACCTAGCTACTTCCCTCATTTATCTTAGCAGAAATGATTTTAGTTCTACTCAGAATATTCAATATTTCCTATCTCTCTCTTTTTTCAATATAGTTTCATAAACATAGGTTGTATTATACTATATTTGGGAACCTATAACATTTTTTCAAATGGTAACATCAAATGATAAGTAACAATTCAAGGCATAATGAGGAAATAAAGTTTTTATGACAATATTTAGTTTGAATTTTAGATGGGGGATTAAAGTTGATTGACATATCTATTCTAAGAATATAGATTTCATATTTCTAGAAGTATATCCATGGTTTAAAAAATGGCTATGGAATGAAACCCACATAGTGCAGAGCACAATACTTGTAATCAAGAAAACTGACTTCTAATTCTGCCTCAGAAACTTACTATTTGTGTTACAATGGGCAAGTGCATTAATCTCTCTGTACATCAGTTTCCCCATCTTCAGAAATGAAGAAATTGGGCTTGATGACCTATAAGTTCCCTTCCAGTTTTAAATGATGAAATCATACTTCATTCAAAAGGAACAGAATAGATATAAGGGGCAGTAGAGTTGCAGCATATATTAAGAACACATTGTCAGTAAGGATATCCACAAACTGAAGAGGAAAAAAATGCTAGAAGGCATTAGAGTAATTATCAATGAAGAAACAAAGAGAAGAGAAATTCTATGGAAGTATAGACAAGAAGATTCAGGAAACAAATCATAAATCTACCATGACATAGAAGTAATGAGAAACTTTGATTATCTGGTTGTTTACTGAATTCTATGTCTACAAAAAGCAAAAAAAACATAAATTCTTAATTGTGTTAGCAGTAATTTCATTCCTCAAAAGATGGAGGAAGTGACTAGGGAGACTATTATTCTGGACCTGATTTTACAAGGAATGAAGAATTGACTTCTGAAGTAGAAGTGATGGAAAACTTGGTAGAAAACTATTGCTGCCTCTTAAAACCTAGACTAGAAGAAAGGAAAATCATGAACAGGTTTATATGAACCTGAGTTTTGAGAAGAGCAGATTTCAAATCATTCATAAAAAGAACAGTTATCATGCTGTTCTTAGTTCTAAAATCTTATAGGAGAAGGAATCACAAGATTGATGGAAAAACTGTCAAAAATAAAATTTTAATAACACAATCTCTATGTCACTGAAAAGGGGAAGTTATTTCAAAAGACCTATGAATTCAGAAGGACTTGTTGACCAACTTAGCTTTTTTAAAAGGACAGCTACAGAACAAGGAAGATTAAGTAAGGAAGAATGACTATAAAAGAAATGTAGTCTTATATGAAAATTATCAGGAACCCTACATCTCAGAATATATTGAAACGCTGATTGTGAAAGAATTTTAAAAGTCATGTTGAGGGATCAGAACACAAAGCAAAGAACTAGCTTTTTTCTAGATGAGAACTGTTGCTGTTGTTTTTCCTTTTTTTACAAAAAGGACCAATGACATCATATATCTTGGCTTCTGGGTGAACTGGATTTAAGTGAGGCAAAATTGTGCAAAATTGTCAGTATCATTCTTTCATCCAGGGACATCAAAGTCCAGTGGCAAGACAAAAGTCAAGATGGCCTTGGATCAATGAGTGACCTTGACATCTTTGAAGTTTGAGCAAACTCTAAGCACTCTAACACATCTGCTTCAGGCTTTGTGGGCATTGGAATAAACTGCTTTCATTGGCCCATTCTGCCAGGGGAAGTCTTCAGATGCTTGGGCTAAATATCCCCCATAACTCACCAATGAATTTGAGATCTATCACTCACCCTCAACCTAGTTTAGCCCATCTGCTAAGCTGGTTTTACCAGGGTGTGGCCCCTGCTTGCTGTAGCAAACTTGCAATAGCTACTTGAAGCCACAGGTGAGAGTGTGGCTACAGGTAGACACAAGAAGCCCTTAAAAGAACTTACCAAATCTTCATAGCAGAGGTGTTAATTCTCCCTGAACATTCCATGCAGCCATAGGGGAAAATATGATAATACTAATGGATGATAATGAGAAGTTGAATTATTCAACTCATTTTGGTTTAATTCTTCCCACCAAGGGCAGCTAGATGGCACAGTGGCCTGGAGTCAGGAGATCCTGAGTTCAAATCCCATCTCAGATACTTAGTTGTCTGACCCTGGGTAAATCACTTGACTCTGTTTACCTCAGTTCTTTAACAGTAAAATGATTGGAGAAAAAATGGCAAACCACTCCAATACCTTTGCCAAGAAAACCCCAAATGGGGTCACAAGAGTTGGACATAGCTGGACTCAACAGCTACAAACAAGGAAAATAATACTTGGATTAGAAAAGATAGGCAAAAAGTGTTCAATTGAGAACTGCAATATAAATGAGGAAATCATAAAAGAGAATAAAACTGCTGTCCTTGAATTTAAGTGATGCTATCCAGATGAGCTAGTTCCCTGGGTCTATCATGCCATCCTTGTGGATCATAAGGAGAGAACTGAGAGGTATGATAGTATATTTTGGTAGATTTAAAAGCAGTTAAAGGACTGTATCCTAAAAAGAAGTCATTAACCAATGTATGTGAATTTAGAAGGCGATTCAATGGAATCTAGTGAGGTGTATCAGGGAATCTACTCTGGGTCTATTACAAGCAGTACTTTTGAAAATTTCTTGAATGAAAGCATAGATAATGTACTCATCAAGTTTCATTGTGACATAAAGTTGTAAGGAAGAGTTAATAATACACTGAATTAGGGGATACAAAAAAGACCTCAATGGAATAGAACAATATTTGGAATTAAAAGTTAAAATTTAATCAAAATACATATAAATTCAGTTGCTCAAGTATAATGTAGGAAAAATGTAGTTAAAAAGATCAAGCAGTTTTAGTGGATCGCAACACTGATAGCAACTAATTGTAAGATATGGAACCCCCAAAAAAGGCTAAACTAATCTCAAGCTGCCCTGAGAGAAATACTGTATAAAACAAGGGAAAGATCATTCTGCTGCCTTCTGCCCTTACCAGATACATTGAATATATTGAAAGGCTGATTGAGAAAGAACTTTGTATTGTCTCAGTGTTGTATTGTCTATATAATCACATTAAGTTCTTGGTAGCACATTTTAGGAAGGACAATAAAGGGCATTCCAAGAAAAGCAACTAGGAAACTATAGTGCATTCCATATAAGAAAAAGTCTAAGGAAATGGAGAGAAGAAAAGTAAGAAGATATGGTATCTTCAAATGGTTGAAAGGCTATATATGGAAGTGGAATTTAGCTTGTCTTGCTTGTGCCAAAAAAAAGATAAAACTCAATGGAATTAGTAGACAAACAGATTTTAATCAAAGGCAATGAAAAAGTTCCTGACAAATATAACTATACTAAAATGGAATGGACTGCTGTGAATAGTTATATATATCCCTGTCAATGGAAGTCTTCAAGTAGTACCCTGAAGGGTCACTTGTCCTATAGGCTAGACAGTAGGTTCTTGTTCAGATATGGCTTAGACTAGATGACCTCTTAGGGCCCTTCCAATTTTGAGATTCTATGAATCTGTTAGTCTGGAATTTGTAACCATCTTTCAACATGTCAAGAAAAAAAATAGGTAGAACTGTTCTAGATATTCAGGAATGATGAAACTCCCTCATTTTCAACAGGTTTGGTGGGGGGGGAAGTGGGCTATGGCAGAATCACAATTTCAGTTGACTGCCCTAACTTAAAAACATTTTCTTTATAATCTCACATGAGAACAGTGTATTTTTGTGAAATGACTAACTGGAATTTGAAGTGCAGTCTGTGGGCTATGGTAGAATGATTTTCTGCCTGTAATGCTAACTGACTCAATTGGTCATTGAAGCCATGACCTAGGCTTTAAAAAAAAAAATCAGACTCTAATCACAGCTCCACCTACCTCATATCTCACTTCTGTAGGAAGTACTTGAAACCTGACTTTTTTTCTTCCATTTTCTGCAAATATGTTAACATTTAGTGTACAAATTGGCAGATATATTACACATTTTTATTACTTAAGGAATTAACTATTGAGTGGAAAATAGATAAACAGATTTTTTTTCTTGCCCCATGGAAGGATTTTAGATAGGTGTACAAGAAGAAAATGTGTTCCCGTTTGTTAACATAGTTGTAAATTTAAACACATTCCATTCTGGAATAAGCTGATGCCAAATATGTTGGCCATCTATACCAAGGCTAGTCATATATATTTTGATGGAATATTGCTGACCTACTGTAAATTCCTCAGCTTCCCCTTAATTCATTCTTACTGGCACTCCAAATGGTCATCTTCCTGGAGAAGTAAAATATTCTGCTAGGTGAATTCAAAGCTAAAAGCCCTATTTAAACCCATATAAAAAACAAATCCTTATCTGCCTTTGGAACCTTAACAGTAAGGAATCCTTTTGGAAGCAACCTTCTTTTACAGGGTATTATAGGACTACAAACATCTTCATGTGCACCCGGGATGAGCAGTTGCTTTGAGAATTTGATTTTTAATTCCTTCTCTGCCAAGTTTCCTTTCAGATTGACCCCATCCTGGTGGTAAAGTCCTCCACTACCTGTCTGGCTTCCCTGTGCAGTGTGACTTTGAATCTAAAAGTTCTAAATATTAACATTTAAAAGAGCTCAGTGCTATTAGAAAGTATTTATTAAATGATTGTGCCTTTGTTCTTCCAATTCTTTGTAATTTTAGATGGTTGAGGGGTTGTGTGGGCATCAGTATTTACTTTAAGGTATCACTTGTATGGCAACTTTCATCTACAGATAACAAAAACTTTCAGAAGCTTTAAATATAGCAATATCGTGCTGCCTGTATTTCCCCTCCCTCCACGCTGCATTAAGGCATTTAACAAAGGAGAACATTTATCAATAGAGAGGATTAGATTACTTCCACAGTTGGGCAAAGGATAGTTGTTAGAGCCAACAGATAGAACTCAAGAGTTTGGGCTTCCAGACTCTTTTTTTAATCAGGTCTAAAAAAGCAGGTCTTCGTGGCTATTCCTCTTGATGTTATCAAACAGAAGCAATAACAAGGAAAAAGAAAAAAACTGAATTTAAAAATATTCATTTAATCTGGAGGAGGGGCAAGAAGACAAAGTATGGATGTGTATTTTGTGTGTATGAAGGTCACCTTTTATTTACATCTTAAAGAATGATAAATGGAAGAATTTTCCCAAGGGAAATGCATTACATGTACTGGTGCTTTGTATTCCATAATATTATGAACCTGACCCGATAACTGAAAACATGGTTCTGTTTTACTGTGAACTGTAATCGTTTAGTGAAAGTGGGGGGAGAAAGGGAATGCTCCACCATTTCTGATAATAGTATGAAGGCGACAGACAGTTCAGTAGTAGAGGGGAGAAACATATGGACTCACACAAGTTCCGAGTATGTTGTAACCTTAAAAAAAAAAATTCCCAACACAGACTACGGCCGAGGAAGGATTACTGTGAGCTGATTGCTCTGGACTTCAAACACTGGAAGTCATTCTATCATGAGGAGGGGGTGGGCGAGCGTGGGAGGGGGGGGTGGGTGAGAGGGCTTCTTTAACAAAGTCCTCCTCTCTCTGCACCCTCCCACTCCATTCACTTGCAAATCAGTGTGTGCCCAGAAGAGCCTGCTTTCCCGAAGCCCCATCACCTTCCCGTACTGAGCGCTGCAGTTGGAGCTGGAAGCGGTGGGAGCCGCGCAGGCTCGCGGAGCGGCGGCGGCAGCTGGGGCAGCGGCAGGAGCCCGGAGCGGCATCTTTCCTCCTCGCGGGTAACTAGGGGGGAAGGTGAAGGCGATGCCTCGCGCGGTTGGGGTGCTTGGTTGGCATGCGTCGCTTCGGTCCTCGGCTTTCCTTATGACTGAATGGAAACCAATCGGCTGGAGGGTCCCGCCGGCTCCCGCCGCGTGCCCGCCGGGCTCGGAGATGCTCCGGGGTCCCAGCCTGGTCCCTGGCCGCTCGCTTCCCCCCGAGGAGGCGGCGTTCGGCAGCCCGCGGGCGCGGGGACCCGCTCGCCCCCGGGCGGAGCGCTGTGCGCTGGGGCTGGCCGGGGGCGGGGAAGGACTCCCTCCGGGCTCTGCACCGGAGGAGGGCATCTGGGGCGCCCGCTGCCAGGGCGGCAGCTCCCTCCGCCGCGGCGCCTCACTCCCGCTCGGTCGTTTTTGCAAAGTTGGCAGCACCGTGGTGCGGCTAGCCGGCGCCCTTGGGAGCAGCGGCTCCGGGGCAAGGTCTGGCCAGGTGCAGATTGGCTCCCGGTCATTTTACACATGGTGATGCCGGTGGAGCAGGAAAACTTGAGCTCCGACGAGGCGGTGGTTAGCTAGGGACAAGGAGAGCAGGGAGCCGGGTTGCATTCACCTTCTTGGACAGTGTCTTCTGGTGGACATGGTGCACGAGGGCTGAGTGGAGTGGAAAGTCCCCGCTATTAGAAAGTGCATTTGTCTGCTATGGACCCCACAGTAGAGGAAAAGTCAGTGGTTCGGGAGCTGTTCCTGAAGATGACAGACCAGACGCTAAGTCCCGCTGTTAGTTAATGTGTTCTCGGGACAGAGAGGAGAGCGAGTGTATGTGGAGCTTTTATGGGCTTCTGACAAGAAGAAAACTGGCATGCTTGCTACTAGTCCCAAATGCATAAATTTCCAAGAGTAAATGATTGCGCGCTTGGTAAGCGGGTTTGTTTTGGTGTTGTTTTAGTTTATACATAGCTGCTTTTACAGAAATGGATCTAATCTTGGTTTCAAATATTCTTGTGTAAGGAGTTTTGTGACCAGTGATCAGAGATGCTATAGAGGTCAAGGTTTGGGGAGGGGGGGGAGAGGAAGGGGGGATGGAGAAGTGTTGTCACTGCTGCAATAAAATCCATATTTTATGGAGAGTTTAAATGCAGTTCTTTGTAAGTACGAGTGTACGTTCAACTAAGAAATTCTAGATGACATTCAAGGATCAAGAAGTTTAATGACTTGAATTATACCCAGAAAACTCATACATCTGCTGATGATATTTAAAGAAGGAACCTTTGTCCGAGACTTTGATCATGATATTCATGCTACAGAGTTTTATTGTAACTCTCAAAGTAAATTCTATGACCAGACTACTTAAGTAGTTATCTAAGACTTTAGTTTTAATTTGGGACTAAAGTAGAAAAAGGGGGAGGGAAAAAATTTGAGATACATATGCATATATATATATATATATATATACATACATACATAGAGAGAGAGACTAAAAATAGTCTTGTACACATGTGGCTATATCATGTAAAGACATACATCTTATGTATACAATTTTTACAAGATTAAAAGGGTTGTAAGATTCACTTTATGCATGCATTGAGGAAAAGGAAACAAGAAAAATGTAAATTTAATAAAGCATTTCCCTTGCATTAACATTGAGAATAATCTACAAACAATAAAGCAGTATCTGGTTTATTTTTCCTTTCCTGTTGGCTTTACCTTCAATGGTTAGCATAAGACTCTAAATGTTTCTTCATACATACATACATACATACGTGTGTATTTATAGTTTGCTCTTCCAAATGCTTTTGATCCATGGTGTAAGAGTGTTTTTATAACTGTCCTTGTTAGCTTTGCTGTTTTAAAGAAAACCAAGTCAACAAGTTGTGGGAAGGGAGGATATAAGGAATATAATCAATCAGATGTCTTCATTATGTCATAATGTGGTGGAAGTTTATGCTATAGGCCATATTTTCAAAAGAAAACTACTTTTGCTCAGGACCTTTAAAAGAATCCAGAATTTACTCAATAAAATCATTTAGATTTGTAAACCTTTCTTTAATCCTTGTAGATTTTGGCTAGTTGGGGGAGTTTATGGAGTGGGAGAAAGAAACTAAAGGTACATGTATATCTTTGTATCTCTTTTTATTTTTTTTAATATTTTTGAGGCAAAAGAAGAAAACTCTTTTTCAGAAAACCCTAAGAGGCAACAATATATTTTTCAAGGAAAATAGCAATGATTCAGTTCTACTATAATTCTCTGCCAATTATCTTTTGCAGCCATTATAAGGAATTAGAATGTGAGAATCCCTGAAGGGACTTTGTAATCCCCTTGGGATATTTAGTTTTTGCATTAATTCATTGCAATTACATTTCTCAGTTCTAATACTGAAAAGATAAAATATTAAAAACAAAAATCATCATTTTCTAAGTTGCTTGCTATCAGAAATGTACCTTCCACCCACCACTTCCATCAGCTTTGAAAGAAGAAACTAACTCTTAGAGGCAATATACCTTTTAAGGAGAAAACATCTTTTGAAAATGTTTTCTCAGATATATTGAGATAGCTAGGACTGAAAGCATAATTATAGACCCAAACATAGTGCCAGATAGTATGTCCTTTTTTTCTGGAAATGTTTCAACTAGTATATTGCATTTGGCAAAAAGTTCTGATTTTTAAATCAATCAATAGCATGGTTAACTTGGATGGAAAATGACCAAGTGTTTTTATGAAGGGCACCTTCTCTTCCTTAGGACTTGAAATGTGTGGACACCCTCCTGGGTCCTAGTTGCTCTGCAGTCATTTGTTTCCTCTTCATTCATGTAGATGGAGTGGTTTTCTTTTAATTATAGAAACTTTTTTGGTTGGAAGGGACCTCTAGTGGGTCATTCTGTGCATTTCTCTCGGCATTACAGCAGTAGGATGGGTTTTGTTGTCTAAAGTTTTGAAAAACATAACAGAAGCTTCTTTATTAAAAAAAAAAAAGAGGGGGGAGGGGGAAACACCTGTCTAACTCTTATGTGTAGACAGTGTCCTTTCATCTTTATTACTACTGTAGATGTCTCAAATTGGAGGTCCTCAAAGTAGTTACTTTGTTTTTCCTTGTCTCTAATTAAAGATTTAAACAAGAAGAGAATTTCACATATATTTAGATAAGATCAGTAACTATATGTTCACATTCATTGAAAATTATAAAATGAAATTTCACTTTTTTCCAGACCTTGCCAGGAATGTATTTTCTTAAGCAACTTTTTAAGCAACAATCTGATTTACACTTTACAATGATATGACTGTTATGATTCAAGGATAATAAAAAAACAATGGCTCTGAGGAAAGCTGTGAAAACAATTACCCTTTCAGAAATGTATAGAACTACACTTCTGTTGATTTATTGATTTCTTATTTAAAGAAATACTACCTTCATATAAGTATTTTTAAAAGAGGCCAATAGACTTTTAGATGTGCATGGAACCAATGGGGATTGTCTACTTTAGGCCATAGTTTTGCTTTATTGTGATGCTTTTGGGTACCCTTCTCCTTTAAAAAGCATTCCCTGGCACTTGGAGTTAGATAAGTTCTGTGTGGTGAATCAGTCTCTTCTGCTGACACTATGCAAGGCTCAACTTCCAATTTAAAAATCTGTTCTAAAGTTTGAAATGTGTTCCAAATGAGATAACATCCAGCACAAACTAGTTTCCTCATGTTCCTTGCTTAGTCATGGCAGCCCATTCTTTGGGGTCTGTAAGAATTAGGAGCTGGCTTATAAAAAGGGAAGAAAATGACTCAGTCTGAATTGCATTTCTTAACAGTGTTTCAGCTTAGCCAGTGTCTACTGAGTCTAGCTTATTTGTTTCACAAAAAAGGTGAAAAAGCAAATAATCAAACCTTTTCCTGCCTTAAATTGTAATGCATAATAAATATGAATATAATTGGAATATTGTACTAATAAGAGAGTTACTGAAAGGTGTTAAAAAAACAAGGAACTATCTGTCAATCCCACTTTTGTGGCAGTTCTAATGATTTTGGAGAAAAGGAAAATAGAAATATTAGGAGGAATGCCTTTTTTATTTAAAGGGACTTTTGTTTTGTTTTTTTGTTTTGTTTTGTTTTAAGAGGAGAGGGATTCAGGTGCTTTCCTAAAATTAGGTATATGATATTTTGTTGGATTTTCATTCTTCTAAAAATCAAATAGATTATAATATTTTAAAATGTCCATATCACAATGTTTCTGTCTTTTTATCCATCCCAGTTCTCGCTTACAGTAAATTATGTGGGGAGCTCCAAGACCTTCTGTGTCAGGCACCATCATTATTTCTTGTGGTGGATAGTTTTTATGACCTTTTAAGCAACCAGATAGAAAGGTAGAAAAGAATGAGTGATCTTTCAATAGGATAAAAATGTACCCTTAGCTCCTACCAAAAGATACATTAAAGATGAGTTCCTGAAACTAAAGAATAGCAGAGAAATGATTCAATAAATACTTCAGGCAAAAAAAAAAAAAAAAACTAGAATTGAACTAACCAGAACCTAACTGATGTACTCATATAGACAATTTAATGAAGTGATAATACTCCTTTCTGAAACATGCAATTATTTACACCATAACATATGTACAAAAGAGACTGGATTCATTTTTGCTCTATATTTTGATCATTCCAGTTTGTTTAACCTATTTATTCTCTTTTCACTGATTTTGAAGGTAATCGTTTGCTGGATTTATCATTTCACCTTGTTGAGATTTTTAGGCAGAGTTTAATTATAACTAGAAAGTTACTATGAAATTTGATTTGAAGTGGCATGTGCCTCAATCTTTTTCTAATGATACAAAAAAAACTCTTGTTGAATAGTTGGTCCACATGTCAACTGAAATCAAAAACCACAAAAGAAATTTTACTTAGTTGGGTTGTCCATGGATTAATAATGAATGAGCAAAATGGAAAGATGGAGAAAAAAGTACAAGGGCAAATTTTAGAAACAGAGATTCAGATTTGACATTTTTCTATATGTGGAATTACCATTTTCTATCAGAAGAAATGCAGGTTCATATGCATGATTACCATGTAGCCCTTGCCTGCCATGAAATGCAGATTTTAAGATGGTAGGCATTGCCTGAAGGGACCCCACTGTGTGTTTCACAGAACTAGAAGTGGAATGAAATCTCTACATTCATGGGTCAACTCACAGACTAACTCCTAAGAAAGTGATTTGAATTCTTATCAGAAAATAAATATTTCAGTTAGTTCTAACACAAAATGTTGGACCTCAGAGTTACCCTGCTTAGCTCTTTAAAAAGGTTTTTCCATAATAATTAACAGTTGTAGCATATCAACACAGGTCTAAAATAATTTACGTACACATTGTTTGCCACTATCTTCCTTCCCACACCAAAAAAAAAAAAAACCCTAAAGAAATCTATAGCTCATCTTCTAAAACAATAGTGATAAAAAAATACACCAACAGAAAAAAAATTTCAATTAATACTAAATACAGTGTTATGTGCTAGAGTAACTGTAATAATAAATGGTGGCCAAAGAGGTCAGAGACTAAAATTGAGGTTGAACCTGATGACAATCACACAGTAAAGTAAGTATAGTGAACTTCAGCTTCAAGTCCTTTTGATTTGATTCTAATGGAACAATCTGCATTGTTGGGGAACTAACAATGAAAATTGTGAGGGTAAGTGCTTGCCTGAGTCTAGCCATAGAAAGACCCATGGATGATATGAGAGGATAAATGGGAATATGGGAGATTCAGCTAATAGCATTTTATGTAGGAGGAGGCAGATTTTTGAGGACAAAAAAAATTTTATAGGTTTTTCATTAAAAAAAATTTGCAAGACTATTAGCAGAGACAGTTCTGTGGACACTATGAGCTCTTTAACTATAAAGAAGATTTTGGTGACCTAGGAATCCATCATTTGATTCCCATTGCAGTGAGAGAAGTCTTTATGGAGGAGAAGGAACGTAAAGAAATTGAATAATTTTAGTTTCTTTCTTGACAGCTATGATTTTTATCCACATGAGAGAATCTAAGGCTCAGGACTCTTGAAGGAATGCCTTCCCTCGGGGGGGGGGGGGGGGCGGTATTTCAGTGTACTTTTTACCTGATTGCCATTTTTAGGTAAAATTTTATATGGTTTCTACCTATCTGAAAAGTAAAAATACATTTTTTCTTTCATGAAATAACCAGTCATTTAATATTTCTTTGGCATCAAAATTCAATATGTGCATAAACTGTGATTCTTTCCATCACAAAGTATTATATCAACCTTATCAAACCTTATCAAAATACACTAGTATGTCACAGTATTGAAATTTACTTTCCCTGTCTTTACTTTGTAGATGTCTAAGTCTATATTTATATTTATTCATATATTTATATAATATATAGCAATATATTGTATTTGTACTTATGAGTGTGAGAATATGTGTAGTAATCCTTCAAAAGGCAAAGAAGTTCCTTGAGGCAGAGTCTGTTGATTTTGGTCTTGTTTCCTCAGTTAGTTAGCCAGTACCTAGACCTCTGAAGTCTTAAGAATCTGTTTGGAATTCATAAATGCTTGTTGACTGATTGATTGAAAAATGAAGAAAAGTCAAAAAAGTGTTTATTACCTAATACTGATTTGGTAACCATTGCATTTATGTTTTTCTGTTTTTCCCAAGTCTCATCGTTAAAATAACCTGCAGAAATTTAGCTATTCTCTAGATTCAGATTTTGCAATTTTTGAATTACCAACAGAATTATATATTTGGAAGCAAAATGTAGAGACAAATTATTTCAATCTCTTTATTTTACATTTTAAAAATCATTGGTGCAAAGCTTATCAAAAGTGTCATTAGGAGTTCATCCTTGTCATTTTCTTTTCCTTTCCTACTGATGAAAGTATTTCATTGATTATTGGTACTGTTAGATTATGGAAGCAAGTGAAATTAAAAGTCAAGCTAGGAAATATAATGGTGAATTTGTAGCAATTAAGTGTGTGTTGGGGGTAGGGAGGAAATTGTGTCCTATATTTGTACTTGTATGTGTGTTTATGTCTGTGTGTGTGTGTATATGTGTGTGTGTTTGTGTGTTTAACTGTTTAGAAGTGAAAATTGTTGAGATGGTGCTAAAATGAGATTTTAGCTCTTAAACTAAGATTTTCAGTATCTTGAACTGGTATATTTCAGCTATGCACCAAACAATAAAGAAATGAAAACTTCCTGTCATCTGTGTAAAGTGCATATTTGTCCATTTAGAACAAAAATAGACCTTTGAAGACCAATTATTTCAACCTCATCATTTTACAGATAGGTAGACTTAGGGTTAGAGAGCTGAAGTAAATTACCCAAGTCATATAAATTATAGATAATAAAGTCAGGAATGGAAACCAGGTCCTCAGACTTCAAATTCAAAGAGTAGTGGATTTCAGGGTTTTTTGTTGGCATTTTTTTTAATGCTGCAGCCAAAGAGAAAGGTAGTAGATAGAAAATTAGCCTTGGAGTCAGGAAGATCTATATTAAAATATAGCCTCAGACATAATAGTCATAACCCTGGGCAAGTCACTTTACCTCTTTCTCACTTCCCCTAGTTGTAAAATTGTTCAGGGTTGTCATGAATATAAATTGAGATAAGATTTTAAAGTACTTTGCAAACCTTAAAATTTTACAAAATGTTAGTAACCATTATTATTATTACTTTTAATAAAACCTTGTAATGTCCTAATCTATATCAAACCAGATGCTAGATATTAGGAAAAGAAAATATAGTCACCATAATTAAATCTCTTTTTTAATTTCAGCATAAAGAACTCTGGACAAATAGCACAAAGAACCTAGTTATTGTCATTGTTGCGATTTTGTTAAAGACCTTGTATTTTTGATGAATAATTTTACATTGAGAAAGTAATTGGTGTTTAGTTCTCTTTTTTGGACCCCAGTAGAGTGAAGAAGAATGATTATGCCTTTTAAGTCAGCAGGCCAATAACCAGATTAGTCAAAGCTGTTCACCTACTGGCACTTTTATTAAACCTCTTGTAAATAGAGGCTTGTAATTGTGCACTGAGAAGAACCTATTGACTATATTGGCTAGAATGCTGAAATTGTACTTTGTCCAATTTTCCTCAGAGTTTTTATGATATTAATTTGAGTACCTGGTTGGTTGGTGGATGTTCAACAGCACATGAGGAGTTGGTATTCAATTATCTCAGTTCAGTTTTACTCTACGAACCCGAAAAGGAACATCCTTAATTTGAAAAGGGTCTGATTTCTACACTAAACAAGGCTTTTCAAAGATGTCTATTTCAATTCCTGAAAATGCCTTTTCATATTATTTTTTTTAAAACCTCAGTCTTTTTTGTATATGTCAGTCATAAAAATAAAATGATCATCCATTTTGAGCTACCCTTTTTGCAAGGGCTTGTTTTGTTTGGTTTGATTTGATTCATTAATCCGCTGCCATTCCTGCTTCTGCTGTATTTGATTCTGAGCGTCCCTTAGCAACAGGTTCTAATTTTACTAGTCAAAAATGAACAGTCAGGCTCTGTTCATCACAAATTCAGAATATAACCTATCTATCTAGTAAATTGCCATGCAAATTTCTAATTGAACAAAGTTTAATGGCAACATTTTCCAGTTATTGCTCTTATCTCACAACCACTCATTTAAGGGAAAAGAGTTAGGATTTTTGTCAGGGTATAGAAGAGACTGAATTCAGTAAGGTAGGTAATCTGATAAAAATCAGTGCTACAGCTGGTTTCCTCTCTTTTTTACTCCCCCATTTGCCTTTTCCTTAGGAATAGATCTGTAGGTGGGTAGTACTTGACAAAAGGAGCTGAAGGAATTAGTTAGTTAATCAGTAGTGCCCTCTAGGAGAAGTCAGTCACAAACCTGAAAATATGAAAAGGTTTTGTAGGTACAAAAAATTTGAAACAACTAATGCATTCAGAAAAGGTATTATGGTCATGTTCACTTGCAGGCAAACAAATCTGGTCCCACAGACTGCATTCCATCTTTGAAGTGGAACAAGACAAAAGTGGCATTTTGAGGATTCCCATTGTGAGCTCCTGTTGCTTGTTTGTCCCATTTACTCATGGGCTTGCAAAGGTTTCTCGGAATCTTCTGCCCCAGCTTAACTGTCTAGCATCTTGTTTACTATATTTTTTTCTCAAAATATTACAATAAACCCTGTTCCATTCTACTAAGCCTTTTCTATGTTCCAAGCACTATGTTACACTTCAAAGAGTTAGCTAAAAATTTCATTGCTAGATTCTGTGGCAGGATCTATATTAGTTATGAGGGAAGGAAAGGACCTGACTTTCACCTAAAAAGGGGCAGATAGCTAATTTAGCAGAGTTAACAGGGACATCAAGTGCATCCCAGCATCTTAGATTAAGATTTGAATATAAAATAGAGATTTGAGGAATAATCATTAAAATAGCCAAAAGGTGGGTTAATTAGTAACAATGAACAAGATGCTTTTCTTTGTGCCTCTAATAAGCTGAAAGTATACATTAAGGATATGAATTTTCTCCAATTTATTATTGCATTAAAATAACTTTTTTAAATTATTTACATTCTGTATGACAATCTGATTGTCATGGCTACTGAGAGAAATCAGTCACAGAACACTACAACTCAACTGATGTTCCTTAATGATAATTAAGAAATATTCAGTAATGTCCATGACATCATACAAGAGGGTTTCAAAACATTGAATAAGATTGGTGTTGCATGTTAAGCTGAATAGCCTGGGTTCTAATGAGAAGTTGTAGAGGTTCAAAACCTTAAAGAAATGCTCTGCTTGTCAATTACTTCCTCATTCTGCTTACCTGACTGACAAATAACTACTCCCTAGAATGATTTCCAGGAAAGATTTTTGTAAGGTGCACTATAGGAATTTCTGCACAATAGGAATCTTTCAGGCATAAATGTAAGTAATTTTATGGGATAGATAAATTCTACTGAAAATAAAGAAGAAACTTTATTATAACATAGCTCCTCTGTCCCCAGAATAATTAGCTGAAAGCATCTGAGTAGACACTGTTATCTAAGAAGCTTATTTTCAAAATATGTTACACCAGTTTTGAACAAGATAGTATCTTAGATAAAGTTTTCCAACTTTATTTTTGTTCAAATCCATTCCATTCCAGTGAAAAAAAAAATTTGGCTTGTTATATTCTTTATTTTAATAACATCATATTTAATAATTCAGAATCCTTTAAAAGGGGTCCTGTTTCAAAGGAGGCCATATCAATGGTGCTCTGAAAGCCTGAGGGTATAAAGATGCTGATGGGGATACCTAGTCCTCAGATTCCGGATTACTCTCTCTTCCTCCTTTAGGCAGGTTTTTTATTAAACTCAGTATTAAACAATGTTGCCTGAAGCTTGATTAACAATTTATGTCTTCCTAAGCAGGATTAGCAGCAGTCTGTCATTTTGATTTTTTAATTCTAAATTTGCATCTGGAAATGGGGTAGGCCTCTAAATTTATATTTTCCAAATATATTTTGGTTTTCAGGATTCAAAAGTAAACTGAATGTTATTCTGCTATGATTTTTCTTTTAATAGTATGGTTACTATGTTTCATAATAAATCTTGACTACTTTAAATATAATTGTTTCTGCCTTAAATTAAATTCCTATTTTTTCAGTAATCCCGTATTTGATGTTCTATTTTTATTAAAACAATTTAAAGTGAAATGATGTGAGGAGCAAAAATCAGTTAGATGTGGTGAACATATATGTAGATGTAATCAAGGACATGTATATGAGGGGTTCTTTATCTTTCTGTGCCAAAACCCCTGTGGCAGTCTGATGAAGCCGATGGACTGCTTCTCAGGATAATAGAAATGCATAAAATAAAGATGTATAGGATTATTAAGAAAAATGATTATACTTAAACATATATGTAATTTATTTTTCATTCACTAAGCCCCCCCTTGAAATTTCTCCACAGACTCCAGGTTATGAATCTTTTATGAATATATGCATGTATGTATCTTTTATTGCATATGTGCATTTACACACACATATAGATATATATATAAAATATATGTACACATGCAAGTGTGTATATAAGATGTCGAAAGTTAGGGCAGTTTCAAGTTTTAATAGTTTAACACTACACTAAGTCTTTTGGGAAATGAGAGAGAGAGAGAGAGAGAGAGAGAGAGAGAGAGAGAGAGAGAGAGAGGTAGAACCAGATATATGTATATAGGGTATATACACATAAATACATTTATAGTGCAGAGAAAAAGTTTAGATAAAAACATATGTGTCTTCTTTATATGGGATTAAGTTTCAAAGGTAGGCTAGAGCAGTACAAAGTTCTGGCTTTGAAACTTTTATCTGCCATTTAGGACCTGGAATTTGGGCAAGTCATTGAGCTCTCAGATTTATTTGTATAAAACTGGAATAATAATACTGGTAGTACTTACTTCATAGGGGTATTAAGAAGAACAAAGATGGTAATAATATATGTGAAAGACCTCTGCAATCATATAAAGATATGTATAATATGAGTTTCATTAATCAGGAAAGATTTATTATCAGGAAACTTTATTCTCCATTTTCATCTTTTGAATGTATTTGTTTATATCTTTGTACTTCATGTCAAAATATGACAGATTTCATTCCTTTTTTTTGATTTTGGGCAGAGAAAAAGATAGTCTAATGCAAGGCCCCAGATTCACCCAAGTTCTTGTTGTCTTCCATATGCTTTATATTAATCCTGAAGGGGAGCAGTTAAAAAGTCACTGGCTCAGGGAAAATTGTGTCTGGAGCAAGGAACAAATAAAAATGCATTTTCTACTTATGATATAACAATATTATCAGATTTAAATACCAATGACAATAATATAGACTCTGAGTGATAAGACCTAATCTTTTGACTTCACATTATAAGTGTTTTATATAGCCCATTTTTATTTTGTTTTATATTTTTACAGTAAGAATTTAAAAAAGAATCATTACACCATTGAATGCTATAAATAAATAAGTGTACTAACTAACTAAATAGCTAACAGTTCTCTTCTGGCATTACTTTGATTTCCTGCAAAGCAATTCTATATGGATTCTAATCAGCTAACTTTATTACTGCAAGGAAGACTGGCTGCATTTAGGGTTCCTGATATCATCTAGATATTAAATGTTAATTATGGCTTTAAGAATACTCTGATTTAAACTAGTTGTCATTAAGCTGGTTGAATGGTCTTTGGTAAGTTCAATATATTTTTAGCCCCAGTTTTGTGATAACACCTTTAGATATTGACCCTGTAACCCTAGTTACCTAGAGGACATCCAGAGTGCTCACAATTAGGAGAATTGAGGGTGAGACTCCAGAACCTTTAGAATCTGCTTGGAATGAAGCTTTAATGGGCTTTATAGAAGAGCTAGAAGAGATAGCAATGGCTGGCCTGAGTAACCTTGCCAGAACCAATAAATTCCTAAACAGAGTTAATTGAAAGGTGATAAAAGTTCAGAGAGGAGGGTACTTGTCTTGAGTAGTGAGACACCCTTAATCTGGTGCCCTCCAAGTTCAAGACTGTTTTGTTTAGAAGAAAGAATTCTATCCTTAGAATGTGAAGATTTGGGTTTGGGTCATTGGCCTGACACTTTGGAACTTTCTTTGACTTTGATTAAGTCACTGAGTCTCAGTTTCATTATCTGTAAATTATAAGGATAATTATGAGATCACTTTCCATGCAGAGGAAGCATATTGTAAGTCATAAAGTATTATGTAAATATGAACTATTATTAGTTGTGGAGAAGCAATCAGGTGAGAGAGGATTTTTGATGATTATAAACTAAATATGTCTATATTTAACTAAATTTCTCTATTAAAGAATTTAAGAAAAACGAATTTCTAAAAGAATTTTTTTTAGTTAAAAGTGACTTTCTAAATATCAGTCCAGTCTTTCATTTTACAGATGGGGAAAATTGAACTCAGAAACCTCAAATGATTTCCCTAAGGTCACTCAATTAGTTAACTAGTGGCACAGTTGAAACTATATAACCAAAATTTCCTCTTACCCAACTCAGCAGTCTTTCTGTTTATAGCATATTGCCTCCCAAGAAGCAAGAAAATTATATCATTTGACTCAGGAAGAAGTTTTAAACCTTTCTTTAAGAGACCAAACCTTGGAAATGGCAAGAAAAAAGCTATGATGTCACCAGAGAAAGAGATTATTAATCTGAAGGCAATAGGAAAGATCTGGCAGAGTGAACAGAAGGACAACCAGAAAATTAGAAGAACTGACTAAGCTGAAGACAAGGGATGATCAACTAATGGGACAAGATATTTTGAAGCAGTCTATTAGAGAGATCGTAGTTGGTGTAGAGCAGTGCAGTTAGCTTTTTTAATTTTTGTAACATCTACAGTAGCCTAGAAAAAGGAGCAGATAGTGGTCACCTCAAAATGGACAGAAAGTTTTGTTCTGGAATCAATCAATATGCATTTAATAAATTCCTATTTATGTGCCAGGCATTGTGAGAGGTGCTGGAAATACAAAGAAAAAAGCAGGTGGAAAAAAAATCTCTATTCTTTGTCAGACTACGAACTAGTATGGATTTTTTCCTGTGGCCTTATATCTAAGTGTTGTTGTTTTTCTTTTCTTTTAATAAAACTACCCTTTGACATGTTGTGGCCAGACTAATGCAAATAGAAGAGTTGCTTCTAGCTAACCAGACTACCCAGTGGAAAGATTTTCTTATTTTTTTTTGGTAGGGATTCAAACTATAATGGTGAAATGCAGTGGAAATAAGATGAGATTTAGTAGGGACAAAAAAAAATAAAACTCTTCACTTGGGTTTAAAAAATCGATCAATCGTATAAGTTTAGAATGGAAGAGAGATATCTACAGAGCTGTTGGTGAGACACAACAAACAAACAAAAACTAATAGATTGTAAACTCAGTATAAGCCAGCAATATGAACTGGCAATCAATGATTTTATGTTGCATAAAAGCATATAGACGGCAAGATGTTGCAGTGCATAGTGTGCTAGGGATAGAGTCAGGAAGATATATTTACAAGTTCAAATCCAGTCTCAGACAATTAATTAACTATGTGACCCTGGGCAAGTCATTTAACCCTGTTTGCTTGGTTTCCTCTGCTGTAAAATGAAGTGGAGAATGAAATGGAAAACCATTCCTGTATGTTTGCCAAGAAAATCCAAAATGTGGTCTTAAAGAGTCTAACAGAAATTCAAAATTACTTAACAACAACAAAAACAAATAGGGTCAAACTACATCCTGATTGTTGTGTCAGAGTGTGGTCCTGCATTTTAGAAAAGGTGTTGACAATCTCAAATTCAATCACAAGAGGAATACCATATTAAAACTGTTAGAAGGGGGCAGCTAGGTGACGCAGTGGACAGAGCACAGGCCTTGGAGTCAGGAGGTCCTGAGTTCAAATGCAGCCTCAGACATTTAATAATCACCTAGCTGTGTGACGTTGGGCAAGTCACTTAACCCCATTGCCTGGACAAAAAGCTATTAGAGGGGCAGCTAGGTGGCATAGTGGATAAAGTACTGGCCTTGGAGTCAGGAGTACCTGGGTTCAAATCCGGTCTCAGGCATTTAATAATTACCTAGCTGTGTGGCCTTGGGCAAGCCACTTAACCCCATTTGCCTTGCAAAAAACCTGAAAAAAAACTATTAGAAGAAAAGATTTAGGAAGAATATGATTGATGCTTTCAATAATTTCAAGGTTTATTACTATGGAAGAAGAATTTTTCTGCTTGGTCCTGAAGGACAGAACTGGAATGAATGGATAAAACTTTTAAGGAAACAAATTTTAACTCAGTATAAGGGAAAACTTCCTATTAATGCTGCACAAAACAGAATGAATTATCTTGCTTGAGGAAAAGGAGGAGATAATGCTAATGTTTGTCCTTCATTCTCAAAGAAGACCATGACATCTGGGAGGTGATGCTGTGACAAGCACGTAAATTGGAATTGAGTGAGGGGCCTACAGTGCTAAGTCATTAGCCTCATTTTCTCATCCAGAGCCATCAGGTTCCAATGTCCAGATATGAATCAGGACAACTGGAGATGGTCCTAGATAGAGACAATCAGGATTAAGGACTCATCCAAGATCTGATAGCTGTAAATGTCTGAGGTTGGATTCATACTTTCATCCTCCTGATTACAAGACATCTCTCCAGGTATGAAGGCATTAACTGGATGTATTTAAAATAAAGACTAGGTGAAAACTTATTGAGAACTATGTATAAAGGAGTCGTGATTTGGAAACTTAAATTATTTTTTAGAACACCTTCAATTTAAAGCATCTATTACAGGATCCCTAACCTGTTTTGCATCAAAGACTCTTTGGTAGCAATGTCTTAAAATTCACAAAAGAAGTTGCAAAGGGTTATAAGGAGAGTCAACTATATTGAAATAAAGTTGTCAAAATTAAAAAAAAAACAAGTTCATAGATGCAGGGTTAAGAAACTCAAATGAAGAATATGAAGTTGCTAGAAGATAACATAGATATTTTGTCATAGGCATCACAAGAATTAAAAAAGATTTTGTAAATATTAGGAGCTCTGGGAGCATCAAAAAAGTGTTCCTCAGCTCAACCTTTACTCAAGGATGGTATATATTGCATAAAACTCCAGTGGCTGTCCTTCACAGCCTCAGGCTCAGGGATTGAAGACTAAGAGCTACTTTTTAAGGGTCACAAGGAGAAGAATGTAGGCAAAATGAGGACTTATTGTGGGTTTATAAGTTTAAAAGGGTTTTTTGTTAGCAAAAGTTTGTAGATCATTGAGAATTTGCCTCACACTGGTTCATGGATCTGTGATCAGGAAAGCACTGTTCCAAAAAGATTTTGACTTTTCTTATTAGATTGTCGATTTCTTTGTTAATTATTACTTTGGTCAATGCATCAAGTGAGTAGAAACTATATTACACATTGACAATGCAAACTTTAGCCATAATTGGTGTAGTTTATGGTATGGCTTGAACTATCCATTTTGATATTCTATGAAGACTATTAAGCATCCTGTTGTATGATATTTGATATTTCTTGTGTAAATCCTTTTAGGACAAAGTCAGTACTATCCAGAAAAATCTTATTTGTATATAATTTGTGAGCTGATTCCCCCCCCATTATGACTTCATATGCATGAGCTCGTGTGAGCTCTTGGGGAGCAGGGACTATCTTCTGCCTTTCTTAGTATCTTCAGCATTTAGCATACTTATTAAGAGTAAGCCCTTAATAATTGTTTATGGACTGACTAACTTTAATGCCATCCCTTCCATGAATCCCTCCCTGAAGTTTCTAGTCATTAATAACCTTCTCTCAGAAATTTCTCAAACTCCATAGTTGTTTTTTTAACTCTTTTAAGAAATCTATCATTGGGACAGCTTGGTGGCACAGTGGAATAGAGCACGAAGTCAGGAAGACCTGAATTCAAACTCAGTCTTAGACTTTTGATACTTGTTAGCTGTGTGACCTTTTGCAAGTCACTTAACCCCTTTGCCTTGCAAACTGCCCCCACAAGAAAAAGAAGAAAAGAAAAGAAAAGGAAAAGAAAGGAAAGGAAAGGAAAGGAAAGGAAAGGAAAGGAAAGGAAAGGAAAGGAAAGGAAAGGAAAGGAAAGGAAAGGAAAGGAAAGGAAAGGAAAGGAAAGGAAAGGAAAGGAAAGGAAAGGAAAGGAAAGGAAAGGAAAGGGGAAAGGGAAAGGGAAAGGAAAGGAAAGGAAAGGAAAGGAAGAGAAGAGGAAGAGAAGAGAAGAGAAGAGAAGAGAAGAGAAGAGAAGAGAAGAGGAAGAGAAGAGAAGAGAAGAGAAGAAAAGAGAAAAGAAGAGAAGAGAACCTGTCATATAATCTTGTAAATGAGAGTTACCTTTATTGATGTTTCTCATTTCTAGTCTCACCCGACTTTAAGTTGGTTTTTGGGGGGAGAGGGGGCACAGATCAAGCATTATCTAAATTTTGTATCTACTTTAGTACTCTAGTACAATGTTCTACAATAATAGGAATTTAGCACTGTGCATTTTTTCCATTGTACTGTTATTGCATTGCATTATATTTTAATATATACATTGGGTTCTAATGAGATTCTTTATATTTTTATGTAAAATAAGATATTCATTAGCCCAAAACTATGTACTATGGATAATTTTAGTTTAATTAATTATATAGGAAATTATTCCATTTTATATAAACTGAATATTTGGGTTAGAGTACATACATTTCTGGTGAAGTGAGATACTGTTTACTAACTTTGTAGTGGAAACTTCCATGAAAGTAAGAGAAAGTTCCCAGGGCTATGACTGGAGTTAGAGGATAACTAGACCTGGAAGAAATAACTGAATTTGAATAGGGAAAGGAAACAAATAGCAAATACAGTTTGGGAGAGTTTCCAAATTTCAGAAAGTTAGTAAAGTGAGGTAGCCCAACATAAAGCAAAGTGAGCTAGATTTAGAATCAAAGAACTTCAATTCAAATTCTAGTATGTTGTGACTTTGTACAAGTCATTCACTTGTTTTAATCCATTTACTCATTTATAAAAAGAGGGTTTATTTACAGCTGCAGTCCTATGATCCTCTATTGTACCCTTAAGTAGAAATAAACTTTTGATTTGTCCTCAACTGTGCTTGACACTAGTTTTGAGAATTGTTAGAAAAAAAGAAAGCATTTTTAACTAGAGAAATAAAGGTCAACTGGCTGGAAGGAAAGAGAATTTCATTTTTTGCCATTATAGTTTCACTGAAAGAATAACCTTAACAGAGTCAAGAGATGTGCTAGCCTATCAGTATCTGCATTGCTCTTGTTATCTGGTTCTAACCTTAGCTTCTCTAGCTTTTTTTTTTCCAAAATGTTTTCTTTAAAAAAGAAATGCCTTGAACTTAATCCCAACTACTAAGACTTTTAAATTGTCTCCAAAAATTATTGGTTTAAAAAAATCCCAATAGAACAATTTCTTGTCGATTTCGCTGCTGAAAATCCCTAGTGCTTCTTTTGGAAGGCATTCTGTTTTTTGTTTTAGGAAGAGGGAAACAAATCCCCACAGATGTATACCTTAATGCCAAGTCTTTACCTTCACAGCACTACAATGAAGCAAATGATTGGAAATTGTCAGACACCTAGCAGAATGCTGATAAATACTGAATGAGTAAAAGTCCATTGAAAAAACACCTTTTCTCGTTTTCTTCATTATCTGATTAATTTTGTAAGAAAAAGAAAGATTTTTTTAATTATTTGCACTTTAATTGTTTAATTGCCACACCATAGAGGAATGGAATAGTAGAATAACTATTTTTTAAACATATGTGAACTCCCTTTCAGGAAATCCTACTCTGTGACTTCACCCCTTCATAGAAATGTTAACATGACAGAGTTGTCCTTTATGTCTAGCACTTTGGGGGCGAAACCTATAACTACAGAACCTTTTATATTTAAGAGATGGGTTCTCATTCTCAATTTTGTGGGAAAATGAGGCCACCCTTACCCTCAGTTTCTTGTCATCTACCTACTTCAGAATATCAAGTGAGACTCTGAAGTACATTTCACTGTTATTTCTCTTAGAAATCTCAGTCAGAAAATAAAAATAAATTACATGGCACCTTGGATTTTTCTTGGTCTTTAAAATCTTTTTAGTTCCATAGATTGGAACTAAATACTGAAATCTTTGTGATGTAGTGATGATGTTACGGCACAGGGGTGTGAGGGAAAAAGACAATGAAGGAATCTCATTCTGTTTTGAGCTTTTTTTTATTTTTAACTTTTTACCCTGGACCTGATTAAAGTTGTGTATAACTACTAATACAGATTCCACAACCCATTATGGAATGTGTATGAAGTCATAGAAAAATAAAATTGAGAGGTTAACTTGCCAGGGTAATAAAGTCAGTATGTGTCAGACAAGTATCAGACTTGAACTCAGATCTCATGATTCCATGACTGGCTCATTTTGCATTAAACCACATTACCTCATGTCATAATACTTAAATTTTGTGAATCAGTGAAATTTTCTGTTCACCAAATGTGACCTGTATCCTGATTCTCTTGTAAATACCCTCAGTATTCTTCAAAAAAAAAAACTTTGATGTCATTAATCTCCAATCAAATGTATAGGGGTAAACGAATTAGAAAATCTACTATAGCTTTGAGTGTTGTTGTTATCATTGTATCTGTCAAGCAACAATGTTGGTTGTAACCAAAGAATGGCTTACATTTCTTTCAATGCTTTAAAATTTTTAAGGTGCTTTCTGCATAACCCTACGAGGCAAATGGGAGATAAAAAAAGGGAATGAGAGAGAGAGAGAGAGAGAGAGAGAGAGAGAGAGAGAGAATCCTAAATAAACTCCTGCCCAGTAAGCAGCATCTTCTCTGCAATTTATAGGCAGAGTGGTTTTCCTTCTTGAATTTGAAAAGCCTTTATTGTGGAACATACTGTGGCTAGAGAGGCTGAAGCTAGCGGATCTCTTGACCTCAGGAGTTATGAGGTTCAGTGGACTAAAGTCAATTAGGTGTTCATACTAAGACTGACACAAAACCTGGGAGAAGGGGGAGAGAGACAGGCAGAGTGATAGATGGAGAAAAGACAGAGATAGAGAAAGAGAGATAGAGACAGACAGACAGAGAAACAGAGTCAGAGAGAGAAAGAGACAGACAGACAGAGACAGAGAGAGACAGAGACTGAGAGGCAGAGAGAGAGAGAGAGAGAGAGAGAGAGAGAGAGATGACTGAACTTTTAAGAGTACTTTCCCATGGTCACATAACCAGTGTGGGTCACAGGTGAGACTCAACCTTCAAGTCTCTGACTTTAAGATCAATTCCCTATTCAATATTCCACACTTACTCTCATGTGAAGTACATATTTTGAGAATTTGGGGGAGTTTTTTTGAACCTCTGCTTTAAACATAAGAAAACTGAAAATCAGAATGCAAGTAGCAAAAAAGCACAGAATCAAATCTTTGAGAAATGAAAACACAAAAATAAACAGCTCCAACAGGTGACTTACAGGGTAAACCCCCAGCCCGAGGGCAGTATTGATGTGGTATTGTCAAAGCAACAGTAGGTCAGATTCAAAATTCCATAAATGTAGGAGCCTTTTAGGAGTGAATTAATTAAATGTTTGACTACATGTAGCCTGTGAATGATGTCATAAATATCCAAATGGCCCTTGGCAGAAAAAAAGTTTCCCTACCTCTGATAGAGAAACCATTTATATCATGTGGTCAGAGGGAAACACTGCTCCCTGAAGAGCATATATGTTTTGCCTTTCTCCATAGTACCTTGAATGTCTTGAGATTTTTTCTCTCCTTATTTAGTTTTCTAATTTTTTGCATCTGCATCATAGAAAGAAATCTTGCAGTGTTCTTAAAGTCTAGTGAAGAACTATGAATGATTTTTTAGATCTATAATCAAGCAAGTGATATAATCAATAATACAATAATTATTTTCATTATTATCCAAACAATTAATTGCCAAGAATATATGGAGTATTTGATAGTTAAAAAAGTAAATAGTAATAATAATAATAATAATAACAGCAACAACTTGTTACTGTTCAAATAAATAAGATTTCAAATAGAGTAGTTTTAGATTGTTATTTTCAATGTAATTCTATTCACTTCACTTCCTTACCTACCATACATTGTACCAACTGTTACAGGATAGACAGATCCCAAAGATTTTTAAAAATAGAGTTTCTACCCCTCAGAAAATTTTATAGTATGAAAAAAAGAAGCATCCCACAAAAAGAGTTACAATGCAAATTAGAATATAATGAAATGCAGAGTAGAGGTCAAAGAAAGTGCATTTGAATGCTGAGAACCTACCACTGAGTAGCTGGTACATAGTAGATGCTAAATGATGCTGATTGATTGATTGGCAAAGGAAGGAGGGATTCTTTGTAGTTAAGTTGGATCAGAGAAGATACTCTGGAGGAGGTAACCCTAATGTTAGGATTGGAAGAAAGAGGATTTTAGCAGCAGGCTTAGCAGAACATTTAAACCCGGTGGGATGGTTGGTTCTAATGACAGAGGAAGGAGAGAGCAGGTCAAGTAAGGAAAAAAGGAATTAGTGTGGCCAGTGAATGGGAGGAGAGTGAAAGAGCCTACAATGGTAGCTTGGAGTCAGGGGGGAGGATTCCAAAAGACATCACTGGCTGCTAGACGCAGCGGCTGGAGATCATCTCAGCTGGAGAGAAGAATCTTAAGCCGGTCTCACCTGCAAATCCTGAAGCTGCTTGGCCAGTCGGTGGGGTGCAGCTTTGTGGAGGGTGGGCAGGTGAGAGAGGAAAATAGCAGATTGTTTGGTGGAGAAAGGGAGTCCCAGGCAGTGCAGTAAACTGCTGTTTAAACAGGTTTACACAAAATGTGATTATATTTCTTTTTAAAAGCCTTTTAGGACGCGGTTTCCTCTTTCCCTATAGTGTACTGTCAATTGGCAGATGCCTCAAGGAAAGGCGAACCTGCTCTGTAAGAGACTCTTGAATAACGTTTGTTAAAAGCTACAGCATCATTACTTAAAATCCCTTTACTAAAGAGCTGCTAACACCACTCCCTCTGTAAAAACCACCACATTGTCTCATCCACTATTTTTTTCAGTTGCATCTATGTACTTTGCTAATGATAATGATATACCAGCATAATGATTAACTTCTACTTTGTCTTATAAACAAACGTCTGCTAAATAGTTTCAAACCCCCCAACAGGATTATCCCAGCGCAGGCCACATGTATGTTTGTAGCACATGTAGTATGTCTGGGGCATCATTCTAGTGTGGGCTGGGTTTTCATATTTCCATCTTTTATCTGTAGATTCAGTAAGATTCTGATACTGGCCACAAGAATAACAATCCATTTTTAAGATATCACATTTCACCAGAAGGTTTTCTAGGAAACAGTTTGTTTACCAGGACTCTCAGTCCATCAAGGGATTGGTTAGGATTCATCAGATTGTCCCATTCTTTCACTAGATGTCATATGACAGTGCTTGCTTGGTGTGGGGGGTATACCATGGTGCCTCAAGGGAGGAAGAAAAACCAATTTAAGGCCAAGAGACTCCTGCAGCAGTGAGACTAGCTCCAATAGTCATGTTTGCTATTAATCAGGTCCTGGGATGGAACAATTCTGGTATTAGGCAAGTGAGAAGGATGATTTGCACAACATATCCCTCATTATGACAAACATAAATATGCACCTCATGCCATCAATCACTTGGTTGGTTGGTGTGGTTCTCTTCCAATACCAAAGGTCTTGTAGTGATGAGTGAGGCCATGCATTCTTCAAAAGGTGAGGGAAATATGAAAGGAAGGGGAAATAGGGAGAAGGAAGAACATTCTTCAACGGTTTTGGAGATTTTAGAACCAAACTAAGGTTATGGTACAAACTAGTCATAAAAAGTGGTCCAGCCATTTATACTTAAGAATTTTCTGTAATGAAGTTCATCATACCATTTTCAAACCACTTCTTTTACCTCCCAACCCCAGGGGACTAATAATCATCATTTTTACTCCCCACCCCACACACAGTAGCTCTGATTAAGATTATCCTCAGCAGATAAAGAAGATAAGCTCAAACTATGATATATAATCATTTGAGATCTCTAGTTTTAGAAAAGCTAGTGGATTTTGTTGAACATGGATTTGGGTCAATATGTAATAAAGGTACTCTATGAAACAAAACAGGCAAAACCTGTCCATTTCTAGTCTATGAATTCAAATTATCATGTCCTACATGCTTAGGTTAGGTTCTAAAAAGAAATGGGGAATAGTGGGAAGAACTTCTCAGTCAGTGGGAAGAACTTCTCAGTCAGTGAGAAGAAGTGAATTGAAACTTTGGTACCTTTATTCAGTATTTCTGCACATTATGTCTCACTGATATATAATAGTCTAACACTGATGATGGTCTTTGGGATTGAGTCTTAAATTTTTGGAATTTAAAAAAAAAATAATTCCTTGTTATTCACTCCCCTATTCTGTCTTATTGGTCTCTATTTGGAAAGTTTGGGAACTCGGTTTATGTAGCCCAGTGCATACATCTCTTTACTGAAATCCAACACAAGAGGATATCCTAGCTCCATGACATTTTTTTTAGGTTTTTTCAAGGCAAACGGGATTAAATGACTTGCCCAAGGCCACACGGCTAGGTAATTATTAAGTGTCTGAGGCCTGATTTGAACCCAGGTACTCCTGACTCCAAGGCCAGTGCTTTATCCACTACGCCACCTAGCCACCCCTCCATGACATTTTCAATGACAAATGATTAGCTTTCATCTTTTTCTCCTCTTGAGGAGACATTATACTAGAGAGACAGATTGGTGAACTGAGAACTAAACTATAAGCTCTTTCCTCTATGTCCTGATTCCTAGTAAAACTACTTCAAAATTTCAACAATTTCAAGGAATTCTTGCTTTTTACTACTTGGGTGTAGGTGGTTTATGGTGGACATGATCTAGAATATAGTCATAATAGTAGTAATAATACTAACAACTAAAAGGTACAGTGGATGGAGGACTGAAACTGTAGTCAAGAAGACCCAAGTTCAAATGCAGCCTTAGACACTAGCTAAGTGACCCTGCCTCAGTTTTTTTCACGGATAAGAAGAATAATAGCACCTACCTTCCAGGGTGGTTGTGACAATAAAGTGAGAAGGTATTTATAAAGTACTTTACAAACCTTAAAGTTTGTAAATTAATGCTAGATATTATTTGCTTAGTGCTTGATCAGCATATAATCTCATTTGATCCTTACAGATATCCTATGATGGAAAACAAATTATACATTGATTATGTTAGTGTAAAGAAAAACAACTTTTAAAAGAATAAGAACCCAGATCAATGCTGTGAAAAGTTCTGACTTCCAAGAATTTCCAATTGAATTTCCAATTCTAAGCAGTGTGTTGATATATTTTGCCTAATCATGCAGTTTTCTTGTTCAGAGGAGGAAGAGAATCATTGAGAAGGAACAGAGAGGTTAAAAAATAAATTCATTTATAAAACATTAACTTTTAAAGAGAAAAACAGCAAACCTCTGATAAGGAAATGTCAGTACAGGGGATTTAAAAGGATTCCCTAAGAAGCAAAAATCAGTGATAAACATTAATTAGACATCGACTATGAGCCAGACACTTGTGACAAGCCATAATTCAAATTCAGTTTTTTGGAATCAAAATCAAATGCTCCATTCAGTATACCTGAGTTACCCCAGAAAGAGAAGGATAAAGAGTAAAGAAACAATTGCAGTAAATAGTGAACAAATGATTATTATGGTTTATCATATTTTCAGTTTTCTTAACATAAATGCTGGTGTAATTGTTAAAAGATTAACTAAAAAAATGACCTAATAAGGGGCGGCTAGGTGGCGTAGTGGATAAAGCACTGGCCTTGGAGTCAGGAGTACCTGGGTTCAAATCCAGTCTCACACTTAATAATTACCTAGCTGTGTGGCCTTGGGCAAGCCACTTAACCCCATTTGCCTTGCAAAAAACCTTAAAAAATGACCTGATAAATAATAAACCAAGTTATCATTAGATGCCACATTTGTGAGATAATAACAGGATTTCTAAATTAAATATTCGAGCCTAAAAGTACTAAATAGAAACATTTAATTCTCTGTATTTGCATTCTATTTCCATAAGAACAGAATAATTGAACCAACATCCTCTTAATCAGTAGGATACAGAAGAAAGGGATTCCAAAAACAAAGGATCTGAGTTCAATCTCATACCCCTGCTTAGTAACTCTGTGACCTTGGACAAATCACTTGGCCTCCTTAGACTTCAGTCTCCTGGGTTATAAAATAAATAAATAATTAAAATGAAATAGCAGGAATAAATGTCCTCTGTGGCATCTTTCAGCCTTAAAGCTTGAGTTCATTTAACTGCTAAGTAAGAAGAAAACATTCACATGAACTATATATAATACAGTCAATCAATTCCATAAATCAAAAATCATTAAAAAGCTTTTGAGATGTATTGTAGTGGAATAAAGCTGAAATATAATCAGGTATGGAGAACCTAATTTATGCAGGAGAAATATTGTTCTTTTTAGATGAATAGTTTTAAGTCATCCTAAGAGTAAGGTCTAAAAAAATAGGAAAAATTTCCAGGTACATTGAGATTGGGAATTTCTAAAATAATTATATTACATCATAAAGGAAAGTCAACAAAAATACAAAATAACATTATAAATTATTCACTTGAATAATATAATATTAAATCAAATTTTAAATACTTCAATTCAAATCATGTCTCCTTGAGATGTAATTGGGGTGAAGAGGATGGATGGGAGAGAATGGATGGGCAAATAGGGATGGTGTTGGAGAAGAAAATCCAATTACTGGAAGAATGAAAGGTGTAGACTTGGGGCTGAACGTGTTGGGTAATACTTCCCTTCCTCTATGAATAGAAGATACACAGAAACAAAATTAGATTTAAAGCTATCCAAAATCCAAAGGCTTAGAACTATTCAAAATAAAGTGGCCTTTCCTTGATAGGGAATTTGTTTCAGCTAATTGGAGGTATTCAGCCAGAATATGGGTAGGCATTGGTAGAATATATTATACTATAATGGAAACTATTTTTCCAATATGAGTTGTACTAGACCATTGTTAAGATTCCTTCTAATTCTGAATTGATGTAATTATTGATATAGATTGCATTCTTCTACTTGTTAATTCAGTAGACAAAATGGGAATAAGATTTCTGGTTTTTGTTGTTGGTCAAACCTATGGTTTACCACAGCAAAATTTATCTCACTTTCAAAAGTGAGTGTTTTCTGTTTGTAGACCTAATAATAGAGGAGATATATGGGATATACTTTTATACATTATGTATTTAAAAACATCAGAACTCTGATCAATCTTCTGAATACTGTGAGAAGTTTTGACTTCCAAGGACTTGATGTGAAGTATGCCCTCCCCCCCACTTTGTAAAGGGATGATAAATGTGCTAAGCAATGTTGATTAATTTTCTCTAATGTGTATTTGGATGGATGGATAGACAGATACATTTGTGTGTGTGTGTGTGTGTGTGTGTGTGTGTGTGTGTGTGTGTGTATATATATTCATATATACATATATGTGTCTTAATAGAGAGAGAGACACACACATATAAGCTTCAATTTCAAGGATATTAAGGTTACTTTTTAAAGTATAACAGAAAAACTTTTAAAATTAAATTGGATCCCAGACCACATAATATTCAGTTAACAAATTTTCTAGTGAACCATATCCACTCAGTTGCCTGAAAGGTGCAAAGAAGACATGACCCTGCTATGCTTATTCTTTATTGATTGCATATATTTTAATAAAGAATTTTGTTCAGTAGAGCAAAGTGTAGCATTAAACTTTTCCCCCAAAAGTGTCTCCCCTGTATTTGAAAAGATCAAACAAGTTTTTTTGATAAATAGAACAGGAAAGATAGTTGTTGTTCTTATCAATGTCAAACAAAGTATAAAAGGAAGACATTTACCAAAGATATTTGCCATACACACCCCAAAAAAATGAGTGTCTCTGGGTACAATTCAAGAAGATTGCTTATGGAAATGATAAAATCTTGCAGTTGACCCTGGTTACAGAACATGTGTTGATTGTGGTAAGTCTCAGAACACTATAGTCTTCCTAATTAAAAATTAACAACTCAAAAAAAGTTCAGCCTAGCAATCCACTCAAGAAAACCAAGTAGATGAAGAAATTATGTTGTTTGGACTCTGGTAAAGAGTTAGAAAGAGAATCAGTAGCGCTGATCAAACTATATATCCTTGCCAGATTTTTTCATTTTATCCAAAATTGTTTAGGAAATGGAGAATGGACTAAATTGATTTTGGGAAATTCTGTAGACTCTCAATGATTCCAACTTGCTTCCTGAAACAAAACTCACTATTATTCCAGAGGTGCTATATGGTTGTGAATCATTGAGGAATGCATTTTTCAGTTAATGAAAACTAGGAAGTGATCAAAATGTTAATAGAGAAATGATGTGAGTTCAAGAAGGTCATTGCAAGAAGTAGGGTAAAAGCTCTCACACAAGATGTACAGTGAGCAAAATAAAAATACTAGAAATGACATGAGCCCTGTAATGTTTAAAGACCTAAAGGAAAGCCTCTAGAAGATTTATGAGAGGGCAAGGAGGGAAGTCACAGAAGTTAAGAGGACATGAATGGATTCTAATCTGCTCTACTGAAGGTCTCTGATCCATTGAAGTATTATTTTTTTTTTGTAAAGGCAACTAAATAATTCCATGGAAAGAGAACTATACCTGGAGTCAGTCAGGAAGATAAGTGTTCCTATCCACCTTCAGAGACTTACTAGTTGTGGACGCTGGGCAAGTCATTTAACCTTTACCACCCTGAGTTGTTGTGTGGATCAAATGAGGTTATGTTTGTGCCTGGCACATAGAAGGTACTTTTTCTTCCCTTCTCCTACAACCACTTTTTAAATACATCAAATATATTTAGTTCCTTTAAAACTTTTTTTTTCAACTTGAGCATTTTTCGATTCTAAATCAATGGCACTAGTTCACATGTTCTATACAACCAAAACAAACAGATAAAAAGTCACAAATTTATTTGTCACATAGTAGGAAAAAGAATTAGAAGAATAGGAAACATTCTCTAATTCTTATTCAGTTGTGAATTCAATTCATTGTCCATCTGTGGAATCTGCCACTAATTAGCTATATAAACTAACTGAAAAATCTAAGGAACAAAATGTTTACAAATGGGTCTGGCAATAAACTATGAGTGAATTGGGTCTCAGTTCCTCATATGTAAAATAAAAATATTAGAATAAATAGTCTAAAATTTCTTATCCTATAAAAATCAAGTATTCTGTTTTATTTGATGGAACATGTGGTTCTTTACACAGGCTAATGTTGTTTGAATTAATTTGAGCTATTGAAAACTAATGATTTTTAAAACTGAGCAAATTTGGCAGCTTTATTTTTATAGTTCTGTTTTTACAAAGAGTTGCAGTTTTAAAAATTCGTTTCACAAAGCAGAGTATTTCAAGCAGTTACATCTCTGAGCGTAGAAATAATCTGAATGTTCTTTTCTTTTATTTGAGGGGTGTGTGTGTGGGTGTGGGTGTGTGTGTGTGTGTGTGTGTGTGTGTGTGTTTTCTGGATTGGTAGCAACCTGCAACATTTGACAAAAGGCCCACTTTGATGAAATCGTTGGCCCATGGAAGGTCTTAAATGTGTAGGTGAAGATTAGATTAGTGATATTTGCTTTGGAAATTTGGTTGCTAAATTTCAAAGGGTGTTTTGTTTATTCTATTCTCATTAAACCCTTTAAAATCCATTTGTTTTGACAGATTTTGATAACTAATTTACTAAATAATTTAACTAATTAATATAATCATTCATTTCAAACTTAGAAGCAGTTACTGTGACTAATTTGAAATATCCTTACAATATCTTTTTAACTATATTACAATTTAAGCTTCATTACAGTTAGATTGTAGTGTTCTAATCAGTATGGAAAATAGATGCAATATAAGCATTTAGGGTCACAGAAACAAAATAATTATTTTTTGGAGGAAAATATGTGTTCTTCCTTCCACTATGAGATCATGCAGGCTGGGTACAGGTTCATTCCTGGGGTAGTATCTTCTCTAAAGAAATGACTCCAAGGGGGCAGCTAGGTGGCACAGTGGGTAGAGCACCGGCCCTGGAGTCAGGAGTACCTGAGTTCAAATCTGGCCTCAGATATATAATAATTACCTAGCTGTGTGGCCTTGGACAAGCCACTTAACCCCATTGCCTTGCAAAAACTGAAAAAAAATGACTCAGGTTCTTATTACATTCCCCAGTCTCCCCAGTATTAACCTCTCCCTAGGAAAAAAATCATTTAAAACTTAATTTTAAATCTAGGGTGTTCTTGAAAGATTCCTTAAAAAGTTTCCTAAAAGGTATCAGAAAGATAAAAAGTAGATCAGGTATGAGACAGTTTTTATTTCTTCCATTATGAAAAAAATTCTTAAAACAAACTCATAACAAATGACACATAACCCCTAACTCCAATTATACTCTCAAGGAAAAGGGACTACTGAATAGGCAGTTTACGCTAACTTCACCTCTTTTTTGTGAAAAACTTCCTAAAAGGCAGTCTTTTGTTCATCCAGGCCAGGACCTGGACTCATTATTCCTTTGTGGTTATCTTCTTCAGAAAGAGGGTACTTGGAAAAGCCATCTCTGGCTGCCAGTCAGCTCTGACTAGGGACCCCAAAGGCCTAGATCCTTTAAAATCATTAGGTTTTTCCAAATCTGGAAACATTCATTTAATAATTACTGTTCAACCATCTATTTTTGAGAAAGAAACTCAAGTGGAAGAAGCAGCCAAAGGCTGTGGCAGAAATCAGATACTGTCTCTCTTTTTAAGGTATACTCAAGTGTGTGGTTCTTTTTGTCTCCAAGGACAATTAGAGAATCATTTATCTCAAAACGCAAAGTACTTCAGTACCAAGTCAGAAGGAATGTGGACTACCAAAAGTTAATGCAGGTCCTGACTAGCAAGATTACCCATTTGTATACCCCCCACCACATGCTTATACACACACATGTTATGTAAGTAACAGAAAAACAAAAATAAGTAAAATAAAATCCCTAACGTTCATAGGATTATAGCACCTATAGATTTAAGTGGACCTGGAAGGGATTTCAGACAGGATCTAGTCTGGTTTTATAATTACAAAATTATGTACACACACACACACACACACACACACATATATATATATATATAATTTACACATAATAAGATATATTATGTATAATATAATAATTCAAATAAGACAGTAAGGCTCAAGGACATTGAAACTTGTTATGTTTACATAGCCAATAAGGATCAAAGTTTGGATTAGAACCCAGATCATTGGACTCTAGAATGGTGATCTTTCTACTCTATATCTTACCTAGTTCTTTGATGTTATAATTGATTAGAACGAAGAATGTGAAGTTAATTCCAAATGTTCTATAATTTATGAGCATACAAAAAAAAAGTAAAGATGATACAAAAGAAAATCAAATTCCAGAATATTTCCATGAAAAATAATCTCTTTTTTTTTTTGAAGTTTATACTAGGTCCTAAATCCTTAACCCAAAGTATCTGGTTCTATTCGATCTAGAAGGCCTTCTGCCAACTAGGGGGGCCCTACTTGAAAGCCTAGAAGCAGTGAGCAAAACACTTTGTCTAAAGCTGCAGTGCTTTACACATTCATGCAGGGGCCAAGAATTGAATAAAAACACTAGGAAGGATACTAGGATTCTCTTTGCTCCGTGTTTCTCTTTGCTTAGCATAATCTAATAAAGCTCTGATTAAATCAGAGTGGTTTTTATAATAACCATCATGAAAAGAGAGTATTAGTCTTTCCTCGCATCTTTTCATAATTAAAAGAGGAAGTTCTGTGTGTTTTGCTATGACAAACATGCCCTGTTTAGACCACTAAGGGAACTTGTATGCATATACATTGGGCTGCAAGGGCGCCAGCTGCTGATCAGTTCCCCTCTTCTTTATTAAATTAATAGGAGAAATTGTTCCCATCTGGGGAAAGATTCTCTCGGTCCATCATCCATATTAATTTTTTTAAGGAAATTCATCTCATTGTTGAGTATTGTCGCATCTTTGGAAGCATTGCTTTCTTTTTCTCTGTTTATTTTTATCTAGTACAATGATAAACCTTATTGAACAGGGACATGTTTTGAAAGGAAAGTATTCTTAAGGGAGTTCTGATGAGTATTTACCCAAATGTGTGCCACTGTTTGTAGTTAGTTGGCCAGATGCTATAGCCTGTAGAATATACAGGCAGGATATTTTGGGGTATTATGGGGTATTATATTTGGATATTATATTTCCCACAAATAACTTTTCATTGGCATACCTCTGCTATGTGTCACTGTGTTTTTGCAAGGATCAAATGAGATAATATTTGTAAACACTTAGCACAGTGCCTGTATATAAGCAGACACAATAATTGTGAAATCAAAGATACCAAAGACCCAAGACTATGGCACTGTTAGTTTTCCCTCTTTTGATACAAATCATATGATTATAAACCTTGAGCTAGAATCTAAACCACGTCCCCATTTTTACGGATGAGGAAACTGAGGTCCAGGGAGGGTGAGTGAGTCACTTGTGTCCAAGGCCTTATAGGTAAGAAATTTCAAAGACAGGATTTGTATCCAGGTCTTATAAATCCAAGGCTCTTTTATCCCCTAAACTATGCTACCCCTCCATGCTTTAGGGTAGTAGATTCCAAATTTTTTTTTATCACAAATATCTATTGACAAAAATTTGTGAAAACATATCCATATGCATCTATTTATAAATTATATATATACATATAAAACTACTACCCAAATATATGATATGCATTGTAGAAAGGGAAAATGTATATTTAAAAATATTAGAGGGTCAGCTAGGTGGCACAGTGGATAGAGCACCGGCTCTGGAATCAGGAGTGCCTGAGTTCAAATCCGGCCTTAGACACTTAATAATTACCTAGCTGTGTGGCCTTGAGCAAGCCACTTAACCCTATTTGCCTTGAAAAAACTAAAAAAAGTATTAGAAAATGAAGAAATAAAAATGTTTAAATTATTTTTATCAATTATATGGAAAATTATTTTATTAAATATACAGAAAACCTTATTAATCATAATTTGACTTTTTGTAAGAATTATGTGATAGAATGTCTATTTTTAAAAAACAATTTTGGTTTAACACTTGATGAAACAGAAATTAAAGTCTAAACATAAGTTCAAATTGTTCTGATACTTAAAGAGATAGTCATAATTGAAAATAAAATTTGTAGAGTCAAATGGAATCTTTGGCTACACTTGCTAAATTATGGCATACTTTAACCTATTATATAGAGAGATTTTAATTTGTTTAAACTTAGCCAGTAAATTTCCATCTTCCCTAATATCATTCAGTTGGTTCTGAAACTAATTGGAAAATATTTCCACTTTAACATTTTTAATAAACAGGTCTAAAGCCTCTTTAAACCCTTTGGAATATTTTTAAACAGCCTAGAAAATTTTGTTTTCACATTTTTCAAGTGTACTAATATGGGAGCTTATATATAATTATACACTTTTCAAGTATGCTGATATAGAAGCTTTTATATATCCTTTCATCATTTTCAGGAACAATAGAATTATTTGTAAATACCATGCTAATTTTGATTGCTCCATATCATATCATATTATCATTAGTTAATGTTATCAAGACAATATATATTTTGGGTGAGATAAATTACTTCTGTTGGCCATTAAGTCATATTTCAAATAATCTTTTCATTTCAGTTTTCTTTTGGTTGACTTCTTGTTAGATCTGATTAGATCAACATTATTTTTATCTTGGATTGTGTTTGATGAATAACTCATATTTAGACTAGGAGAATTATCAGATTTTCTTGTTATTAAGAAAATGATCATTTTCTTGTTGTTCACTTGTGTCTGCATTATTAATACTGTCTTTAATCTTTGATCCCTTTGCAGAAATCTTTTTAACCCACTTGTACATTTTGTGAAATTTAGTTTACTTCAAACTAAACTAAACTGGACTTCTAAGTCCACTTAACTTGTTACATCTGTCAATAGTCAATAAAGAAGTAAAGACACCAGTATCAAGCCCTCTGCATTCTAGAACGCTCACTTTTGCCTCAGAATATCTTATGACACCTTCCATAAAATTTCTGTCTCACATAGAGACCAAATAAGGGCACCATTTTTTATTGTTATATTAAATATTAGTGAAGTTGTTAAAATTACATGAAAATACCATTGCCTTGCAAAAACAAAAAAATAGATAAAATAAATAGAAGTTTTAATACTTTGTTCCTCTTTCCCTGAAGCACTACTCTGGATACACTCTAGATTTGACTGTACTGATCTTTGTGTAACAGATGCCAGACCCTTTAGCTTGATTGGATAAGCTTGTACTTTCTTTGGGTAGCCTTTCAAAATTCAGAATCAGTTCCATGCTGGGATGAAGCATTCAGGTAAGACATTAGTAGAAGATCTTATAGAAGTTAGAACAATAAATGATGTGGATATCACTTTTTAATTAGATCAGAATATTCAATTCTTCCAGTGGTAACCTGATGGCACTGGATTTTACTGTTAAATATGCAAATGTACTTTCCTTTCAATTCTACTTTTTTTCCTGAGTTTCAGACATAATTATAAACATAATACTTGCCAAAATGTTGGAATTGGATGTAACATTTAGTGTGACAGATAATTTGAGAGAATCAATCAGTCAGAGATCATTTGGATAATTTCTCCATATGAAGGCAAATGAATTTACATTGTTGGGAGGAGGGAAAAATTCTTCAAAAACTTTAAAATTAAAAACATATAAGAATATTTACTTCCTAAATGCCCTTGTGATGATATGCCCTTGTGGTGACTTAATATATACTCAAAGCAGAACACAAATTAAATCAGGCTAATTGGAGACATGTTTTATATGTTCCTGTCCAATTTTATTGATTTTTTTCTGGATCTTATTATAATGATCATTATAAGATATCATACTTCAAAACTCCTTGCCATTTCATTGATGTAGGCACTTCCTTCACGATAAGGACTACAACTTAACAGATGGACTTAGAGATTTGACAGGGCCTAAAACATTATTAACCTATAGCCAACCTGATGAGTAATCTCTTCTAGTTTAGCTAGGCTAATGTTCCAACAATAGACACATAATCCATGTTTAGTTGCTGGTTGTTTTATAGTCATGTCTGACTCATGAACCCATTTAGGATTTTCTTGACAAAGATTCTGAAATAGTTTACCATTTTCTTCTCCAATTCATTTTACCAAAAGGAAACTGGGGAAAACAGGGTTAAGTGGCTTGTCCAGGGTCGCACAGCTAGGAAGTATCTGAAGTTGTAGCTTAACAGAACCCTCAAAAACCTACCCTGCACTGAATCACTGGGATCACCTCCTCTTGAAACATTGGATTAGGTCTTTAGTGTAACCTGTAATTTTGCAGAATATTTTCAATTATAATATATTTTTTTATGTTCTAAGATGTAAACACACACAGCCACAAAAGAAAAATCTTTTTTGTTAACTCTGTACCCCCTCTTTCTTCCTTTTCAGTAAATCTTTCAGTAGCTGATAAAAACACTTTTTTTGACTTTCCCACTTGACTCATCAGCATGTTGATCATAACCATTTTTCTTTTTTGAGTGGTGTGGATCAGTTTGGAAGCCTTTTGAAAATGAACTGCATTTCAAGAACAGAGCCTTGCAGTGGGGAAATTTTCTCCTGAGACTTGTGTGATACAAGATATATATTTCATCTTTCTTATTTAGGCTGCTTTCCTCTGATTTGAAGTTCAGTATTTCTCCTTGAAGAATTTGTTGTCACAAAAATTAATTACTTTGCTGCTAATAAAATTAGGATTTCAGAATAACAGTAGCTTTGTAACATTATCCTTCCTTCTGGGAAACATCTTTGTGCTCTCTAATGTGGAACTTAGTTGTTTTTTAAATCCAATACTTTGTTTAAATAGTTTAATGAGATTCTTATTTTATTCTGTTTTGTAATTATTTGTAAAATGCTTTGCTCTCAACGATTTATTTTAAAAAAACTAATTAGTGTGCCATGGCATGATTTGTCTTTCATCAGTTTCGATTAATGTTGCATTTTGGTACCAGTACTGTACATTGCATTGGGTTCCCTATGGACCTCACTAGGTGAAATGCATATTTATCTTTATAGTGGTTATTAGTAAGTGGAATGAATCAAAAGAGAGATCAAGTGTCCTTGCCAAGAATCTCAAAATGTGAAAGTCATCCATATGGAATCCCATTAGGAATTGGTATGTTGCTTTTCCCAAGAAACCATAAAATATGACCAATATTTCAAAATGGGGGCTATCTAGTCTAGAGTTTCTAATCCTTCCAGAAATTAATAACAATTACAAAATTTTCATAGCACTTTAAGATTTTTAAATTGCTTTATGTGTGTTATATCATTTAATCCTTACAAGAACTCTGGATGTGGATGTTGGTGTTATCCCAAATTTACATATGGAGAAACTGAGTCTGAGTGAAGTTATATGGTTTGCCCATTCATTTAGCAAATCATTATCTGAGGCAGGATTCAAATTAATGTATTTCTAACTCTAGTTCTAATATTGTATCTACCTAGCAGCCTCATTAATGAAGTTCTTCCCAAAACATTCCTATTAATCTCCATTTTTCTATGCTTAGCTCATGAATTCAAGTAACTACCTAGTTCCTGTTTTGCATGGCATGAATTTCTTTTTTCCTGATTCTCTTTTAACATATGAAAGTGATCCTCTGTTCATGCTGAGGAGTTTCTCTAAAAAACAGGACTGACATGCAGCAGTTTGTTGAATTAAAATGAAAAAAAAATTTCCTTTTACCATTCCTCTCTCTCATAACTATTCTGCCTGGTATTCACAAATACAGCTTATTTCACATACTACAGAACAGGAGAATGTCTCATCTCTAACCTCATGTTTTTCAGTGTGAATTTGATTACTCTGAATCATCCACAGAGGAGTTAGAAATTCTTATTTTATCTCTAGTATAAGTATTACCAGCCTAAAACCAAGAGTTGAGTGTTCTTCAATTTATATTATGGAATATTTCTGATAAGACAAGAGAATGATCTTAGCTAGGCTCCATTCTGATCCAGAAGCTTCCATGTTAGTAGTAGTAGTAGTAGTAGTAGTAGTAGTAGTAGTAGTAGTAGTAGTAGTAGTAGTAGTAGTAGTAGTAATAGTAGAAGTAATGATAATAGTATTTGATTTTATAAAGTCCTTTAAAATTTAAAAGTACAATGTGTAATAAATTGTGTAAATTACAATTGTGTAATAAAATATGATATAAACCTACCCTATGGGATTGATTAACCCTGAGAGGCTAAGTGGACGTACTCATCATCAGAGATCCAAGAGTCAGGAAAGAAAGTTTAACTCAAAGTCCTCCAGGACTCTTTCCATTATACCAAGCTGCCCCCTAATAAAGAACAACCCTTTGTGTATGAGAAGGTATGGAAGAAAAGGAGGGATATTTACCCTCAGCATCAAATCACACTTTGCAGCATTAGTGGACATTTAATAAAATAGATTGTGGAATTTCTTAGGGGAGATTCAGAGAGACCTTGAAATTATTTAGCATAACCTACATATTTCACAGTGGAAAAAAAAAGCCAAGGGATTAATATAATTTATTCAGGATTACAAAATCAGTTATTAGCAGAGTCAGAACTATAGCCTAGATCTCCCTAATAGTGTAATCCATTTTCTTCCCATTTAATTCATTCAATTAAACATTTATTAAATGCCTACTATTTGCAAACCTCTGTGCAAGTCAATATGTTGTCCTTTGCTGTCTTAACCCTTCATTATACAGGGACAAAGCACTAAAGATTAATCAGATAGCATAGATTTATCCCAATGGATGAGTGAGCTTCATTATTGCAGAATCAGTAGGTTGGTTAAATTATTTAAAAATTTTAGAATATTTTACTTGTCTTCATATAAAAATGAGATTTGGTATCTCTTTGATATACATCTCTTCAATCTAATAATGATAATGTGTGTATGTATCTGTGTCTGTGTGTGTGTTTGTGTGTGTGTGTGTGTGTGCAATATAAATTGCATCACCTAACTATCCACTTTGTTACACTGCAATTTTTGGGAAATAATGAAGAGATACCAAGACTTTGTTTCACATGATAAAGCTTTTAAGTACATAGTAAGTATGGGAAGTTGGGAGCTAGGTGCTTCTTTTGTTTTTATTTTACTCCCAAGTATCTTGTTATCTCTTATACTTTTTTGTTTCTTCCTTAAGAATATGATTTCTCTCTCATCACATTCAATTTGGATCAATGTACAACATGGAAACAAAGTAAAGATGGACAAATTGCTTTCGGGGGGGCGGAAGTAAGATTGGGGGGAAAATTGTAAAACTCAAATAAAATCTTTAATAAAAAAAAATATGCAACAGAAGGGGAAACTAGGTAGCAAAGTGAGTAGAGTGCTAGGCCTGAAGTTAGGAAGATTCATCTTTCTGAGTTCAAATCCTGCCTCAGACACTTTCTAACTGTGTGACACTGGGCAAATCACTTAACCCTGTTTGCCTTAGTTTCCTCACTTTGTAAAATGAACTGGAGGAGGAAATGGCAAACCATTTCAGTATATTTGCCATGAAAATCCTAAATGGTGTCATGAAAAGTTGAACATGACTGAAATGACTGAATGATAACAAAAATATGGGTAGAATTATTAAATTAACTTATTACTAGTCTGGCCCTTCCATATCTACCAATACTTTATTTTTCCATCCTTATCTCATAAACTCCTTAGTTCATACTTTGCTTTCTGGTAAAACTGAACTATTTCATTGCCCCCCAGATGTATCCTGTGCATTCTAGCCTCAGGAGCTTCATCATAACTCTCTCTCTACTGAACTGTTTATTTCCCTAAATTTATCATGGTATTCTGTATGTAGTAGGCACTTTTAAAATATCTGTTGGATTGATAAAATGAGTTACCACATTTCAAGTTGAATGAATGAATAAGTTTCATTAATTCAGAATCAGTGACTTTGTGAAATTAAGCATTTCAGAATATTTTACCTCTCTTTTCACTTACAGATGAACTTTGATACCTTAATCCAAAAAGGACTGTGGCTAACATATATCAGGGCATTAGATAAAGTAGTTTATTAAACTTTATCTTTGTGAACTTAAACCTGAATAGAAACCAGAATAAAGAATCCTACAAAATTTTTCTTCCACTGAATTGAGAATCATCGGCAATAAGTTTATAAAGCAGTTTGACTTCTATAATTATATGACTTATATCAATTAGGAATCTTTTCCACCTGAATTACCAGATGTTACTGACCAAACCAAGAAGTGTGCTTAATTTTTATGTTTAAAAATGTACATCTAGAAATAATTAAGAATTAAATTGAAGTAGAAGTTCTAATTTAGGAATTGTATTCTAATTTTTTCCAGCAATGGAACTGGGAGAGTCAGTTCAATTGCCTTTCTGCCTAGTCACTGAACACCCCCCCCCATATTAGTGATTATCTGAAAACATAAAGAAGTTTCTAATTGGCACGTTTCTTAAGAATTATTAAGGGGCAACAAAATTACATTCTGCTGTTTGGTGAAACTGGTGATGTAGTGCAGTCTGCTGTCCATTTCCCCCAGCTGGTGATTAGAATGCCCTTGACTTAGATCAGGGTATGACAATTAGATTGAGTAGTGTCATCTGTTTCACAATTAAGTTCTATCTTCCATGTCCTCTTAACACTATACTGGCGGCTTAATTAGATAATGATATCTACTATGCTACACTGTGACTATGTCTCTACTACAAGCCCATTAAAAAATACCTATCACAAAAAATATCCTTTGTCAGAAAATGCCTGCTTTTTCACATACACAGGGGAAATAATCATTCTTTTTTAAAAATTTCCATTACAGGTGTTCCCCATCTGACATTTTTAATTAGTTATAGGAAAACATGAAGGTTGATATTCAGTATTTTCATTCATATACAACTCTTTATGATTCATTTGAAGTTTCATTGTCAAATATACTAACATAGTATGACTTCTCCCTTTTACAGATGAGAAAACTGAGGCAAATAGTGTTGAGTGACTTGCCCACATAGTAAGCGTCTGAGGCTGCATTTGAAATCTGGTCTTCCTGACTCCAGGCCCTGTGCTCTATTCACTGTGCAATTTAGCTGCAAGAGGCTAATAGATCCATACCAACAGTGTGCTAAATGGAAAATAGTTCCAAGGCAACCAAAACGTATATGGTAGAAGCTTAAAATGAGTTTTGGGGTGTGTGTGTGTGTGTGTGTGTGTGTGTGTGCTGTATTTTAAAACAAAGTCCTGAGACTATAATATGACTGAGTGAGATCGCTTAGTGAGGTAGCTTAAGACTGAGCCAGAGACCACATTTTTAGGGTATGAAGACCTGACATTCTAAAATCTCAGAGGTGGTACCCTATGGAAAAAACAATAGGAGAACATTACTGGGAGTTAGCTAGACCAGGGACAAGAAACAAGGGATAAAGCAACATTCTGGAAGGGGGATAGGAAAAGGGCCCATATCTTCAAAGAAAAATCCAAATTCACAATTTAAATTGTAATAAGAAATGAAATTCCAAATTATCTGATTTTTGACAGAGTCAATGAGAGACAAAGACAAGAGAAAATGCTGTGCAACTAAAATTATACATTGTATATATGGGTGAATGTGAGAGAAAGATATGTTTATGTGTGTACACATATTTGTATGTATACACACACACACACACACACACACACACACATATCTCTAGAGCAATATGTGGATCGGGAACTATTAATTGATTAGGGCTGGAGCCTAGTGATTCAGGAGTCAATTTCTCCTGACCCAGTTGTTCAAGAAATAGAGATGGGATAATGAATTAGAACTTGCAGAAATTGAGCTAAAAGTTATTTTTTATTAGAATTTTTTCCTAGTCTTTTTTCCTTTGTGTTCCAAAAGCAGCTAAGTGGAGCAATTAACTTGCTTTTTCTGCTTTTGTGAATGGAACTACTTCTAGTAAAGGAAATTCCTTTATCAGAGACTTCTTTGTATGAAGTATTAAAATCTCTCTGATATATTGCATAACTGGATTGAAGAACAAAGTCTCAAACTGGAATGGCAGTGTAATAACATAGAAAGAGTTCTAGCTTTGGAACTAGGTTCAAGCCTTCATTTTGCTACTCTTTTTGTGAATTTGATGTTATTTATTTTCCTCATCTGTAAATAAGGGAATGGACTGTGTGGTTTCCATAGTCTCTTTGCTGTTGTAGCTTTTGATTGATTCTATGACTATCTGAAATATATTAAATCAGGAGCCCCAAGTTTGTTTATACTTTATTATCATGAAATGACATGAAATAGAGTCCAATTTAATATGGGATATGACTATAGTTGCATAAAACTTATCTGGTGTTGTGTATGTCTATCTACATATACTTGTTCTCATTGCAGGTCTGTTTATTGTTTTTATTGGGTTTTTTCCATAGTAAAAAGATGTTAAACATGAAATGAGAAAAATTCAAATAGAGAGGAAATCTTTCCTCCTATATTACTTATGTTCTACCTATAATTATTTCCACAAGGACTGAAAACCAATAAGTGCAAAAGACATTCTGGGACAGAGGAAAACATCCAAAAACAAATCCACATCAAACCTTCCTTTGTGCAGATAGCTTATATGTATTGTCCCAAACTAGTTGGCTGGTTCTTGTCCTTTGTTATCGAAGAAGATCAAAATGACATCGCTATGTTTGAGACAAAATACAGTGTGTCTGACTGTAGCTGATTAGACCAATTTGAGCTTGGGATACTCTACCATAGATGGGGCACAAATAGACCATGTGAACACCTGGGGGAGGTACTCTAAACTTACAGGTGTCACATTTTCCTTTAGCTGCTTCAATTCTGGCTTCCTCATAGAATGCAACCCACCTTTACTAATGAGGGCACATCATGCTAGGCAGTCCTCTGACAGTGCCTTCCATGCTGCACAATCAATTTAAAGTTCTTCAAAGAGACCTTCAGGGTGACCCAGTATCACTTCTTCTGATCTCCTTGTGAGTGCCCTTGGTGAATCCTCCATAAAATAGTTTTTTTGGCAAATGTACATCTGGCATTCTAACGACATGACCAGCCCATCGTAGTTGTGCTTTCTCTATGCTGTATGTTATATACATTGGTATCTTCCATTAAATACAGCTTTAGAGATTGTTTAGACTATCCCCCTCATTTTATAGATAGGGGAAATGAGGCCTAGAGTCAGTAAGTGGATTGCCCTGGACTGTATAGTTATTGCTGGGCCCTTTCACATGTCCCAGCACTCTTCCCACACAATCAAACTATCTGGTATTGGAAATTCTGTTTTTTGCAAAAACTGCTTTCTTTATTTTGCTCTCATATATGCAACAGAAAGCTAGGTAGCAAAGTGAATAAAGTGCTGGACCTGAAGTCAGGAAGATTCATTTTCCTGACTTTAAATCCTGCCTCAGACACTAGCTGTGTGATCCTGGGCGAATCACTTGGAAATGGCAAATACTCCAGTGCAAATGGCAAATACTCTAGTGTCTCTGCCATGAAAACCCTAAATGAGGTTACAAAGCGTCGATAACCACTGAATAAAAACAACATGCAACAGGTGTTTCTGTACATGATGCTATTTTTACTTTAAAGAAAAAAATGAGACAAAGTAAAAGGCAAAGTGAAAAGCAACAAATTAGTCAAGAAAAATGTAAATTTAAAAAGTCTATGATAAAAAAACTACATGATACTCCTCATTGTTCTTAAGTAGAACAGAAAACAAGTTCAATTTAAAGACAAAATTGTAATGAGAGATTTGAACTACACATAAAATAATTAAGAAATAAATCAAAGCATCCAATTATATATCCTGTTTTAAGGAATAAATGAAAAAATTTAGAGGAATGTTTAAGTAAACTATAATAGATAAAGTTTTTCTTATAGAGAATTCTCAAGGACTCCTCTTTAAGTATCTTGTGATACTTAAAGCTAATTATTAAGTGTCATAGGTAAGATTTGTCCAAGGTCTTCTACCTTTTCTGGGCCACTATATTTATATACTAAGAAATATGAACCTTGGGGGAAAAAACTGTTGAATGTCATTGTGAAATTAGACAAACTCTTTAAAATGCTATTATATTTTGTAAATATATGTAGGAAATGTTTATTTTTATTGTTTCATAATCATATATACATTACATATAGGGGGTTCGTTTGCTTTTTGCTAGAAATATATTCTGGTGCAACATTTTCTGTCTTCTTGGGTTACTACTACATATTTATAAATTTCTAATATGACTTCGAATCTTATGACTCGAGCTTGTGACTGGGAGGCCAAATATTTAATCTCATTTGGTAGTTTTAAAAATTCATAATAATGGTTGCTAAAATTCCATTGTTAATGCATAATGGTCTTAAACCAAGTAATGACAAAAAGGTCATAAGGCCTTAAGGTCTGGGTCCCTAAATAGTTATAGGAATTCTTTCATTTCTGCCTAGTCTATGTGCATTATTGTTCCTCAAGGTCAAAATTTCTATGAATTAAATTTATTGGCATTTCACTTCATTTTGAGTACTGTAAATGTATACCTCATATGTGTCTGTAATAATGCCAATGTACATTTACATTTGTAACTTTTGCAGATAATTGCCAACTTGTAAAGCAGGCAAGATAGGTATTATCCTCATTTTACAGATTTAAAAAAAACAGGCTATGAAAGGTAAAAATGAATTCAATTCATTTTTACAAAAATTTATTAAGCATTTATTTACTAAGTTCAGTGATTAATTCCTTTTATATGTAAACAGTAGATACTGAGGATAACAAAACAGAAATGAAGTCAATGGCTTTCAAGGGGCTTACATTCAACTAAAGGAGGAAACAAAATATACACAAAATAAATAAGAAGTAATTCTTGGTGGTGGTGGAGCAGAATCTGTAAAGTCTCTTTCTTCTGATCACATTGATAGTAATGAATGGCTAAAAAAGTATTTATAAAGCCATATGTCCTGATACATAATTCAGAGCTATAAATTTCTTCCTAAAAGTAATTCTTTAGAGCCCAGTACTATCAGAAAGGATATCCTCTTGAGAAGAAGATGCCTAGTGTCTAATTCTGAAATGATATTTCTCCATAAATCACTCCCAATAGCTTTATTATCTTGATGATGGTGGTAACTTCTGGACAATCTTCACATTCTTTACCTCTGCATCAAAATTCTCATTTTTGAAATTTCACAGCATAGATGTTACCAGTTAGCTGCAATTTTTTAGTTCACATTACTTTGTTTTCAGCTATTTAATTAGAAATGGTTAATTGGGCTTCATGTCTTAAGGCAGGAGAAAAATGAGTCTTAAACAGTATTAAGCTCCCATAAATATTTCACTTCATGCTAATTCCTATGCTTCCAGCTGGGCTGTTTGAAGTTCTCAGAAAGCATTTTTGTTCTCAATTAAATACATAACTGGAAAACAGTAGAAGGATTACACATTTTACTATCCCAAATGTTGTTAGAATGGTAAAGCACCCTTTGCTTTATGTTGTCTAACCATCATTTCATTACATCCTACATATAATTTATGTAGCCAGTACTATCCAGCCTATTTCTTTTCCCACTTCAAGTGCCAAATAAATTGTTTCCCCCCAGAGACCCAGAATTTGTTTTATAGAAAGCTTGGGGCTCCCTCTCGTGGATATAGGATAATGTTTGCTCTACCTTAAATGTTGGAGATAACTTTTTTTCAGTACCTTCAACTCAGAATGGAGACATTTATCTGCCCTCCCCCCCCACCGAAGCAGAAAAAAGTTTCCAGTTTTCAGCAAGAAATATGACAGCTAAAAGTGATAATTTAAAAGAGGGTTTTTTTTAAACTAACAATTCTAGGATTGCAATGCAAAAAAAAAAAACAAAAAAAACAAAAAACAAGCAAACAAAACCAAACCAAAAGAAAATTGTTAATTAATTCTTTTTTAGCTTCTCAAAGTATAAGATGGAATTTGCCAACATGATCCTTCTCATTTGGATACAAGTATATTTAATCAAAAATAATAGGGAAAAAATTAGGAAGTGATTACACATGTCATAACTTGCTTATAATAGTATATTATGAAAATATTTGTTTGACAAGGAAGGAAGAAGAGGGAAAGACATGATGACTAAAAGAGAAGAAATAGAGATAGTACACATATTAATTCAGAAATTCAGTGACAAAAATGTCTAAATATTGAACAATGTTACTCCTGAGACAAAAAGAAAATTTTCATACTTCAGGTGAGACAAAGATCTAATATTTTAAAAAAGTTTCTATGTGATGTAAAAAGTCAGTGAAGATTTAAATTTTTAACTCTTCTGAAATAATCTTTTAAAATCCCAAAAAATCTTAATAGCATTAATTTACTCTCTGTATTAAGGATAACTTATGAATCATAATTTTTATAATTATTTACATAATTACTTATGAATTATGGATCACTACATATGGTACTGACCATAATCTTTATAAACAAGGCCTCATGGAGCATTTACACACCAATTATGGAGCATCTTCATCTACCTATCAGATATAATGAACAGTATGTTCCAGAGACAACTTTTGTTTTAGTACATAATAAAGCTTTTTATTTTCTTTTGTTGTTTATAAAAGAAAGAATTTTTTGAATTTTAAAACTTTTCCTCAATCTCATTTCCCTCCCTCCACCCCCCACAGAAGGCAGTCTGTTAGTTTTTACATTGTTTCCCATGGTATACAATGATCTAAGTTGAATGTGATGAGAGAGAAATCATATCCTTAAGGAAGAAAAATAAAGTATAAGAGATAGCAAAATTACATAATAAGATAACTTTTTTTTAAAATTAAAGATAATAGTCTTTTGTCTTTGTTCAAACTCCACAATTCTTTCTCTGGATACAGTGGGTATTCTCCATTGCAGATACCGCAAAATTGTGCCTGATTGTTACACTGATGGGATGAGCAAGGTTGATCATCACCCCCATGCTGTTGTTAGGGTGTACAATGTTCTTCTGCCAGAGACATCTTAAACTCAATATAGCCAAATTTGAATTTATCTTCTCTCAATCCTCCACTCTTGCTAATTTCTTTATTACTATTAAATGTACAGTGCTTCCATCACCCAGTTTGGCAACTTTGGTGTCATCCCCCTCTGCTCCTTACTCTACCTTAATTTTTATATCCAGTCTGTTGCCAATACCAGTCAATTTTACCTTTGTAGCATTTCTCTCATAGGCTACCTGCTCTCCTCTGACATTGTCATCATCCTGGTGTGGACCCTCATGACTGTTCTGCTGCAAATATGCCAAAATTCTCCTCTGACCCAGTTCATCCTCTATTCATCTGTCAAAGTGATCTTTATAAAGCTTAGATTTAGATTATGGCAGTCCCCTTCTCAATCAATTCCAGTGGTTCCTTGTCACCTCCAGGATCAAATATAAAATGCTCTATTTGGTGTTCAAAGCCCTTCATAATAACCTCTCCTCCCTAAAAAAAATGCACGAATAAACTTTTCCCATCTTCCATATCTTAATCATTTCCACCTCTACCATGTTTTCTATGATCCACTGACACGGGCTCCAAACTAGAAATGCTTTCCTTCCTCAGCCTTACCTTCTGGCTTCCCTGGTTCCTTTGAAATCCTAGTTAAAATCTCATGTTCTGTACGAAGCTTCTCTCAGTCCCATTTCAATCTAGGCAGTGTCTTACCTCAGTTGATTATCTTCATTTTATTCTATATTTATTTTGTTTGTCCATAGCACAATTGTTTTTCTCCCCACAAGACTGAGGGCAAAAACTGTCACTTGCCTTTCTTTGTATTCATGGTTCTTAGAAAAGTTCTTGACATATGTTAGAGAAGTGAAAAGAATGAGGAAATAATAAATTTCATGTGTCTATGTGTATCTTCCACTATGTGCCAGCATTTCACTAAGTATTTTACAAGTATTATTTGATTTAGTCCTCAGAACAATGCTGCAAGGTAATTGCTGTTATTATTCCCATTTTATAGTTAAGCAAACTGAAGCAAACAGATGTTATAAGTAACTTACCCAACATTACACAGTTAGTAAGTGTTTGGGGTTATTGACTGTGACTGAAAAAAAAACTACAATAACATAGACTTAAATTATAACAAGAACGTATAACTCTTTATACCTATATAAGAAATCCTTTCTAAACTAATTCTTCCTAATATATAGAATCAATACATAATGATTGCATAGGAAAGTGAGGAAGAATCTCAAATTGGCTGATGGTGGTCATAAGAACAAATTTCCATATCTGAAATAGTTTTAGAAAGAAATTTATCAGATCATTTAGTAAAGAAGAATGATCTGGAAAGAAGATATGGCTCCCTCTTGTCTAGGCTCTAGAAGGTTTAGATTATATAGACTTTAGACAAGGTTATCTGGACAGGAACCACCCGTAAACCAAAATGTAAGTGAACCCCAAAACGTAAGCTTGACTGGACCTACCACATCTTGTAGTGACACAAAACAAGAATGCTTTGGGGGTATAAAGGACCTAGGGGAACCTAAAACACTTGTAGCCATCCCCAGCATTCCTAGGGAGTTACTTGAGTCAGATGATATTCTGATAGTTGACAATTTTTAATCACATAAAGTTGAATTTAGACAATGTAATTTTTACTGAATAATATAATAGATAATTTTCCCACAGTGGACCTCTGTGGTATATACATGAGAGAGTATGAAGTAGAGTTTCTTATGATGAGAACATATAGATAAAAATACCCACACTGTGATCAAATATCATTGAAATATTAGAACTAAATAATTCTACAAAATCTTGTTGTTATAATTTAATACCTAAATGTCTAGTTAATGAATAAATATACATGTTTTAGAGATATATTTATTTCAATAGTGACTGCATAAATTTGTCTCTAAATACTAAAATATAACATGTATATAGAGCAGGTTGATTTATGTTCTCTTCAGAAGCAAATATAGGTATTACCTCACTAGCTATTTTTAAGAATCTAACTAAATATCCCTACATAAACAGTCACAGAAAGATGGAATAATACAAATGTGTTTCTGGTTAAATTAATCTTATAACTCTATAGTAATTCCTATTATATAAAATATATGCATATATATATACATCAAAAAAGGAAAAAAACTAGGATCATTAGGTATTATGATTTATAATACTAGGAAAATACCAGGAAAATGCAGGTTAATGGGTCTCTAGAACTCAGGAGTACTGAACTGCAGTGGACTTGTCCATACTAAATTTAACTCCAGTATGGTAAGCACCTAGGAACAGGTGACCATCTGGTTGTTTAAGGAAGGATAAGCTATCCCACACTGGAAAATGAGTAATTAGTATATCCAAGTCCATGAAGAACCCCTGCATTTATAGCCATAAGACATAATCAGATAGAGAGAATCAGAGAGATCGAGATGGCTAGAAATGATTCAAAAATTCAATTTTTCTGGGGTGGCTAGGTGGCGTAGTGGATAAAGCACTGGCCCTGGAGTCAGGAGTACCTGGGTTCAAATCCGGTCTCAGACACTTAATAATTACCTAGCCATGTAGATTTGGGCAAGCCACTTAACCCCATTTGCCTTGCAAAAACCTAAAAAAAAAATTCAATTTTTCTATAGGGAGATGAAATTATAAAGTTTATATAAGATTTGGTTCCTGTCCTCATTTAAGGAATTAATAATCTAATAGTAGAGACAGATCTCACATAAAAATAAATATAAAAGAAAATAAAACCAACAAATCAACATATATATTTGGAAAACACTTTTTTGCACCAGACATTGTGCCATAGATGCTGAGCCTAAAAAAGAGAAGTGAATTACTGAGAGGTAGAAACAAAAGTTGAGCATAAATAGTACAAGAACTAATATCACTAATTAATCACTACCAAAAAAATGTTACTATAAATTAAGATTTATCTTAGCTAATGCTCATTATCTATAAAGCTCCAGTAGTTAGGAAAGGGAATCAAATGCAAACTCATTTCTCCTCTAGAAAAATATTTTCCTGAAACTTCAATGAGCTCTCTCTACAGCATTTTCATTGCCACCCCATTTCCTTGCCACAAAGGCTCCTCTAACCCAACTAATTTCTTTTTATACCCTTTTATTATTTATTAAGTTAGATGTTGCTGTAAAATTACTTATTCCCTTTGAATTCAATTTTTTTATGAGTACTATTTAGGCCGTTGCTACTCCATGATTTCCTATCAGCCATTTATTTGCAGTATGGGACTTTCCTGATACCCCTTTGAAATAGGTAGGTGAGCTTACCATACTGTGGTCAGTGATAATGTTTGTCAAAATATAATCCCATGTCCTTTTCATGTATAGAAATGCAAAGTATCTGACAGGATAAATAGCATAATCATGGGGGAGTGAAATAATTCTATTCTCTATTACAAAGGGGGGTATCATGTGACTTCTTTTTATAACCTTAATCTCATCATTGGAATATAGGAAATATGTAACATTTCAAAGTCTATTATTTTACAAATTTGAACTTTATGTAAGTGCCCTAAAAAAACAATTTCATATTATTCAAGAGTTTTAATGCTTTCTTTTCATATGCTTCACTCCTTTAAGAATGTATTTTGCAGTATATAGCCTGCAACAATGCAGATAGCAATCCCTTCACATTTTAGTAAATGTTATTCATGGAGTACTATTGCCAAAAAATATCAATTATAATCAAATGGTGACTAAACTACATATGATGAGCCCTTTTGCATTTAGACAAACTAGTCCTTGTAGGTAGAGATATCATTTATCTCTAAATTTATTCTCGAAGTCTTCCCAGAATGTAAGTCTTTCACGGATTCCACTGGTATCTTTTTCAAATAGCCAGGGCCATTTCTATGCCATAATAAGGTACTAGAGGAGATTTTTAATGGCAGCTACTCACATATGTTACTGGGGTTTTTTTTCATTTCTGTATCAGCTTGTCTTTCAGACAATTACTATTGTGTTGCTATAAAAAAAACTTAAAATTTTAGAAATAAATGCAGGGGGAGTTAGGGCACCAGTAAAGCACTGGTTCTTGAATCAAAAGAAATGAAGTTCACATCCAGCCTCAGACACTTGACACTTACTAGCCATGTGAAACAAACTGGAAAAATCACTAAACCCTGATTTCCTCAAAAAAAAATAATAAGCAAGCAAACAAGAAACAAAAAAAAGCATACTTATATCCAGTGGTTTCTTAGGCCTAAATTGGTGTGTATGTGTGTCTGTGTGTGTGTGTGTGTGTGTGTGTGTGTGTGTGTGTGTGAAAGTTATTGCTCAGATATTTTCCCTTGTAAGTAATAACTGGATTAAACTACATAATGTCAAATCTTCTGAATGAGTGACTGGTAGAAGTCCTCATTATGGAGAAACAAGCCACCAAACCTAAAATTTATTTGCAAAAATAGGTCCCAAATGAATGATTTCTTATTTTCAAGACACAAACAAGAAAAATGTCTCTCATTTTCAAAACAGCTTAGATTTTCATTCTTTAAACATGGGAAGAACTAAGTATGTAATGCATATAAAATATGATATTTCAGTCTGATTTAGCAAATCAGGAAATTAAGAAACTTCTTTCTGGTTAAGCAAAAGACATAGCCTATTGTCACCTATTGAGAATTCAATATTATTTTATATGCTTCTGCATATAAAAGTGATACTGCATAGTCTTTCAAGAAGACAGGTGAAGTGGTTGAACAATTGTAATAAAACTGCATTATTTCTTACATTTTATTGAGTCCTTCTATACATTTTTCCAAATTGCTGACAGTCAATTTAATATAAATTACTTTATTATAATTACTCTCTGGAGTTTAGGAAGCCTGTGTTATGAGTTAGTTGGAGATATTTTTGATTAGTTGAAGAAAACAAATAGAAAATGGGAATGGACCACCATCAAATAATGATAGTATTTGTGTCATTTATCCCTATTGTATTTCACATCTTACACACAGCTATGTTAATCAAAGTTTCTTTTGCTAAGGAAAACATCCACTATTTTTTTCATCTATATTGTGATTTTGTATTCATTCTATTCCCTTAAAAGTATCACAATTCTCTACTCAATAAAGAGTTGTGTGAGTCCAATATGAAAATGAGACAGATATGGTAAAACACATTTCTCTATCTTTCCTGAATAGTTCTTTGGATAATCAATGCTGTCCATTCATGGTAAGCTTGCAGACTCTGATAATGCTCATCACTACATGCAGTCTCCTTTCTCAAATTATATTAAGTACACACCAATTTCTTCAGTTGTGTCCTGCTGCTTTTAATCTATTACAACATTTCAGAAGACAAAGAGTTTGGATGTCTCTTTTTTCTCCTAAAACACCAGATTTTGTTTGGTTTCTAATGGTTTAGGCCTATTGTAGACCCAGGTAGATGAGTCGATAAAGAGTAAGTTTTATCTAAATAAGGGAGAAACTTACATAAACCTGATCATAAACACACATGCACACACACACACACACACACACATGCACACACATGCACACACAGAGAGACACATGCACATACATGCACATTCACATGCACACACACACAAAGTTGCTGGTCATTCAATTTCTGAAGACATTTTGGTTTGACAAATGAGATGTTTCTGGAAGCAAATGATATATTGAGAATGAACAAGCCAAGTAAATTCAGCTTCTAATGTGCTTACTCAGTTTTTCATGTTACCTTATAAGGGAAAGAAAAGACACATATTTTGTGACTTACTTTTATCACATGGGAAGAAGAAGAAAAATGCTATGTGTTGGATATTTTTTAAAGCTTCATTTTAAGGGGACTATACCACTGAATGAATCTCACAGTTGTGCTCCTGAAGCAAAAAACCAACCATAGTAAAAAGGCTATTGTAAAAAAAAGCCACACATTCCACTGGAGGGTAGGATCAGATAGCAGCATTACAATTCTATTTCTGCAATTATATGATCTACCTCTGATTAAAGACCACAGAATTAAAATTGTTTAAGAAATACACACACACACACACACACACACACACATAGTGGAATTAAGGGGCAAGAAGTGTCTGTTTTAAGCATGAGGAAAATGGTGTCCAGAAATTGGCAAAAGGTAAGCATTGACAGGCATAGAAGGAATGACAACCAGTTCTGCTCTGCCAAAGTATAAAGCATATGTCTGGAAGGTACATGAAACAAGCTTCTAAGGATAGATTGGAGTTAGTTTGTTTAGGACTTTAAATACTAGGTAAAGGAGGTAATGTGAAGCCTCCAAAGGAATTGGGAATGTATAAGTAGAATAACAGAAGGCTCAAGGAAGGGGAGTGGGGATGTGGGGGGGCATGATAGATATCTTCGAATATGTGAAGAGTTATAATATGGAAGATCAATTTGACTTTTTTCACTATGGTTCCAAAGGACAAAGCTAAAAGATCCATAAAGGCATGCAGAACTAGACTTGATTTAAGTTTTAAACTTAACAATTTAAATCTTTCTAAAAATGAAATGTTTCTTCAGAAGGTATATTGTTGAGAGGATTAGTGTGCAGTTATGTTTTAGCCTACATAGCTTCTGAGACCTCTTCTCATTCTGAAATTATGTGATTTTGAATTCAGAAATGGCATGATTCAGTTCTACCTTTATGTGTACATCATTGTCCTGGGCTTTTGTGATGCAAAGACAGAAATGGAATAGCCCTTGCCTTCAAGAAGCTTATGTTCTACTGAATGTGTGCAGCGTGTACTTCAAATTATTATATACAAGGAAAACTGAAAAGGGAGAACTAACAACTGACTAGAAAAGGAAAACTTCAAAAACTTCAAAAACTTCAAAACTTCAAAAAACTTCAAAAAGCCTTTTTAATTGATCCTTTGAGGAAGACATGAATTCTTGAAGATAAGGAGTTCTTTCTATACATGTCTCAATTAATGAAGGGAGAAAATGGAGTATCAAATTCTGGTAACTGATAGTGAACGCAGTCAGCTTAGCTAGAACAAAGAATGGTGTGAAACAAAATTGGAAAGACAGATGGGAACTTTATTATAAAGAATATCAAATTCCAAGTTTTGGTGACTTTATTTTATCTTAAAGGAGTAGCTAATCACTGAAGGCTTTTTAGCATGGAGTAATGTGGTCAGACCATAAAAGGAACCCTAAGTTTAGAGTCACAGTTAAACCTAGCTCTGCTACTTATTACCACGTGGTTTGGGGTAAGATCTATTAATCTTTCTATGTCTCAATTTTCTCATCTACAAAATGAGAATTTAGCCTAGGTTAGGATCTCTTCCACTCAAGATCTGTGACACTTTGATCTGTATGTTAGTAATATTATTTTGTCAACTTTGTGGAAGATGAATTGGGTAGTCATGAGACTGGATATGAAAGTCTAAATAGGAGGCTAGGACAATTCAGGCAAGTGACTTGAACTAGGATGGAATGTAATAAATACCAATGTCAATTTTTGTAATGACGAGGCATTCACTTCAGAAAATTCATGGTTGTGATCTTCAAGAAACTATAGATGAAAAATTACAATTTGGATAAGATTCTGAAACTAGAAATATTGATTTCAGAAACAACTACAAAGAAGTGATTAAAAACATCAGAGTAGATGAAATTATTAGACTTCATTTGACTATACTTGCAATTATTTTCACCATGCCTCCAAAGGGCTGTAATTCATACCATTTTTCTAAGAATCAGTGACTAGATAAGTGGATAGAAACATTTGCTATTTTCCTTCAATCTGTTCCCCACAAAAGCAATCTCCAAATTGGTGGCTGTTCAGTCCTATAAGTGCCATTGGGAACATTCCTAACCAGCCCCTGAAAACTCATGTCTTGATTCTCAGGGCACTTTCTGGCTACAGGGCACCTCCATGAAGGCTATGCCTGTGCTCCAGGGCAAGAACAAATTATAAAAGCCTCATCTTCTCTCTTTTCATTATGGGCAGTCTAACTTATTAAAGATAAGAAAGCATGGAGCTTTTGCAGTTTGCATCAGAGATCTTAATACATTATCTTCTTAAAAAAAACACTTTTCTTCCGAACTTCCAAATTACTGTATAGGGTTTCCTATTTTAGCTTTATTTTCAAACAGTACCCTTTCTCTACAGATCCATCCATATGCGGAGTCTTGTATTTCTAATTTCATTTCTCTCACATCTGACCTCTTCTCTCTCTCCAGACAGTTTATTCAGTTCCTCATTATCTTTTGTCTGGTCTAGAAGAAAAATTTCTTAATTGGACACCCTGCCTCTATTCTGTCTTTCTTCTCCAATCTATCCTTCACACACACAGCTTCCAAATTGATTCTCCGAAAATGCAATTCTGAGCATGATTTCTTTTCAACTCAATAAACTACACTGATACCACTGCTTCATATATAATTTTATATTTATTTTATTCTTTTAAATATTTCTATTTTGTACTGTTTTATAATTTACATAATCATCAGTATATTAGAACATGTGTCATGTATATAATTTAATGTAAATGTACCTACACAGATTTATTGATGGGACAAGTATTTGTATACCATTGACTTACAGAAAGTCTGAAGCAATACATATATTCTTCTTTCTCTGACTACACATTTTCAAATGACAGCCTCAAAGAGGCTTAATCCAGATATAAGAAATTGTGACTTTTTATTTAGAGACTAGAGACCAAGACAATTTGGAATGGGCTTTTTTCTCCCCCTCTTCACTTTTGGTGCTATGAAATATCTCTGTCAACCATTTCCCTATTATTTCATCCTTCTTTCTTCCACTGGAAATTTTTCCCCTTTTATGTTTGTCTAGGAAACAATACATTGAAGTTTTTGAATCTCTCTAAACTTATTGTATAAAACAAGTATTTGGTGAAAAATGGAATCTTCTGTTTCCTTAGGCAGTGAAACTTCAGTTTAAAGCTTTGATAAACAAAATTTTGAATGTGAAGGATTTATAAAGTAGGGAAGTAATTCATTTAAACTGAGCTGAAGTCATTACTATAAAGAATTTATACAGGAAAATGATTTGTGAAAGTGGTGGCAAAGGGTAGTACTGTAACCTGCTTGTATTAGACATTGTAAATACCTTACAAAAAGAAGATAAAAAGTTCATGGAATTTTGAGGCAAAAGAAATTCCTGTTGGTCTAAAAAGTCCCAAGAAGCAGACTAGGAGATCTGCACAGTGAAGCAAATTGCTATTGAAAAAGGAAGAATAAATTGAGATATAAAAAGGATTACAATGCTCAAAAGAGGGAGAATAATACCTGACATATCACAGAATTATTCTTAATTCCTAGTTATTTGTAATATTCTTAATTCAATTCCTGTTAAAATATTTCAACTGACCACTGACCTGCACTTCCTAAGTAATAAACAAATGACTTCTTAGAGATCACTGTCTCTCTACACCAAGCCATCTGCAACCTATCTCTACTCCTCTCCCAAAACTAGCCACAAAACTTCCTTAAACCAGTAAATCTTTTTTTTAATTTTATAAATGTTTTATTTATTTATTTTATTTATTTAATTTTTAAAATTTATTTATTTACCCCAATCTCACTTCCCTCCCCCCACCCCCCACAGAAGACTGTTTGCTAGTCTTTACATCATTCCCATAGTATGGATTAATCTAAGTTGAATGTGATGAGAGAGAAATCATATACTTTAGGAAGAGACATATAGTATGAGATATAGCAGAATTACATAATAAGACAATGTTTTTTTTTTAAATTAAAGTTAATAGTCCTTGGTCTTTGTTCAAACTTTGTTCAAACTTTGTTCAATACAGATAGCATTCTCCATCACAGACATCCCAGAATTGTGCCTGCTTGCTACCCTGTTGGTATGAGCAAGTCCACTAAGGTTGATCATCACTCCCATATTGCTGTTAGGGTGTACAGTGTTCTTCTGGTTCTGCTCATCTCACTCAACATCAATGAGTTAGAAAAAATTGCAAGTAAATTCATATGGAGAAATAAAAAGTCAAGAATCTCCAGGGACTTAATGAAAAAAACAGTGTAAAAGAAGGTGGCTTAGCCTTAACAGATCTAAAATTTTATTATAAAGCATCAGTCATCAAAACTATCTAGTACTGGCTAAGAAATGGCATGGTGGATCAGTGAAATAGACTAGCTGCAGTAGCAGGAAATGCTTATAGTAATCTGTTGTTTGATAAACCCAAAGAGTCCAGCTATTGGGATAAAAACTCTCTCTTCAATAAAAACTGGTGGGAAAATTGGAAGTTTAGAACACCTTGGATTAGACCATCACCTCACACCCTATACCAAGATAAGATCAAAATGGATACAGGATCTAGACATAAAAAACAATATTATAAGCAAACTAGAAGGTCAAGGAGTAGTTTACCTGTAAAATCTATGGAAAGGGAAGCACAAACTAGATAATTTTTATTACATTAAATTAAAAACTTTTGCACAGACAAAGCCACTGTAACCAAGATCAAAAGAAATGTAGTAAATTGGGGGAAAAAATTTACAACTAACTTTTCTGACAAAGGACTCATCTCTAAAATATACAGAGAACTGAGTCAAATTTATTTTTAGGTTTTTGCAAAGCAAATGGGATTAAGTGGCTTGCCCAAGGCCACACAGCTAGGTAATTATTAAGTGTCTGAAGCCAGATTTGAACTCAGATACTCCTGACTCCAGGGTCTGTGCTCAATCCACTGCACCACCTAGGCACCCCTGAGTCAAATTAAAAAAAAAAAAAAAAGACAATCCATTCCCCAATAGACAAATGGTCAAAGGATATGAAAAGGCAATTTATAGATGAGGAAATCAAAGCAATCTATAATCATATGAAAAATTGCTCTAAATCACTGATTATCAGAGAAATGCAAATTAAAACATCTCTGAGGTACCACCTCACACCTCTCAGATTGGCCAATATGACTAGAAAGGCCAATGATCAATTTGGAAAGGATATGGGAAATCTGGGACACTAATACACTGTTTGTGGAGCTGGCAATTCATCCAACCTTTCTGGAGAGCAATTTGGAGTTATGCCCAAAGGTCAATAAAACTATGCATACCCTTTGATCCAGCAATACCAGTACTGGGTCTATACCCTGATAAGACTATGAAAAAGGGTAAAAACATCACCAGTACAAAAGTGTTCATAGCAGCTCTGTTCATGGTGGCAAAGAAATGGAAACTGAGGGAATGTTCATCAATTGGGGAATGGCTTAACAAACTGTGATATATGTATGTGATGGAACACTACTGTTCTATTAGAAACAAGGAGGGATGGGAATTCAGGGAAGCCTGGAAGGATTTGCATAAACCATAAATCTTGTAGATGGCAAGTGGACCAATTATCTTTTCTTCATTCCATTTGTGAGCAAGAGAAATTACCTTAATCATGACTCAAAACTGTAAGGACCAATGGTAGTCTCAATCAAGGAAAAGTTTCAGTTTTTTAATATTAATTTTTAATTTTAAAATTTAATTTAATTTAAAATCTACTGAAAGTAGATCAATAAAACCCTAGTTCTAGAAATATCCAAAGTCTTTCCCTGGAATCTTTTGAACAATATCCATAAATTTGAATCTATCTCCTAACTTTCCTCTAATTAAACCTGCTTTTCCATTTAATGGCATCAAGATTAATTTTTAAAGTACTCTAAATTAAAGTACTCTTAGTCAATATTATTTTGTTTTATTACTGGTAATATTACTATGGTGTGGTTTTTAACATTGTCTAGGATTTCAGCTACATGTTGTGGGATAAACTAAGAACTTAACTACTTTTATAATATATCATTTCCAAAGGAAAATGTATTTCAACTTTTACAAAACTAACTTGCTGGGTCTGAAAATATCAACCATTTACATAAGGAGCTTTTTCTGTTGGAAATGTACTACTTTTTCTATGCATGAGATTAGAGATGTGGTTTTCTTATAAGAAACTTGTTTTCCAGTTGTTTAAGTAGTGTACGATTTTTTGTGATTTGTGAAGGGATTTGATATTTCTTTCTCCAACTCATTTTGCAGATGAGGAAACTAAAGCTAAGAGAATTAAATAACTTTATCAGGATGATACTAATAGTTTCTGAGATTGGATTTGAAGTCAGATCTTCCTAGAGTATAGACTCTATCTGCTCTGCCATCTAGCTGAACTAACATTTTGTCTGAGGCACTAAGAAATTGGGTGAATAAAAGGTTCATGGGGCTTAGAATATGATATTCCAGAAGGCAGAAGAGCCTAGATTACAACCAAGAATCAAATACCCAGAAAAACTGAACATACCCTTTCGGGGGGAAAAGTGGATATTCAGTGTAATAGGGGACTTTCAAACTTTCCTGATGAAATGACCAGAGCTGAACAAAAAAATTTGATCTTCAGGGCAGCTAGGTGGCACAGTGGATAGAGCACCAGCCCTAGAGTCAGGAGTACCTGAGTTCAAATCTGGCCTCAGACACTTAATAATTACCTAGCTATATGGCCTTGGGCAAGCCACTTAACCCAATTGCCTTGCAAAAAAACTAAAAAAAAATTTGATCTTCAAATACAAATACAAAATTTGATCTTCAAAGACTCAAGTGAAACCTAAAATGGTAAACAGGAAAAGCAAATAATAAGGGATTTAATAATGTTGAGTCTCTTATATTCCTGCATGGGAATATAATATGATCTTTCTCATTTATTAGGGTAATTAAAAGGAGCATATATAGAAAAGGCACAAGTAGGAATTGAATGTGAAAAGATAATATATTAAAGTATACATTTATATATATTTTATATGAAATAAATATATTTCAAAAATAGAGTTAATGGATGAGAGAAGAATGTACTGGGAGAAAGGAAAGGAGAGGTAGAATGGAGTAAGTTACTTCACATAAAAAAAGGCAAGAAAAACTTTTGCAGTAGAGTGGAGTGGGGCCAGTAAGAAAGAGTGAATGAGTCTTATTCTCTCTTAGCTCAGAGAGGGAATAACATACACACTCACTTGGGTATAGATATCTCTCTTACCCTAGAGGAAGGTAGGAGGAAAAGGGGATGGGAGAAGTGGGGGTGTAGAATAGGTGATAGAAAGGAGGGAAGTTTGTGGGAGGGGATAGTCAGTCAGATACAAAACACTTTTGGGGATGGACTGGATGAAAGGAGAGAGAACAGAATAACTGAGGGTGAAGGGAATAGGATGGATAGAAATACAGTTTAGCGATAGTAAAATACTGGAGCAAGTTTCTCAAACATAGAGAACTGAGTCGTTTATTTAAAAAAAATCCATTCCCCAATTGATAAATGATCAAAAGATATGAACAGTTTTCAGATGAGGATAGCAATGCTATCTATTTAAATCATTTAAAAATATTTACTAACTCCCTATTGATAGGAGAAATGTGGGTCAGAACAGTTCTTTTTACCTATTAAAATAATACCTTTTACCTATTAAATTGGCTAATCTAATAGAGAAAATGGCAAATGTTGGAAGGGATATATAAGGGAAAATGAGACATCAGTGTGCTGTTGGAGAAATTGTGAAATGATTCAACAATTTTATAGAGCAATTTGGAACTACCACCTAAGTACTATAAAACCATGTCTACCCTCTAACCTATACCACTATTAGGTCTATATTATAAAGAGATGAAAAACAGGAAGGATAAGGATCTCTATGTATAAGGATATTTCTAAAAACTCTTTACTGGTGCCAAGAAACTGGAGACTGAGGGATGCTCAACAGTTGGGGAATGGCTGAAAAATAATTGTGGTATGTGATTAAAATGAATTACTATTCTGTTATAAGAAAAGATGAACAGGAAACTCAGTAAAAACTTCCATGAGCAAATGCAATGAGAAATGTATCATATACAAAATAACAGTAATGTAGAATAATCAGCTGTGAATGACTTACTTTTTCTTTTCAAGAGAACAGAGCTGATGGTAGCTAAATATAGATTGAAGTGTATTTTTTAACTTCATTTTTCTTGAGGTTTCTCTTTTTGTGGGGGGTTATTTTGGTAATTACTATTGTGATAATGTTTTTCATGACTACACATTTTAACAGATATCAAATAACTTGTTTTCTCAATGAAGGGGAGTGGGGTGTGAGGAAGGGAGAGATTTCAGAACTTAAAGTTTTAAATGTGTATGTTGAAACTATTTTAGCAAATAAAAATATGTGCAAATATATATATATATATTATATATATATATATATATATATATACATGCATGGAAAAAATACAAGCAGGGAAAAAATAAAAAAAAAATAAAACAAAAGAAATTGAGTGACTTATCCAAGATACAAAAGGCAATACATGTGGAGAGTAGGATTGAATACCATATTTCTATGACACCAAGACCAGCTCATATTCTACTACCTTGTTATATTTTAAGCCAAAGGGAGAAATGGATTTACCTTACAAACCATTTTCTGCTAAAACCACATCTTTTTCAGAAAATGCCAATAATCTGAAGTCACAATTCATTCTGTCTGGATTTGCTTAAATCATCAAAGAGTAAATACTAACTATGAACAAGAGACTGTGCCAAGAACTAGAGATACAAAGACCCCCCCAAAAAAGACAAAAGAAATAAAGAATCCCTTTCTGAGGGATTGAGGATCTGACTTCTTTCTTGTGGGAAGCACATGAATAAATCTAGGTATCAGAGAATTAAATATAGCATTCATAATGTAACAGTGAAGAACTAGAGAAAAGCTTCACATAGAGTGTGACATCTAACCAGAGCCTTGATGAAAGCCAACGATGTTGATGAAGGAGTATGTTCTAGGATTGGAACATTGCCTGTAAAAAGATATAAAACTGTAAGCTGAGAAGTTGAGCTTGGGATATATTGAATAGCCAATTTACTGGACTATCAAGTATGTGAAAGGAGTAATGTCAAATAATTTAGGAAAAACAAGTGGAAGCCAAACAGTAGAGGTCTTTAAATTCTAGGGAGTGGTTTTTGTATTTTTCTTCCTAGAAATAATAGAAAGGAAATGATTAAGTTAACTATTACTAAGAACTAAGTTTTTAATATGTGCTAGACACTTTACTAAAGCTCTTTATAATCATTACGTCATTTGCCCTAGCAGGTTAATGTTATACCTATTTTACAGTTGATAAAACTGAGGAAGACAGCAGGCAAATGATTTGCCCAGGGTTACACAACTACTAAGTAGATGAAGTCAGATTCAAACTCAAGTGTTTCTGACTCCAGGTCCCAGCTCTCTATCCACTGTACCATTTAGTTGCCTTTGCAGGAGGCCATTGAAATTTTTTGCATATGGTCATTAAGTGCTTAAATCTATGTTTGGGGATTACTTAATGGGCAGCTACAGGGCAATGAATGAAAGTAGGGATACTAATTTACAGGCTATTTTAATAATACAGGTGAAAGATAATGGGAACCTTAATCAGTATAATGACTATAGGAGTGGAGAGAACTGGGCATGTATGAGAGATAATATAGAGATAGAATCAATAAGAATAAGTGATTGGATAAGAGGACAGGAGAGTCAAGGGAAAGAAGTCAGGGATGGTTTCAATATTATTAAGTGGTTCCCTTGTGGGAATGGTCAATGAAAATGTCCAGGGTAAGGAGATGGAGCATTTTATTCAAGGAACAAGCCATGAGTCAAGAGGCCATGAGTCAAAAAATTCACAGTGAAATAGCATATTGGGAAAATGGGATAAGAGTTGGAGAGGCAAAAATGGAAAAATCCTCCATGCAATGAGGGCCACAAAAATTACATAATATAAACTTGTATTTGATTCAGTCAGCAAAGGTACATGACTTTCTCTATCAGTGTTGAGCACCATGAAAATAAGAATGGAGAAGGCAAATGACAAGATTAGCCCAAATATGATTGAACCTAACTTGGGCAAGGCTTTCAAGGGTAGGTGATAGAATATAATCGAACATGTTAACTATAGCATTAAGATTTTTAAAAAATGAAAGTAAATCAGAGAGGGACTTAGAGGAAAAAAAGAGATAGAAGGAACTGTGTACCTATAAGAAAAACATCTTTAAGAGATGTGAGCCAAAAGGAGAGAAAGGATTTTCAGAATTTAAAAACTAATCTGATTTTTTATATCTAATGAACTTTCTCATGAATATTTAGAAAATAGTAAATACAGCCACAGCCAAGGAACAGAAGAAAGCTGTGTCATGTTTATCAACTACTCTTGTACACAACATATGATGTTGCAAATTAAATTCCCTGGGATAATCCAAGGTGAATAATTGAGTTTAGAAGTCATACATTTTCTTCTGCCTGGTGATGGTAGTACATAAAAAATACTGGAGTGGGAGTCAGAGATCCTGGGTTCAGAACCCACTGGACACTGATGTGCCTTCCAGTTCTAAATCTATGATCATATAAAGTCATATAAAATCTGACAAATGTGAAAACTGGAAAAGAATTGTGGGACTTAATAAGCAAAGATGACATGGGGAATAGAATGATAAATATGACCTGTCCCCTTCTTAAGGGAGCTCATAATCTAATCTGAAAGCTAAGACACAGACAGAAATAACTGTAATGCACAGGCCAATAAAAGAGGTACAGGGTGATATACCACTTTGAAGGACAGATCATATTATGTTAGTATTCTGAACAATAACTGACTTATGCCAGTCTTTTTTGATAGTTTAAGTTCCATATTGAAAAAAAATTGAGACATTCATGGACCAATCAATACATAAAAAAGCAGATTTACTTAGGAATAACAGGAAAAAGTTAGGATAAGTGTTGAAGATACAGGGAATTGATTCAGCCGAGTGAAGCTAGTTGCCCATCAATATTTGGCAGCCAAACCTCATAACTACACTAAAGCCCTAGTGGCAGTTTTTTACTTAAAATGACCTGGAAAGGGTCATTTCGTTTCAACTTTATTCCCCCCAAGCATAAGAAATCATGAAGATAACTCAAAATCTTTTAAGAAAAAACTAACCTAATTTTCATGTGAACAGTCATTATCATTTTTTCCCACTCCAAATGATGAAAATAGGTCATATTTAGATTAGCGATAACATAGCAGCTCAACGTTCACAAAGTATTTTCTTGACAAATACTTGTGGTTGCCTTTAGATTAATGTCATTTTTATTATTTTATAGTAATTTATCATGTTAATTTTATTAAAAAGCAAAATATTTTATACAGTTGAAACTTTTTTTAATTTATTTTGAACTTAAATACAAAAAGATCAAAGAAGAATATTTCTAAGTACTCTACACACAACATAAAGAGAGATTTCAATCTGAAATCATGAATTTTAATCTCTATTTACTTTTTCTTGGGAAACTATGTAAAATACAGACATCATTTTCAAAGCTAACCTGCTTTTCTGTGTTTCCTTCTAAGTTTTCTTTGCTTTAGATGATATGCTTTTTCTTCTCCCTCCCTCCCAACACTATCCTAGAGAAGGCTACATTACACACAAATATCTATGTGTATGTAGTATGTATGTCCCTCAAGGAGCTTACATTCTATTGGAAAAGTTAATTTGTATATATATATATATATATATATAATTGAAAAAAAGTTTCCAGGCGGGGTGGCTAGGTGGCGCAGTGGATGGAGCACTGGCCCTGGAGTCAGGAATACCTGAGTTCAAATCCAACTTCAGACACTTAATAATTACCTGGCTGTGTGGCCTTGGGCAAGCCACCTAACCCCATTGCCTTGCAAAAACTAAAATTTTTTTTTTAAATTAAATAAAAAGAAAGTTGCCAGGTGAGGAAAGGAGTTGAGAGAGGAGTCATAATACTTTTTAATTTTATATTTTGTTATATTTTTTTCATGGTTTTTCTCTTGTTTTGATTCTTCTTTACAATATGACAAATATGAAAATATGTTTAACTTGATTATACATGTATATAACCATATCAGAGGGGAAGTGAGAAGGGAGGGAGAAAGAAAAATGTGGAACTCAAAATTTTATAAAAAATGAATGTTGGAAACTATATATGTAACTGGGAATAATAACATACTATTATTTTTTAAAAGGGTGGGGGAAGAAAGGTTGTGCTTGAACTGAACCTTGAAGGACATTAAGACATCCAGGAAATATAGGCAAAATGGAAGTGTATTTCAGACAGCAAACAAGCAAGGCAAAGACATAGAGATACCAGATGTGGCTCTATATATGAGGAATAATTGAGGTCCGTTTGAATTGGATTGAAGGAAATTAATTAAAGGAAAATAATATGCAATAAGGGTAGAGTTATGTTGTAAATAGGTTGGGGGCAGGATGTGAAAGGCTTTAAATGCCAAACAGAAAAGTTTATATTTGTTCCTAGAGGTGTGAAGAAACAAATGGAGTATTGGGGCTGAGGGGGAGGGGGGGAATGACATGTTCAGATCTGCACTTTAGGAAAATTACTTTGGCATTTGTTCAATTTGATTAAAATAAAAAATGTGTTATAGAACTGGAAAAGTAAGGTGGAGCCAATTCATGGAGGATCTTGAATGCTAAATGACAAGAGAAGCCATTTGAAGTTTTTGAGCAAGGAGTCAATATGATCATTCTTAAATCATAGAATTTTAAAGCTGAAGGGGAATCTTAACAATTATCTCGTTCAAAGCTCTTGTTCTGCAAACAATGAAACTGAATCCCAGATAGATTGAACTTTGTCCAGGCTGCAAAGGAGGTTAGTAAGAAGAAATAGAACTAAAACTCAACCCTCTTAACTTCCAGTCCTCTGAACTCCCTCAGAAGGATTTTTTGATATATATAAAAAGGAGAACAATGATTAATATTTGCAACATAAGGATAAGTGACATAATGGACATGAAGAACTTGGCTTGAATCTGACCTCTGAAACTACCTGTGTAACTACAGCTAAAGTACTGAAGCTGTCAGAGCCTCAGGTTCGCTCATCTATCACATGAAAATAACAGCACTAAGTAGGACTTACTTCACAGAAATGCTATGAACATTAAATGAGATAATAATATGTAAAGTGCTTTGCAAACTCTACAATGTAATTATATGAATGTCTGTTATTATTTAACATTGTCTGAAAAACAGAATATCTCTGCTACTTCATTTTGTGGTGGAAGATTCATTTTTTTCCCCATTTGTGTTTAGGAATTAAAATGATAAACCTTGATCATTAAGAGGCTTTAGTATGAAATATGGAATAATCTAAAAGACCATCCTCAAAGATAAGGTTGACTTAATGGTCTATAAATGCATGGCTAATTAAAACTTAGTTTACAGCAAGGTGAATGTGGAAGCTGCTCCTTTCACAACAAAGTGTGTGGCTAGAGAGCCACACATATATTAATCTTAAGGATGGGTTAAAGAGTGATAGTGGATTGTATGATGATAAGTGAAGTGTCTGTCATGGAAAAAGAAGAGTATTCATTTGAAAATGTTCTTCTTCAAAGGTTATAAATTTGAAGAGGCACAGAATAGCTAAGAATTCATATCTCTCTCGCACCAGAATGAAGCATGAATACCAGTTTCATTGGCCTTCACTTTATCAAAGGAAGGGGGAAAGTTTCTTGATATCCTCTGAAAAAGCATATCATTTTAACACAGACAATTCTTCAAAGGACCTTACAGACAATTGAAAAGACTACCTCTTGTCATCATCTCCTTAACCCCATTTATTCATTGCTTCCTAGTATTTTTTTCCTGTAACTGAGCACAAATGAATTAAGCAGAAAAATAATTTTTCAGCTTGTAGGGTGTGAGGAAAGGGAATGTGTCATGGTGTGTTGAGGTCAGTGAGGGAATTTGTTCCTTTGAAGAGATGCTTTCCCTTAATATTTCTAGCTATATCACAAGAAACATCAAGCCCTCTGGATGAAACTAGTACATAGCAGAACGCACCTGGATTATTCATATTACACACACGAAAGAATGCCTAACACTGAATAACTCATGGATTAATAGAAAGAAGGAAATTTATAGATCATCAAGTCCATCTCCTCAGTGAAGATGAAGAAATGGAAACTCAAAGAGTTTAGCACTAGTGTCTGAGTCAGTATTGAACTCAATAAATGTTGACCCCATGCACAATCCTAGAAGGGCTTAGTTGCTCTTCCTTGTTGCAAGGAAAGGTTCAATTTGAATTGTATTGAAAAATCACCATAGTACAAAATCAAAAGGCATCAATAAACTTTTTTCAAGTCAACAAAGATAAGTTAAATGAATAAATAAATGAATGAAGAGAAGCAATATTTCATGCTCAGTTCAGTATGATCAAGGGCAGAACACTTAAAACGTGCACATCTAAAGTTTACTTCTGACACTTCTAGTGAGTTTAGCATTAAACCTAAATAATGGCACTTTCAAGCTCTATTTTGTAATATTTACTATAATTTTAAACTCTAATTCCTTTTTTCAAATTTCTAATTAATTATTTTTATAACAATACCAAAATCATAGTGTAGAAGAATATCCAGAGAAACCCAGAGGTTTTGGGGGGTGAAATTTTTTCAAGATGTTTGAATCACAGTGGTGGTGATAGTTGTGTTGTTGGTGGCTTCATCAAGAACATGACTCATGCCACACTACCCACGTTTCTTTTACTCATATGGTTACTAGGTATGGTAAATGCCATAAATATAGTGTACCTATATTTCAGCCAAGCATTTGACAAAAGATGTGAGCTAGGCAATAATAGTGCCTATTTCACTAAGTGAGGATCAAATGAGATAATAAATGCACAGCAATTTGCAAATCATAAAGCACCAGACAAATGCTAGCTATCATTATTATTGCTAACTAGCACAAACATGCCTAGAGAATGAGCCAGCATGCTGGTATAACCAAAGGCAGGCATTACCATTGGCCCCTTCATCTCAATCAATCAATCAATCAGTAATCATTCATTAAGCATCTACTGTGTGACAAGCACTTTGCTACATTCTGGGGATAGTAAAAGAGGAAAAGAACCAAAAAGACAAGGAGCTCACAATCTAATGCAAACAAATATATACAAAGCAATCTATATTCAAGATAAATAGGAAATACTTAGCAGAGGAATGGCACTATCGAGGAATTGGTGAAAGCTTCCAATTAAAAAAGGATTTGGGGGGCGGCTAGGTGGTGCAGTGGATAGAGCACAGGCCCTGGAGTCAGGAGTATCTGTGTTCAAATCCGGCTTCAGACACTTAATAATTACATAGCTGTGTGGCCTTGGGCAAGCCACTTAACCCCATTTGCCTTGCAAAAACCTAAAAAATAAAAATAAAATAAGATAAAAAAAGGAACTTAACTCCTATTGTTCTTCACTAAAGTAATCTGCTTTTTCAGACAAATTGATATTTAACCATGGCTCTGCCATCTTGTAAATTTGTGTAGTTGCCTTTTTGAAGCAATACAATGCCTTACATTTATCCATGTTCAATTTTGTCTCATTAGATTCAACTCAACATCCTAGATTTCAGAACCTTGAGTCCAAGTTCTTACTACCATTATGTCTGATTCACTGTGACAGTAACTATCAAAGTTGATCTCTCTGATTCAGTTCTCTATTCCTTATCAATCTAGTTTAAATAAAACTGCCAGATTAATTTTCCACTTTCCAAAGAGACACAGCCTCTATTCATTGTAACCCATTATATCCAGAGAACCTCCCCTGACTCTAAACGTGTGTCTTCAGGAAGGAAGGAAGGAAGGGGGGAGGGAGGGAGGGAGAGGGAAGGAAGGAAGGAAGGAAGGAAGGAAGGAAGGAAGGAAGGAAGGAAGGAAGGAAGGAAGGAAGGAAGGAAGGAAGGAAAGAAGGAAGGAGGAAGGGAGGGAAGGGGAAGGGAAGGATGGCAATAATTGAGAAATAACCTAGTGTCTATTTTTGCTAGTTAAAGATCGACCTTGTTGAATTCAGTATCTCTTTAATTTAATTTAGGAAACTGGACTGGTAAAACTGTTTTGCCCAAAACAAATGAGGTTATATTTGGGTTTTTTTGTTTGTTTTTGACTTTTGTTTTGACTTTTCATTTTTTTTGGGGGGGTGTTTGTTTATTTTTACCAAATCAGTTAATTAGTGTGAACAAAACTAGCCCAAGACTAGCTGAGTCTGGGCTACTTTATAGCTGCTGTGAAGCCTCTAACTCATTTATATAGTACTCTAAGATTTTCAAGAAGCTTCAAAATGTGCAATTTAGTTCTGACAACAACAATGGGAATAAATACTGTTATTATCCTCATCTGATAGATGAAGAAACTGAGGCTGAGAGGATGTAAGTGAAATACTCAGAGATGTACACCTAAATAAGTATTTGAGCCTGGTTTAGAACTCACTCCAAGTATAGGACCCTAACCATTGTACCACCTGCCTACCAATTTTTAAAAAAATAGGATTAAGTTAGAGGAGGAAAAAACTCAGAATCTCTATTTGTTCAGAAGAGAACTTGCCTCCAGAGTATTATATATTATTTTGGAATACCTGAATTGGATAAGCTGCAAATGTTACATTAGGTAGACATTAGAAGAGCTCAAAGAAGAGTTCAGAAGAGCACTGAATTTGTAGCCAAAGGACCTGGGTTCAAATTATGATTCTGTTTTGTTTTTTGTTTTTTTCTAGTGATTTCTTTTGTGTCCAATTTTTCATGACTCCATTTGGGATTTTCTAAGCAAAGATACTGGAATGACCTTTCATTTCCTTCTCCAGCACATTTTACAGATGAAGAAATGGAAGCAGGCAGAGTTAAGTGACTTGTCCAGGGTAACATAGCTATGAAATGTCTGAGGACAGATTTGAACTCAGGTAGATAGATCCAAACAAAGCACTCTATCCATTGAGCCACGTAGGTGTCCATAATCAAAATATTATTAATAATTTATTCTAATTTATTACCTGGATTCAATAGAAATCTTATCAGTGTTATTTGTTACCTTTCTGATATTGAATATGTCCATATAGTCTCAGTTTCCACATTTCTAAAATGAGTAGAAAAAAAGCAACAGATTTATAGTTAAATGATCTAGGTTCCAATCTTTCCCAATGATTCTGGCAACTTAACTTCAGCTTTCTCAGCCTCAGGTTTCTCGTGTATAAAATATGGGTACTGGCCTCTGAGGTCCTTTCTAACTCTAAAGCTGTGACCCTATGATCTTTGACTAGATTTCTCTAATGTTAAAAACAACTCTATTTTATATCAGAATCCTATATTAGCTTTTCTGATGCCATCTCTTCTTCAGTAGAATTAGGGATAGAACTAATTCCATAAATCCAGAAGCATCTGAGGTCTGAAAAGTAAGACATCTACTCAAAATACCTCAAAACTTGGGAGGTTAGGTGGTGTAGTGGATAGAGCGCCGGCCCTGGAATCAGGAGTACCTGGGTTCAAATCCGGTCTCAGACACTTAATAATTACCTAGCTGTGTAGCCTTGGGCAAGCCACTTAACCCCATTTGCCTTACAAAATAAAACCTAAAAAAAACAAAACAAAAAAAAATACCTCAAAACTCTTCTCCCTCCCTCCTGCAATAAACCCCAAAGATTCCCTCTTTTCTTCAGGATCTGATGTAAAAATTCCTTTTTGATGTTCAAATCTGTTCATAACTTGACCCTTTTCTACCATTCCAACCTTCTTATACCTTATTCAAATCCACTCACTCTGGTCTCCTTCCATAAGATATGTGTTTAGGTCTTTTTGCTTGATGTCCCCCATATCTTGAACTCTCTCCCCTTCTCATCTTTTTCTCCTGACTTTCTTGGTTTCCTTCAAGTCACAGATAGTTTAACCTTTTACAAGAAGACTGCCTTGTCATCTTTAACCTTGGTACTTGTATCTCTAATGGTTGCAGTCCATGATAAGAAACTTAAAGAGACATTAAGTGACTTGCCTGGAGTTGGAAAGACTCGGCTTCATGGGTTCAAATCTGGCCCCATTTACAAGCTGTATGGTCATCTGTAAAATGAGCTAGAGAAGGCAATGGCAAACCACTCCAGTATCCTTTCCAAGAAAATCCAGGTGAGGTCACAAAGACTTGGACACAACTGAAACAGCTGAACAGCTACAATAAATATCTTATCACAGTTGAAACTTATTGAGAAGTTTCATTCTTCTTTGTACCTCCAGCACTTAACACAGTGCATGGTACATAAAAAGGAGATTTATAAATGTGTGTTGAGTTGACTTGGCTTGCATAATCCATTCAACATGCTAAAAATATATTCTTGAGAGAAAAAGCAATTTTCTATCAAAATAATAAGTAAAACCCTATCACATGTTGAAATTCTAAGCTTAGGAAGACGTGCCTCAGTCACTACTTCTGCACCCTAAGTCCTTGATTCAGTTTCCTCATCTGTAAAATGAAGAGATTGGACTTGATGGCCTCTAAGATCCCTTCCAACTTTCAATCTATTATCTTTTGATCCTATGAACATTTCTCTTGAAGTATTGCAGATTTTTATAGAATGTGGTTTTCAGCGATTACACTGACAAAATGCAATTCCCATAAAAATGAATCTCTAACCCCAAATGACTGCAACACAGAAAAGGCAGTAGTAGCAAAGATCTATGTGTTGGAGGCTTTTTATTTGTTACAATCTTATTCTAAAGATTTTTCCATTAAGGTTTAATGTAGTTTAGTTTAAAAAAAATTAAAAATCAATCTCATAAATACAAGGGTTCATAGCCAACATAAGAGAAATTGTTTAAGGGATTTTCATTAAATTATATATATACATATATATGTATATATATATATATAATTTCTGCCTCCTCATGGTACTTCCTCTCTCCTAAAAAAATCCTACTTTTCACTTTGACCAGTGAGTTTCAAATAAGGTGGGACTGAGAGGAAAGGAGGACAGTTTCTTGCTATGAATTTATTGTTTTTCACCTCAGATGATAAACCAATCTCAAAATGATTTTAAATACAAAATGTGTAAAAATTGTCTGTAGATTGAAACCTGCAGGAGAATGCACACACACACACACACCACACACACACACACACACACACACACACACACACACACACACACACACACACACACACACACACACACACACACACACAAACATCACGCAGGCACGTTGAAAAAAATAACAAAAAAAAACCTTTCCCATTCTCCAGGCTTCCCTCTCTGTCCTACTATGTAGGTCCAGGATATTCTCTGATAATTATGCATATTTCACTTTCAAACTAACTTTCTAGACAACCTTAATTAAAAAAAAGAAATCTATAATAAAATAATCCCTGAATACTGTGAAAATTTTCTTGATTGTACCATTTCTTTTCATGACAGCCTTCTCTTTAATAGTTCTTTTCATCTCCTTTCTTTGGTACTTGTTTTAGTCTTATAATTATTCTTCAGACTCCTTCAGGTTAACACAAGCAGTAAATCTTGTATAGGTGAGTGATAAATTGGATACTAACAAGTTGTACCTGATTTTCTCTTGGAATTCTTCTTGTTTGAACTCACCTACCATAAAGCAACATGAAAAAATACCTACATTTCCTCTCCAGAAATCCCTCACTAGAAAAAACTTACATGAACAATAAATTCAGATAGTATGAGAGGCTGTGTTTCGTCTTCAGGAAAGAGTTCATTCCTGTCAGGCCCCTTAGCAATAGATTTTAGGGGACATATTTTCTCTGAGCTCCTCAGCACATAAATTTCCAACATAGATATGCCACAGTTTACAAATTTCTCATTAGGTTGTCCTATCCCATGACTTAGAGAACCTTGAATTGTTATGTGTTAATCTTTTTTTTTTCTTTTTTAAATTTCTATTCCAATTGTTACCAAAGTCGCTTAACCCCTCCTCTCTTCTCTTTGCTATTCCCTGTTCCATTCAGTCAGAAAAAGAAATAAAATATGGAAACTTGCAGAACTGTCATTTTCTCAAAGTTTAGAGAATCTAGAAAGCCCAAGTTTCTCTGAAAATAAAAGAGACTGGAGTGTTGACATTCTTGGTTTTGAAGCAAGAGAATTAGTTGGCTTTCAGAAAATAATACAAACCTATTTGACAATAATTTGCTTTGACTATGTCATTTCACAATAAAATAATTATATTATACCAAGTAACACCCTAAAGTGGTGGTTTTTCTATAACATTTAAGACCAGATCAATTTGAGTCTTTGTTCTTAAATATCACAGAGGAATATTAAACATTTTATTGAGACTGATAAGCAGTTCCCTCCACAACAAAGAGGCATCAAGTTAATTGTTCAGTCTAGTTCTTTCTTGAAGAAAAAGGAAAGGAGAACAGAGAAAAAAGCCATTAAGATTTTCTAAAATTTTAACCCATATTCTACAAGTTCAGTGTTACTATTCCAGCGATGATCCCCCTTCCCCATTTTTCCAAAAGATTGAGGATAAGAGACCCTAGCTGCTGAACCCCCAGGCTCCAGTTCTGATCAGCTACCCCACTCCTTTTCCTGAATTATGCTAGGGTTCAATATTTCTTCCTTGTTCTCTTCCTCTGAGGAAATGAATCCTACTTTTCCTCAACTGGGAATAATTAATTTGTATTTAAGAGATATGTGGTGGCCAAACCAATTTCAAAGTTGTCACTTGTAATGACGGCTTAAACTGAATATTAGTATATTCTAGGAAGCAAAGAACTAGCTTCTCATCCTTTTCTCCTCTTAGAATTTTTCTAGAATCTTTATTTCCTGTCTTCAAGTTAACTTCCCCTCCTATATTCCTACCCAGTTTTGCTACTGAAAGTGTCAGGGGTCTCTGATCTGTTGAAAAGAATGCTGTCTTTGGAATCTGAAAGAATTAGCTTAAAACCTTGGCTATACTTCCTATGACCTGTGTGACTTTAGGCAGCCTGTGATCCTGTTTCCTCACCCCTAACAAGAATAATGAAGACAATTCTCTCTACTCCTTTGCAAAGAAAAGGCTGGTAGCATTGAAAATTACATATAAGGTCATATTTTTATCTATACTGACTTTTTTGCAGAATTTTTCCCTCTTCCTCTGCTTTTCTTTTGTTAAAAAACCTTTGTTATAAGTGATGGCTCTCCAGGAAAGAGGAACAGGGAAGATACAGGTGGAAATCCACATAATTTAAAAAATAAGATGTCAATTAAAATCTGTTTCTTTTTAAATGAGGAGGTTGAAGTAGATGATCTCTAATAATAGGAGTACTCTAATAGGAGTACTCTTCATATCTGGATCTTGCCTTTCCTTGGAAAGTACATCATAGTTTGGCTACTCTTTTTCACATAATGCCCTGAGTGTTGTATTCCAGAAGGTCCCAGAAAAGCTTGATCAACTTCCTTTGGGCTCTCAGTCCTTTGATTTTATCATATCACATCTTGGCTGTTTACTATATTTGTCACCAAGACCAGGTCATCCCAGCCCACATCTCTGGTCTTTGTACATTTTAACCTTCCTACGGTCTGAATTTTGGCTGCTTAGAAACAGAACTTTCATTTAAGCATGGTTGCTATGGAAATAACTGCCCCCTACAATTCTTTCACCTAAAATGTTTTGCAGAAATTATTAACACTGCTTGAGGGGTGTATGTGGGGGGGGGTGATTACTGGTCTTTAGAAAAATTTCAAGAATTTGGAAAAATAAAGGAGTAAGGAAGGCACTCTCATTTCCCATGCTAGCTGAGATGGCATTTTCTAGCCCCCCTTCATTCAAAACCCATGTGGGGGGGGGGGGAGTGTTGGGAGGGATAAAGAGGGCAAGGAAGTGCTGGAATGGAAATCTTAAATTTGAGTACCTTAATACTGATCCTTAGCATCCTAATTAATGGTTACCCATGACCCAGATCATAGAGTATTGCACTACTGGCATTTCTGGTCATTGGCTGCAATTCAATTAATTGAGACTTTTTGCTGTTGCTAAAGGAAAATGTGAAATGGGGGGTATTTATAACTATGGATTTCTGTTTTTTATTTAAGGTTATCTGTAAGAAGTTGTACACCATTGACAGCAGTGCTGTAGCCTCCCGGAATTATAATATAATGCTGGCATTAATAAGCTGAGGTGCCAAAATTTCACCTAAGTTTTCTCCTTGCCTTCAAAGGAGGCTTTTATACATTTCAAAAGCAGGTGTATACTTACTTCAACAGAGGGGGAAAAAAATGATCATCTTATACAACTTTCTGCTCTGTTGTGGAGAAAGGGCAATTAGATTACACTCCATTAACAGTCCCAGACTCTACAGATGTCCTCCAGCAATAGCTAGAAATGACAATTGCTTATACGTCTAAAGTATGTTCTGAGTTCGTTTGCACATTCAGGGAGATTCATTTTATAATTGGCAGCTGTGCCGATTGTTATATTGGAGCACTTCAATTTTTCTATTATTACAGAAAATGTATCTGAAAGTATTGAATTCTCCCTACCAACAGAATTTGAAGAGACAAGGAAAAGGCACTATTCAAATGCCCCCCCCTTTTTAAAGGCACATTTCTGTTTTAACAGAAAAAATGTAAGTGATATTTTCCCATTTAAACTAAATGTCCTTTAATGTTAATTTGAAATGTTATTCTTCATTTATCTTAGCTAACCATAAAGATTTCAGATTTTAGAATATATTACCCCATAGTAAAGACTGTGATTCACATATAGTAGGCACTCAATAAATATTTTTAATTGAATAATCAATTCATTTGTTAATTAATACATATTGATAATTTAATCTTTGCCTTGATAGGAAATGCTGAATATAAAATTCATTGAACCTGTATGGAAAGAGGAGGAGCATTCACACTATTCAGGCATCAAAAAGGGTGAAACTGGGGACATTCAAAGTGAATTATTCCTTGAACCCTTGGATCCCCAGAGTTCAAGTTTGGGTGATCAACTAGAGAAGGGACAGGATCAATCAACCAAGAAGTTAACAAATAATAAATTCTACATGCCAGCCAAGATAGATTTTACATCTGCAATTCATCCACATTTCTTTCCAAAATCTAACACACAGAATGCTATTAACAATCAACTCTGGCATTCACTTCAAATGCCAGTTTCTCAATTTTCGCAAAATAGGTAATGACCAAACTTCTGCTTACCAGATTGAGTTTGCTTTGTAAAAGGCTTTACTTTAAGCTAAACTTAGAAAGAACTGCCTATTTTGAGAATATTAGAATATTTTATTAGATTTGGGAATCTTCCAATAAGGTGATCTTTAAAAACAAACATGATTAAGGATAAAGAATGAATGAAGGATGATTCCCTGGAGGTAACCTTTCAAACAAATAATTCTCTTTAAGCCTTAGTGATAGTGACACCTTGGATGTTTTTATTTGATCTTTCTTATAAAGATTTCAAAAAATGCTTTACATACTTTTTCTTTTCAATTCTCACAAAATTAATCCTAGTGAAATTGAGTCTATCTTGATAGCTCAATATTTTATCAAGCAATTGTGACCCTCTCTAATTTGCATGGAGGCAACAGGGAGGACTGGGGTGGAAAGGAAAGAGGGGGTGAATGAAGAGTGGAAATTTCCTGAAATAGAAGTGAATACCTGCCATCACATTCTACTTCTATTGTTTACTTTCTGTAGAAGTCATTTATCCTATCTGAGTCTCAGTTTCTTCAACTTTAAAAAGGAATAATAGTTTTGAAAGCTGATTGATAATAACATCAATTGTTATTCACAGTAGCCTATATATATATATGTAACTATAAATATGCATATATATATATATAAAGTTAATCATCAGTAATAGTCATCATCATTAATGATTGTTATCCAAGGTAAATGAGTTGTACTCAATAAAAGTGGAAAACAGGGCTCCTGAGAAGTAATTTGAATTTGATTAATTGGAAGAGAATTAGGACAAGGATCTAGAATTCACTACTATGGTCTGTGCCCTGATAGTAATATATCATGCTATTCAAAACTTTTTTCTTGAATTTCAAAGAATTTTATATTTGAAAACTTTTATATTTCAAAACTCCCTTACATTGTTTATGTTGTGAAATGAGCCTATTTCATATCCTCATTCTATCTAACACCTCAATATTCAGATCTAGTCTATTATAATTCACACTAGGGAAGAAATGGATAAATGAACAGAATTGAAAAGTGCTTGAATTGATGACTGAAGTAGTTCAAATCACATGGAGTGATTATTTTGAACATTAATTTTACAGCAAAATTTAAAAATAATTTAGTTCCCCACTGGCCCTTGTTGCTTTTCTGGGTTCCTATTGTTCTTAATTGTTCTTTTGCCCTGTGATAGTCACCATTTAATTAGACACTGACCTTCTTTGACAATTGCAGAAATACTTGGGGAAGGATAAATGATATTTTTTTCAGTGTTCCATCTTCATCCTTCACTTACTTAAATATGTATTAATTAACTTGTTCTGGCAAATGTTAGTAAACATTGAACAAGGGCATTACTTTAGTGGTATAATTAAAATTCTCTTTTTAAAATGCTTTGCATAATACTTTATGCACAATTTGGCTCAAGCAAATAGAGGTTCTAATTAAAAATTTTAAATGAAGCTGATCAAAACTGATAAAATGTTGAACATTCCACTGCAGCATAGAGAATCTTTCTATTCAATCTAAGTTTAATGTTGTAGTCAGCTGATAAGGAAAGACTGGATCACTAAATAGATATATGTCTTCATCCATGCCTTCCACAATCTATTGGTTCAAAGGAATACAATTTGGAAATTGTATTAACTGTTTTTAGACTACTTTCCAGTAATTTTATCTGTAAAATGGTCCTAAAACTAGCTCACTATCCAGAGTTCTTCAAAGGAAAAATTAACTTAAAATTATTGTAAAAGCACTTAAAAAATAAAGCATTATGTAAAATTTGCTGAGCATATGAGGTCTCCCCTACCCACTCAATCACTGAGTTGAGAAATTTTTGTATAAATTTTTGTGTAAATAACTATCACTTGATTAGTAGATTTCTTCCTATGTAAGAGAATTCATGTGAAGGAGTGAAAGCCTAGTTCAGTCCCCACCCCTGCAAAAAATAAATAAATATTATTACAGGAACAAAATCCATTTTGCCCAACCTTTTTCTAGATGGCTGTTAAGTGAAAGATAATGTTGAAGAAAAGGTTCTATTGGATGTTTGTCTGATTCCTCCTCTAAAGATGTTTGGTTTTTCCTCTACTTAATCTGATGGATCAGACTTGACTCTGAGTCCTCCCAGATAGTGCCTTCTCCCAGAACAACACAATCTCTGCAAGGTCTTCTCAGATTGAATACATTTAGATTGTAGCTCTGGAATAGATAGGATGTTTGCTATGGGAGATCCAGCCTCCATTAAACTAAGATTGGCTACAAGGTCTGTTTTACATTCAAAGCAATTGAAGAAGACAAATCCCTAAATTGTGGAAGGACTTGGAATCTGCTTCTTTGGAAGGAATGTTCACAATCACCATTACAATTAGTTTGTTTGTTTGTTTTTTAAGTACTGGAATAAAGTTTTTCTAATTAAAATGTGGCTGTTCTTAACCCAAAGGTGCATTTTGAAAGAAGACCTTGTTAACTGTAATGAAGCTCTAAAAATGATACTGCACAGCACATATTTTCTTGACATTTTTGTGTCATGGACCCCTTTGGTAGTCTGGTAGAATCTATTTCTAAGAATATTTTTAAAATGCATAAATTAAAACACTTAGGAGTGCAAAGGAAAGCAATTGCATTGACATAAAGATGCAAACCCCTACCCAAATTCAGGACTCCCTAAAATCTGTTCATCAGAGAGCTTGGGAAAGGACTGCCTTCCCGTCCATTGAGTCAGAATTGTTATAATTGGAAGGGAATGCAGTGGCTGTCTAATCCAACTATGCAATCAATCAATAAACATCTATTAAGCAACTGCTGTGTTTCAGGCACTGTGCTAATCACTCTGGATTCAAAAAGAAACAAGAGTGTCCCTGTCTTCAAGGAGCTTACCTCCCAAAAAAGAGAGATCACATGCCATCAAATATATCAAAGAAATCCCCACCATAGCATACCTGACAAGCAGTTGTGAAGTTAATCTCTTAAAGTGATTAAAAATTGTTTTAAAATAATGGTTAGTTTATTTCAAATAAAATATATTTTTAATAGTGACAACTCTATTAGTTTTTTGCCAGATGAGCCTAGTCTCCTGGCTCATGAAAGGCAAAGATTCCAACTTCAAAGAACTTAGAGTTCAGTATTAGTAGTTAAGATTGGAGTTAATCATGTGAAGGGTAGCATAGGAACAGTTAGGTGGCACAGTGAATAGAGCACCAGTCCTGGAGTCAGGAAGACCTGTATTGGACCTCAGATACTTACAAGTTGTGTGACCTTGGGCAAGTCACTTAACCTCATTATCTTGCAAATTAAAAAAAAAACATAATAAAGGACCTATGATCAGGACTTTGACCATTTTCAACACCTAAAGGGGGTTGGATTACTCCCTGTGATGAGATACAAGCTGCTCTCCTCACATTTCTTGATTTGTCTTTCCTTTCCCCCATCCTATCATCATACTGCCCCCTCACTCCAGGAGCCTGACTCACCAGATGAGCAAATCTCTGCTGTTTTCTTTGACTCTACAGAAGCTGGGTGATGCAGTGGATAGAACATTGCATCTAGAACCAGGAAGATCTGAAATCAAATCCACTGTCATGCATTTTCCAGTATCCCTAGCAATTTTGTCAAACGTTGGTTACTTATATCAGTAGCTAGGACCTTTGGGTTTATCCAACAGTAGGCTACAGTGGGCATTCATTCCTGTTTATTATATAACTGTTTTATTTATTGTATAACTAATCTATTCCACTGATCATTCATTCTATTTCTTATCTTGTATCAGATTGTTTTGTAATACTGTAAATATTACATAATAATTGTTATATAATATGAAATCTGGTACTGCTAGGCTACCTTTCTTCACTTTTTTTTCTACTGATTCTCTTGATAATCTTGACCTTATTTCCTCCAGCTATCAATTCAATTTTTAAGTGAGAAGACAGCATCTAAGTAAATCACTTGCCCAAAGATTTCTGGAAAATAAATAATAGAGAACCAGGCTGAAAAGCCATGTCCTTGAATCCTTAGTTGAGTTCTTTTAACTTGATTATCCTGTGCTATATGTACAAACCCCATAAGAACTTTATACATGATTATCCCATCTCAATTTCACCTTTGTGATGATATACAATGGATTCTGGGAAAGATATTCCTTTACTCCAAATAACTTCTCCTCCCATAGATTGAAATTCTTTGTTTCACTTTATTACACTCCTTAAAAAAGACTTGTGAACACCCCAGGAAGATTAGATGATGAGTCATTCTTACCTGAATGTGTTTATTATGATCACATTGCTATCCTAACAAGATGAAGAAAGTTGAGGAAGAGGTAACTTTGGAGCCTAGAATTTGAGGGTGAGTAAAGGAATGATGACAAAGTGATGAGTTTGGGGCCTCTAGAAATCATTAAGGAAGTCTTGACTTCTTGGGGGAGGAAGGGGGGAAGGGTACAGATCAAAAAGAAAAATCAATAAACTAGGACTAATCACAGATTTGCATCTGTAAAGGATGTTGGAAATCATCTAATGCAGCTCTTTCATTTTAGAGAAGGAAACAAACTGAGGCTTCATTTTACAATTATTTAATTGAGAGGTTAAGAAAGTAGCCCATAGCTCCATATGAAAGAATGCATAGAAAGGAAGATTGCCATAGAAAAGCATCTAAGATAAATTTGACAACTCTGTAATTTTGGATAGGAACTTTAAAAACCTGTAAATTTTTAAAAAAGAGTAATCAAGAAAACATGAAAATAATGCATGTGAAGGAAAAATAAGCTATTTATTTCTAAATTTCTTCATTCATAGATTAAATCATACAAATTTTCTGCTCCTAACTTTTCATTGGCTCCCCATTATCTCCTAAGTAAATTTCAAATTTCTCATCCATTCAAGGGCCTTCACAGTTTCATTCTATACTCCCCGTATTGCGGCAGCTAGGTGATACAGGAGATATGGAGTGGTTAGAAAAAGACCTTGAATCCTAATCCAGCCTTGAACATTCACTAAACTGTGTGATCCTGGGCACTACACTGTCTCAGATTTCCTCAATTTAAAATGGGGATAATAATAAAGAATCAAGTGACATATTGTTTGAGAATCAAGTGATATATCATTTGTAAAGTGGTTAGTATAGTTCTTGGTATATGCTGTTCCCTTCTCCTTTTCAGTTCCCTTCTACATATTCTACCACCACCACCACCCCAACCAAGTTAGACTACCCTCCCTAACCCTTCTCACCTCCATGCCAATGCTAACCTTGCTTCCCATTTTGCCTAGAAAAATCAGCTCTCTTCTCCACCATGTGGAATTGATCCTTATCATTCAAATACTAATTCTAAGATTATTTCAACAGGGAAGCCTTTCTAGAGTTCTTATTTGGAAATGACCTCCCTATACCCACCCCACCCCCAGATCTTATATAGCACTTTGCTTTCCCTGTCATAATAATTTGTTCTTATAAAAGATGTCATGTCCTTCTAGACTTCAAGTTTCATAAGGATAGGTGCTATTTTTCCAATTCCACCTCAGTACCTAAAAGAGCATCTTAAGAACAATAAGAACTTAATATATGAGAAAATTATGTTTCATATAATACTTTGTGTTCATGATTTTCTTTTTTTCTGTTATGCTTTAAGGGCACCAATTAACCTGAAAGAGTTACTGTAACTTCCAAAAGGGATCCAACTTATAAGCAGACAGTAGATAATGCAGGCATAGGGAAAAGCTGACTCAATAAATTATGCAATCCTACAGTCTAAAAATAGTCCCTGCTGCTGAAAATGTCAAAAATCCATACAATAAATAGCTAGGGTAAAGCACATTTGATAGAAAATATCTTTCCCTCAGTCTTCTACCTCACCACCTTTCTGACTATATGGACCTAAATCCAAAACCAAGAAAACTAAAAGTATAAGCCTGGGGAAGGTCGTGACAGAATCATAGAATTTCAGAGCTGGAAGGAATCTTGGAAGTCATTTAGTCTCACCCTTACCAAAAGGATGAATCTTATCTAAAATAGTTTTGATAAAGTGGTCTCACCATCTTCACTTCGAAGATTCAAGGGATATCTTGCCATCTGGAGTCAAATAGAACAAATCAAGTCAACAAGCATTTATTAAGTTAATCTTCTATGGATCAGTCATTGTTTTAAATGCTGGGGATACAGAGAAAGACAAAAAAATTGTCCCTAGAATTCATTCTAATTTGGATGATAGTAAGAGGAACAAAATATAACAGCAATGTACAAAAAAGATATGCAGAATTAATTAGAAATAATCACAGATAAAAGAACAAGATTAAGGTCCTCAAAAGACTTCTTGCAAAAGGTTAGACTTTTGCCAATACTTGCAAGAAACCAAGAGATAGCAATAAGGAGAGAGAACATTTGAGGCATGGAGGTCAGTGAAAACACCCAGAATCAGGAGGAGCAAAAAGGAGACGTCAATTTGGATAAAAGAGAACATTTCAGGGGTCAAGGAAAGGTATATGATGTTGAAGACTGTAAAGTAAGGAAAGGACCAGGTAGAATGATTGGAAGGATGTTGATACCCTCAACAATAATAGTGAAGTAAGAAAGAACTTCTTGGAGAGGAGTCTCACACATGATTTCTAAATCTCCTTTTCTCTATGTCAAAAGAGCCTAATTCTTTCTATCTGTGTTTTTATATGGTATGATTCCTGCAAGTCATACCCTTCTCTATATGAGTTGTATTTTGTCAATCACCTTTTGAAAATATAATACCTAGAAGTGAACAAAATATTCTGTGTGGTCTAAACAAGATTGGTTGTGTCTTAGCTGGGATATAACAGTTTGTATCTGGAGAATATAAAAATGTCTCATTTTAATATACTTCATGATTATTCAGCACCTTTCAACAAATAATTGAAATTTGTAAATATTTACTGAACTGCTGGGTACAAGACACTGAGCTGGGCACAGTGACACATTTTTTTTCTCTCTTTTCATTAATATGGTATGTCAAATATAATTTCAAGGCAAGTATAATATTGTGAAAATAAGTCATTTGGAAGCACATCAGTTTTCAAACAGATTGGCATATTATCTACAAATAGAAGCATTTACAATGAAATCTGGCTCAAGTAAATGGTTGTGTTGCCATCCCAACCCACTGGCAAAAAGAAAATGCTCCATGGTGAGAGATGCCAGTGTTGTGTGACACATTTCAATATAGCTGATTATGGACATAAAACTGCACCAATTTCACTCAACAATGACTTTGACATTTACTGAGAAATGAAATGAGGGCTTTAAAGGTAAAGGTTTTATGTGAAATATCCACCAAAACAAGAAAGTTGGCTCCTGATGTCATAGCATCTGAGGAAGAAGGTCAAAGCAGGTAATGATTGGCAATGACATGTTTCCATGGGTTCATTTTTATTCAAAGCAGCTGGTGACTTATTCAAAACACAGAAGGTCTTTGCGAGATCAGAAAATTGATCTTGAGCAAAACCTGATTAGGTATAAAACTTTTTAGATGGAATAGCTTACATTTTTCCTGAAGATTTGCCTTAACTAGTATTTCAACTTGCATTAAAATGCCTGAAGTTCTACATTCTCCTTCATTCTATTTAATATATTATAGGGGATTTCACATCTCTGATCTTCTCCTTTTATTTCACATTTCTTTGATCTTTTCCTTTTAACTCTGAGCCCTTTTCCTGCTTAAGAAGTCCTGTGATTTTTATCAGTATGACTACTACCTCCTTTAATGCAGATCACAACATGGTATGGTGAAAGAGGGAAAAAGGTGCAGTAGGGAAAAGTACTGAATTTGGAGTCTAGGGACCTAAGTTTGAATCACCTATCTGCCACTTATTATCTATATGACCTTGAGCAAATCATTCCTTCTCCTTAGACTTTCCCATATGTTAAATGAGGAGTTTAAAATGTTCTGTAATACCCCTTCTAGCTCTCAGTCTGTGATGTGTCATTGTTTCCTAAGCTGCTACAACCAAAAACAAAAACAAAAAACATGACCTCATAGCCAATTTCTTGTTCTAACAACCTTTACCTTTATAAAAATTAGTTCTATGGGACTAGGGAGATTTTGGTAGATGAACTTCTGAAGATGGGTATCAAAAAATCATGGATCATTGAAGTGATTAAGGACATGATTTAGATGCTCATTAAAAAAAAGCACTATTGTTCTGTCTCCATCAAAGATACAAAATGAAAAAATGAACCAGGAATTAAAGTATTAAACTTTAATATTATAATTACAGCTCATATTGATATATTACAATCCAGGGAGTCAGATAATGCACCTGTTTTTATCCCTCTATGGATAGTAGATAAGGCATTTGAGGCTCAGAGAGCTTAATATCATGCTCATGGTCACACAGTATATGAAAGAGATAGGTCTTGAAACCAGGTCTTTTGGCTTCAAGTTCTGTGTTTTTTCTTCCTCACCATATCTCAGACTAAACTGTTCATCAGTGGATTAGATAACATTACAGAGATACTCTTGTGCCTGGGATAGTTTTAGGTATTGCTTAATTAACATTAACTAAAAGCATGCTGTGCAGAGAGCACTTTACTAGGAGTTATGGGTAGAGTTTTAAGCAAAAGAAGAAATTGACTTTACTCTTAAACACCTTTGTGATCTAGTTGAGAGATCAGAATAATGTAACTATTCACAGTGTTGTACAAACTGAGTACATTTGAAATTCTTTGAGGAAGTATTTTTAATGAAAATTAGAGTTAGGACTGGGCTTCTAAGATTTAGACCTGGAAATAACATTAAAGATCACTTCTCATTTTACAGATGAAGAAACTAAATATAAAAGACTTAATGTCTTACCCAGGTCACTTAGTGGAAGAGTTGGAATATGAATCCAAGGTCTTTGCCTTCAAATCCAATGTACCTTCCACCAAATTACTGCCTCAAATTTTATTAGTGCTCCTACATGTGACGATAGATAACTCATATCCATCCTCTGAACCTGATTGCTGATCTGTAAGACAAGTTTTATAGGTTTATTGTGAGGATTCATGTTCTTAGGCATGTAAAAATGATTTATAAGCTGTATATCACTATATAAATGTGAGGTGCTGTTAATAGGGGAACAATCAGTCTGGGTGAGATAAATCTAGAAAGCTTCAAGTGGAGTTTTTGAGCTAAGATTCACTGGAATAGAAGGTAGTTGATAACTGTCTTTTTTCTATCATGTCAGTGAGTCTGCTGATGATGTGGATCAAAACCTGGCCAGAAGTTCATCAATAATTCTTGGAGACTTGGAGTTGAGAGATGTATGGAGTTCTTCAGCTATTAACTTCTCACTTTTTTTTCCTGTGACAGAAACATGCCTTCTAGAACTCACAATCTAATAGGGGAGGCCATCATATAAAAACAAGCCTAAAAGTTTGGTTGGGAAGATTGAGGAGAAAGTAGTCAGTGGTAGTGAGAAGAGGGATATTGTCTGGGTAGGAAATGATGAAGTAGTAAATATTGAGGAAGTATGAGTTTCAGAGTTGATGTTATAAGAAAATATGGTTTTATTTCTTTACTGTTTCTCAAGTCAGGATGGTAAAGATCATCAGTATGTTCTTTTAATTAATAGATGTGTTTATGAAACACCTGCACTCTTTTAGGCACTGAGAATATAAAAAATAGTTACTTCTTTCAAAGGAATTTACATTCTATCAGGAAAGACTATATATATATATATATATATATATATATATATATATATATATATATATATATATATATAAAATGTATGTATGTATGTATATACAGATTGTTGTTGTTTATCCTTTCTGGGATAGGACCAAAGACATTAAGGAGGGTGATATCTATCTTGACTTGCAAATAAATTGTATTTAAGTGAGGCATAACTGTGCAAAGTCATAAGCACCACCCTCTCTCCTCCATCTGAGTCCAGTGATGAGACATAGATTAGGATGATTAGAGATAACTCCAGATATTCCCTGATTACCAGATATTACCTGGATTACCTAAACCGTTTTAAACTAAAGTCTTTCCCAGGTCTCAGTTTGTCCAAGGAAACACTTCTTCAGTGATTGAAGGCTAGATAAGAAATGAGGCAAAAGATATCTTGGTTTACCTATTCACAAACAAAACAAAACAAAAACTCAAACTGGGAGGGGAAGACTCTTGGGATTTCTGGCCAGAACTGAAACAATTGCTATTTACACTCACTCTGAGCCATCAAAACCAAACAATGACCAAGAAAGGCTTAGACTGGCAATCAGTGAAAACCAGAGTGATTTAGGGTTTAAGGCATGGTCAAGTGATTCTGTTTGAATCCCAATGGGCTTTATCAAAGCCTGGCTTTCCAGTGCTGTATTTCTTGAAATAAATGAAACTACTTGGGACAAAAGACTTAATTGTGCCAATTTAAAAAAAATAATAAATAAGTAGGAAACAGGAAAAAAATTAAGTCCATAAACCCCAAGATATCTTTCAGGGTTTCATTGATCAAAATTTATATTCCTTTAGATAGAGTACTTATATGTAAGGATACAGTTCCCCATAATAACAGAGAAAAGGAAAGAGAGAGAGAGGAGAGGAAAGAGGGGAGGTAGGAAGGAAGGAAGGAAGGAAGGAAGGAAGGAAGGAAGGAAGGAAGGAAGGAAGGAAGGAAGGAAGGAAGGAAAGAAGGAAGGAAGGAAAGAAGGAGGTGAGGGCGGGAAGAAAGAGTGGGCATTGCCCAACTGGAACTAATCATTTGTTCTTGAAAAAGACCAATGACATCAGGAGGGTGCTATCTTGACTTACAAGTGAATTGGATTTAAGTGAAAAAGAGTTGTGCAATGTCATCAGCTTCATTCTTCCCTCTAGAGTCAACTGAGACTAGTGAGAAGAAATATGTCAAGACAACCAGAGATGACCCTCATGTATATACAAAAGTTATACATATAAATTTAGTTTAACATGAACAAGAAGAAGCATTGACTGTGGGGAATTAGAAAGGGATCTGTGTAAATGATCCTTGAATTAAGATTTGAAACAAAGAATTATAATAGATGGAACTGGGGGAGTTCCAGTAATAGAGGGCAGCCTCTGGGAGAAATGGAGTCATATATGAGAAACAAAGGGAAGGTCAATTGACCGGAGTGACTGAAAGAGTAATATATGATAAGGTTGTAAAGGTAGGTGGAAAACAGGTGGAAAAGGCTTCTAATAGCTAACATTTTTTTTAAATTGGTACCCTGTATAAGTCCTTAAAGTATCTCCTTCCAGCTTTAAATTTATAAACCTATGGTTTTATGATCTGTTTTAATAGCCAAAATTGGTTTTTAAATTGGCATGTCCAGTGTTTATATGCTAAATGTTCCTTTAATAGTGCTTAAGGGATATTCCAAAATAATTTTTCTCTTATTATTTTAGACATTCTCCTATATAATCTTATTTATAAGATCTGAATTTTCACATATCCTTAAAGGGTTTGATTATCAAAGATCTTTGAATTTCTAAAATAAAGAATTAAGCTTTTTTTCTGAAATTTTATATTTTTGGAATTGGTGGAGTTTTCAATTAATGATGTATAATTCACTTGCATGTCATGGCATCACCTCCTGATGTCATGATCTTTCTTCTTCAAGAACAAAGGTCAAGAAATAATATTGCAAAAGTGGAAATAGTCTAGGCTAGCAACTGCCCTACAGCTATAGGTTATTATGAAAATAAAACCAAAAAATGAAATTGAAAAGAGTATTAAAATTATTTAGTACTCAATACTTGCAGGTATGACAGTAAGTTTGATTTATTACTATTGAGGCCCTGGTATAGGGTTTAGCTGTTGATGTTTTCTGCTTTGCTAGAGAACTCAGGGATAAGGGAAAAAGAGGTGGTGTGATTGGGTATTTGTTTCTTTTCTTAAACAAAAGCTCTCTTTAGGGTAAACATTTACCATCTACTTATGTTAAATATTAAACCTTTCCTTTTAAAGTCTGGTCTCTATCTGTTCCTTTGCTGCTTTACCTTGAGTTCTGATTTCCTATTTTTTTCTTGAAATGAGCTGTCTCCTTTGTGACTGTGTCTTGGCAAGCTGGCTAGCAATTACTCTACCTTCTTCTCTAGAATCAAGAACTTTTCCACACATTTTGAAGTTTCATTTTAATGTGTATCTTTTATTTCCTTCTGAAGATGATACTTTAACTCATCATCTAGCATCCAACTACTTAAGAATTCTACTCCTGATCTGATCACCATTTAAGTTGATATTTATACTGCCTAGAAATAAATAAAATCTGAAATTTCTGTGTAATTTGTAGGAAGACAAATTCTTATACTTTATAATTCTATAATCAATGTTATATCTAAATATTTCATATATTTGCTTCTCAAAATAGCAAATATAGGATACCATGTTCTTTTCCCAAGAAGAAAATTCTTCAGGTGAAGTTGGAATTCCTATTTTTTTAAGCTGAATGAGATAGCTATTTTAAAATGAATCAGAAGAAATAAAGAATGCACAAATTACAAGTGGTCTTGTATTTCTGTAATATTTCCAATTGTGTCCTTTTCATTTAGACCAATGGTCTTTTTTTGTTTGTGACATAGCCTTCTCTGGTCATTTGGTGAAGCCATGAACTCTAAGAATGATTTTAATTGCTTGAAATAAAATAAAATACATAGAATTAACCAGGAAACTAAATATATTGAAATTAATTTTCAAAATATTAAAAGAATAAGTTTCAGACTCAAGATTAAAAACTTTTCATTTATTCCATTGTTGTAACATTTAAGACATTTTCTGATTTTTTTCCCCTTTTTTGAAATGTTTGTGGTAAAATTTCCACAGCAGTGAAAAAACAATTAGAGAATTGTTTCATTAGGATTTTGTGCACATTTCCACTCAGGAATAAATCTTCATGTGCAGTAACTTTTACCTTAATTTCTGTTGTTTTTAAAAAAGTTTGGATAAAGAGAATGAATACCCTTAAAATTTGTTTAACCTGATCTGTATTCTATTGCTGAGTATATCTAAGTCAAATTCCAGTCTAGAAGTGCCCTGCAAAGAAACATTGGTGATTTAAGTTCTCTTATCCATTGTTTCAGTATTTTCTGCTTAGAATTTATTCATAGAATACAGAATTTCTATAATATTGAATGTTTCATTGCTATGTTGCAAATAGCCCCTCAACCTCAGTTTTCATGTTGAATCACTGGTTAACACAACACAGCTTGCAGTGTGCTCCTGCACATCTAAGCAGAATGTCCTTAATTTGGATTGCACTTAGGGTACATTTTTCCTGAAAGAAAAAAATCCACCCGCAAACACTTTATATTTTATATCTGTGATATTACAGAAGAGCTAATATTGAACATCTGAGAAGCACCAGATTGCATAATTTACACAAAACACCCACGGGTATAGATTTTCCTTTAAACTGCCCTTTATGATTTTGCTTTTTAAAACAGCTGACAGGGCCATTCCCCATGTCACTCTTTTCCTGCCAGCACCATAGGGGATACAGTGGATGCAGCCCACATGTCTAATTCTTCACCACAGGATCTTTCTATGCAGATAATTAAGAGTGTGGGAAACATAGGGAAAGCATGATTTCCGGTATCTGAACCCTCATATATATCTGAACCTGTACAACAGGAAAGGGAGAAATAGGAGAGGGGGAGGAGGTAGATTTATTAGTGGGCTTTCTTCCATGCACACCTCATCCGTATGCCACGAAGAAAAAGAGAGAAGCTGCTCATTACCTAATGGATCATCAATCATGCTGTGCCTGTAACTAAAAGCCAACCTAAGGGCAAGAGTCCTGTTCACTGGCACTCAGCCAACAGTGTTAATTGTCACAGTTCTCATTTATTCACCTGTGGAATTTCCAACTTCCCCAACCTGCTGTCAGGAAGAAGTATGATAATGTAATGAAGGTCCAAAGAATGCTGAATACCATAAAATGCCCCATTTCTATCTCCACAGAAAGTATCCACCAAGCCAGATGATAGGTGGCTATCAATTTCACTGATGCAAAAGGTAGTTACAGTTGCACCTCCTGTTAATGGCAACAAGAGCCAAGTGCACAAATCTCCCTAGCGTAAGGGGGGGAAGGAATCAAAACAAAATGCTGATCTTTGAATATAAAATGCGTTCATTGCCTTGTTGGAAATGACATAACTGGTTAATTGTTATTGTGTTCTGCTTTGGGAAGCACTTGGAATCCTTTTTTGTTGTTGTTTAAACAGACTCATTCCATTATCAAGTAATCAGATAAAGAAGTTAATGATATGGTTTTATGCCTTGGATTGTTACTGAGAAATGTGGACTAGGGGTAGCAAGAGAATATGTGTGTGCATTGTTTTAATTGCTCAGATTGGTAAACCAATTTGTAGCAGATGTGCAGAGTAGCATGGGCCCAGGATCTGTAAAAATACTAGACTGAGACTAAAGGAAATCATGTTTATGAAAATTTCGACTTTTAATAAAATTTTAATCCCTCACACAAAAACCTTTCTCCACTGAACATGGGTCGGTTGCTCCTGAGAGATAGGCAAGCATCATTCCGAAGGAATGGCTTATGATGACCTCTGTTGCCCTCATAGACTCTGAAAGGAACTCGAACCCAAGAGAGATAGAGACAGTGCCACCAGGCCTGCAGTGACTGATCACAACTGATCCCAGAAAAGTCCAAGGTAGCCCATGGAGAGTTTCAGGCCATGGGGAATAATTGTTCTGCTGAAGGCAAGTGAGAAGGATGCCTTGTACAGTGTACCCCTCACTATAATAAACATAATTGTGCAAGTCATACCACCAATCATTTGGCATCTTCAATATTGAAATAATCTGTAACATGAAATCATGAATATAGAATATGTTGAAAGAGCCATGGACTGGGAAATCAGAAGACCTAAGTTCTAGTCCTTGCTTTGCCATTAACTTCCACCATGACTCTGGAATAGGCAGGTACAGAATCTCTGAACTGAAGAGACCTTTATAGTACTTCATTTAATCCAAGTCAAACTTGGTCAAAATCCCCTCTCAACTAAATGGTGATTCAGCCTTTCTTAAAAAACTTTCAGACATCTTCTGCCTTCTAAGGAAACTCACTCACTATTACTTGTCTCCCCCCAAATTTTCTTTATCTTCTGAAGACAAAAAAAAAAGTGAACCAGATGGTCCCTTCCAAATCCAAGAGTCTATAACTCTAGGACACCCAGTACATTGTAAGGCTATTGAAATTCACTACTATTACTGTGATAATGAGTGCATGTGAAAGTTCCATGAAAGTTTTGTGAGTGAAATAAAAATTGCCATCTCAATTTCTTAAAGTATCTAGTATATGAAGCAGTGAATTCACTAGACATAACACATGGAAGGATAGAGGCTAAGCTTTAATCAACTGGACTATATTGCTTTTATGTGTCATGCATTTCCTTGGACTTGTTCAGGAAAAGAGAAATGCAAAGAGAACTAGGAGCAGTCAGACTCATTTCCTCTAACCAGATCTCAGCCCACACTTGGAGATGTGAAAAAGTTAGCAAAATAAATCCATTGTGACACTTTGTCCTATATCAAAGCTATTACTTAAACAGAGGTTTTTAAGTAATAGCAAGTGAGAAAGAAAGCACTGCCTCCTACCCAACAGACGTATCATTTAGTGTGTTCAAAGGCCACTTTCTGCCTCTCCAAATTGATAGCAGCCTTTTGGGAGGGGGGGGGTGAGAGAGGGGAGGCTATTCTATTTTCTGTTCTACTTTTCCATTTTATTTGCTGTAACACTGAATTTTAAGTATCTCTAAAAATGCTTGATATGTTATTATTCTTTCCAGATATCCTCCGAGACCTAAGCAACGAACGCTAAGGAAGAAGGGAGGAATGAGGCTGGATACAGTGCAGTAAAACTGAGCACTATAAGGACAGGAAAAGGCACTGCAACTGGGCCCTGTTTTGTGTCATAATGAGAACTTACCATTACTTCTTGCTGTTTTTTTGGGTTGGTCAACCCTACCAAAGTTTCTCAAGCCCCTTCTCTAAGAGGACTAGTGGCTTTCCAGAGAAGAAAAAGACACTGGAGCTATCTGGAAGTACCAAGAATGAGCTTAATCGAGCAAAAAGGAGCTGGATGTGGAATCAGTTCTTCCTCTTGGAAGAATACACAGGATCCGATTATCAGTATGTTGGCAAGGTAGGATTCCTTTGCACACTTTTACATTCTGATTTTTAAAAGCTTGAAGAAGTCACTTCTCATAAATAGCTGGGGAGAATATGAGACTGTTCACGAAGAATTGTTGCTTATCTGGTAAGACTTTTTTCACATGAGTAGTTTCGGGTAAGAAGACTATAGCAAAAAGCTGAGAAATGTTAACAAAGAATAAAAGAAAATGTTCTCATCAAAATGAAACACCCACAACCATCCGCATAGGATTATCATAAATCCTTTAATTTTTACCTTCATATGAAAAATGCAGTCCAGTTATGCTATAAAGTAAGATGCATTAAAAATAGTGTGATAATGATTAGGCTTTTGCTCTCTGACGGATGGAAAGTTTCATTTTCTCACTGTAAAAGCCAACAGTCTAAGCTTAGCACACTGCCTGTCAGATCCAAATTAACTATTTCCTGGTAGCTCTACTGCTCCAGAGTCTCCTCTCATTCATTTAGAAGAGTCCTTTAGCCCTTCACTATATTATCATCCTGTGGAAGGGTTTGGTAGTGGGAGCTTTTGCTCTCAAAAGCTTTCAGAAGCAGTGAGATTAAAATCCTCTTTCTAAATTGTGGTCAAGTTCACAGAAATATCTATGTAAAGATGCTGTTTGCAAGTCTTATCTGATCACTTTATTGACCCAAAAGTATATTGGAGATTTTGTTTATTTCTTTACAGTAACCCCTGCAGAGCTGCCAGCGCTGAGTCAGGGAAATGAGGCTTGGTTATGTCCTCAGCCTGAGCCTCAAAGAAATTAAATTGTCAGCTACATTCTTGGCACAGAATTTCTGTAGCAAGCGAAGATGTAAGAGACAGAAAGGTTTGGTTCTTTAGGGATAATGATACTGTCAGGATTAAAAAAAAGTCATCCTTTCAACTCCAGAGATGAGAAAATGGACATGGATACAGCAAATAGGAGACTTTAAAAGATTCAATCTTTACAGACAAGTTTTGATTATCACCCCCTTTTCAAATATCTCTTCTAAGAAAGCTTGTAAATAGAATGAATGCTACTGATTCTAAGAGGTTCCAGTGTTCACTGGGAGACTTTCACACATATTTGAAGTAGAGTGTCAGAACTCACACCTTAAGAAATGATAAAATATCCCAGAAGAGAGAGGAAGAGGTACCCTTCATTGTTATTGCCTATATCTAAGTATTCCCTATTTTCAATGAAAGAAAAGGTCCTCAATGGCTCTGTCTGAGACTTTTGGTCTTTGTTTCAGTGTACTGAATTATTAATGGAGAATGATGTTTAAGGGGAAATATTCAATAGGAGTGTGAGCTAAGGCCTGGGGCTCAGAGGAGCTAGTCTACCCTTATACCCACATATACATTTACCGTGAATCTCAGAAGTAATGGTGACCTGAAGAAAATCTTATTTTTTTTTTATTCCTCAGGCTCTCTCCTCTCTGAAATTTGAGTAGTTCTAAGTTTATAGGCTTCTTGTGAGGATAGTTGATATAAAAATGATTATATAGCATTTTGTAAAATGTAAAAATGCTTTATTAGTGTTAAGTACTAACAACAGATGGTACTTTTTATTCAGCATCCCTAAATCCTTCTTCAATAATGTGCTTTAAAGCTTCGCTTCTCAAATTCTGTTTGTGCACTGTCGCAACAATTTTGTCATAATTTTAATATGGAAGGGACAGGATATTTCAGGATGCCAGAATCAACTGAGGATGAAGTTGTTGAAAGAAGAACTCAAGAAAATTAAGAATAGTCATTATACCAAAGTTTTAGAAATTATTTTAAATGTACCTGAAGGCAATAAAACAACCCACCTGCATTCAGGAGACCCACGGTGGACCACATATAAATAAGTACCCTTAAGGCAAAGAATAACATTTGTAAGTATCAATCTTAAAAAAAAGTCATTTTGTAATTTCTTTTAAATATTTTAGATAGCAGCAGTATAGTATAATAAAGTGTGCTGTGTCACTTAGTAGAACTGGCATCAGATCTTGGTTCTGACACATTAACTGCGTGACCATGAGCAAGTCACTTAACCTCTCTCAGACCCATTTTCTTCATCACTTAATTGCAGGTGGGAGGGGGGAGTATAATATTTGAACTACCTTCCCTACAGGGTCATTGCAAGAAGAGTACTGTGCAGCCTTTCACATGTGCTTTATAAGTGTAAGCTATGCCCAAACAATCAAACAATTCATTAATCAACATTTTAAAAAATGTTTTATCTATTTTTCCAACAGCTGGCAACAGTTTCCAACAATCATTTTTTGCAAAATTTTGAGTTTCACATTTTTTCCTTCCCTTCCTTACCTCCCCCCCCCCACCCTCTGACAGAAAGAAATCTAACATAATATATACGTGTAACTATTCAATAAAATTTTTTAAACATCTCTCGTGTGCCTGGCACTGGGGCTAAGAAGACAAAAATTAACTAAGCCCTGCCCTTGAGGGGCTTCCATTCTAACAGAGGAGAGATTTATTTCTAAGGAACCATAAAGCAGATATAAATCTGACACTTTGGGAAGGAAGAGAACAGCCTAATGCTTCCCAATATATCACAATACTTCTTGCTGTAGTGTCAGTCAGATATATAAAGGCAGATCTTCTGTTGCCCCAGTCTTATTTCCAGCTACCATTTGTCATGGATCAATGTTCTTTACGATACATTATTATTGAGAATATAGCTAGTATTCAGTAGCTACTGTCCTCCCTGTGTTTGCTCATTACTGAATGAGTGAGAAATTGGATCTTTAAAAGCATATTTTATTGATTAGCCTAAGCCTAACCACAGAGAGAACTTTGAAAAGAATTTTAAGTGAAATTGGCCATATAGCTGAATAATCTTTGAAGTCTGGTATCAAGAGAAGGATAATTGAGAAATCCTAATACAATCTTGACCTCTTTTCCCCTCAGTGATTGTCTGATTGTGACACTTGGCAGAAATTCAGTTTGAAAAAAAGGAAGGGGGGGGGAAGAATTAAGAGTGGAAAGTGATCAGAGTTAATTAGAGCAAAAACAATGACAAGTCAATCCAGACTCATTTAAGGATTCTCCTATCCCTTCCCCAACAATTATATTATAGTTTCACACACATATACACATGTATATTTGTGTGGGTGGGTGTGTATGACTATACTGTTGTTTGGGAAGAGAGAGAGGCAGAGCCTTAAGTGGAATTTTTAATAAATTACTTTTAAGATTACTTCCTAACAATGAATTTATTTATTAATATTTCTGCATATATATACACATACATATATACATTTATGTATATATTATGACTATAGAACTGCAAATAGTGTATATTACATAAATCACTAAGGACTGAAAAAACAAACCTGGTTTTCATAGTTTGGGGTAATTTCTTTTTTTTTGACTAAGCATAAGAATCACGTTTTGACTACTTAGTTACTGATTTCTGGGTAGACTGCAAGTCACTTCATTTTCCCCAAACAAATAAAACTCCTTCTATTTACATATGTATGTATATATACATATATATGTACATATATATATATATATATATATATATATATATATATATATATATTGCTCACTCTCATGTACAAATTCAGAGAGAAACAAGATTTTGAAAACCTGGATATTTCCCAGTGATTTTAAATAAACTAAAATTATGTTTTACCTTCCTGATAAAGAAAGCAAAGTACAAATCAAAGATGTTTCATTGGAAACATCCAGTCTCCAGCTGCTCTTTATTTAAACACTAGAATCACCAGAAGCGCTTTCAGAGCAATTTTAAGGAATAAACAGAGAAAATGATAGCAATCTGATCTGGAGGTTAACAAAAGCATGGGTCATGTGGTTAAGAATACATCATGGAGAAGAGGCTATAAACACTACTATGACCTAAGAATCAGCTAGTAAATAAGCACCCCAAACACACTCCCTGTATCTTTGGCATGCATTAGTCCTATTAATTAAAGAAATTACAGAGAGAAATTGCCTATCCATGTTTTCCTGCTGCTCCTCCTTTCCTATCAGATTCATATCCTTCAGCAATTCATTGAGAGATGTAATTGTCACTACCCTTTCCCCACAAGGAATCCAGCAGGATAATAAGATAAGATTAGGTTCAGAAAGAAAACAAATAAGATCATTTCCATTTGGATAGGACTTTCATACATCATTAGCACAGGGTATTCTCCTAACCGTCTGTAAAGAAGGCAATACAGTCATTATCATCTTCATCTTACAAAGAAATTGTGCCTGAGAGAGCCCTAGTGACTGATGGAAGATCACACAATTAGCAAATGGTAGACCTAGGACTTTCTGATTCTGTACTATATATCATATTTCCATCTCTTAGATGAGAAATTGAACATTTAATGTCTCAAAAATGTACTATTTGGAATAGACAAACCTATGAACCTCAAGTTTAACTGATAGTTGGACAGAAACCTCTTGAACAAAACCCTTAAGAGCCTCCATTTGAAGGTCTCTGATGTTGGGGAACTACCTTTTGAACCCATTCTACTTCATCAGCTTTAATTGTTAAGACATTTTTATTATTTCCATCAGAAGCATGTGTTTCTTTGCAACTTTGTAGAAGATGATAATGAAAAGGACTCTATAAGACCATCTAGTCTAAGTCACACCAGATGAAGAATTCTTTCTAGTACATCTCTCCAAAATGATCATGCAGTCTCTGTTTTGAGAACATTAATGGGCTGTATTGGGTATTCAGAAAGAACTAGCTCCTCATCTGTGAGAGTCTGCTGAGCCCTTTTCAGAGCTGCTCTTCTACCTTTCATTTCTCCCTACCACCCAACTTTCTACCTATAGCTCCAAGGTGCTGCAGTATGCAGTGACCACACCCTAATATGAGTTTCTCAACAGCTAGGCTAAACCAGGTTGAGGGTAAGTATATGTGAAGACTTCCCCCAATGGAATGGGCAGACGAGAACAATTTGTTCCAATGGCCATGGAAATGACTGAAGCAGACATAGAACGTAGTCATTGAAAACTCCAGAGTCACCCATTGTATCCTGGAACATTGCCAGTCATCTTAACTTTTGTCATAGTACTTCAGTGACTCAGGAGAAAGAGACTGTCAACTTTGTGCAAATGTGCCTCACTTAAATTCACTTCTTACACAAATGAACCCATTATCCTGTGATATCACTGTCCTCTTAAAACAATGGATGAGCAACAAAATAGAAGAGGGAATACCCTATATACTGAAGGTTTGGGGCAGTTTACTAGGAAGTTTTGCCCATGTTATTCTTAATTCTACTCTTTTCTTCATGACAGCCTTTTAGACAACTTTCATAGGATATAATCTTCAGTTCTTTTCTTATCGCCCTCCACTAGTTATTTTGAAGGTTGTCAGTGTCCTTCCTAAAATGTAGCTAGATTTGACTATATTAATCCAATTATTGTCTGATTAGTCCAAAGTATAAAGTTCATTCTCCTGTATGAGTAATGAAAAAAAAATGGTGGATTGAGAATCAGTAGTTGAAATCACAGCTTTTCCACTTACTACCTTAAAGATCCTGGTCAAGTCACTTAGATACTCTGTTTCTCAGTTTTCATATTTTTAAAATGAAGTGGTGGGACTGGATGATATCTAAAGTCTCTTTCAAATATAAATCTGATATACCATAACTTCCTTCTTTTTGAACTCTGACTTTATTAATACAGTCTTTTAAAGTTGTCATGTAACACTGTTACTGTTTAACACTTTTTGTGTTCTGGTGCAGTCAGGTTTAAGTGATTTAAGTATGAGAGTTGCATAGTTAATAAGTGTCTGAGGCTGTATTTGAACTCAGATGACTCTAGGGCCAGTGAGCTGTGCCACCCAGCTGTTTCATTTTTTTGGGGGGGATTTTTAAGATTAGATTTTTCAGGGTTTTTGTTTTTGTTTTTGTTTTCAGGTTTTTGGCGATCATTTGACCCAAAATACTCCACATCTTTTTTGCATAAATTGGTTTCTAGCCATATTCTTCTCCCTCCTGTTATGCCATTGAATTTATGAACCCAAATATAGAATATATAATACATATAAACATGTACTTATGTCTTAGTTTTCCTTGTTTTCTTTTAAATTCTTGCTGTAATTTAGCAGATTACAAAAATGTTTTATTTTTTTGTCCCAATGTTGCAAAAATGCCTTAGTTACATCAGATCTTAATCTTTTTGTCCAACTCTTTCATGGCATAGAAAAGTAAACTGCTTTACCCAAGGTCACACATATTGTAACTATCAGAGGCAAGATTTACTCAGATAGGCTAACAGTGATCTTTTCTTTGTACCATACAACTTCAGAATTAAATTTCAAAAAATGTTGTTCAGTGGCTTCAGTCATGTCTGACTCCTTATGACCCCATTTGGGATTTTCTTGTCAAAGATACTGGAACAATTTGCCATATCTTTCTCCAGGTCAATTTATAGAGGTAACTGAGGCAAACAGGGTTCTATAAATTCAGAGTCACACAGCTAGTAAGTATGTGAGGCTTGAATTCAGGTCTCTCTGACTCCAGATCCAATGCTCTTTCCACTAGTTATATTTAGTGGCATACTTTTGGAGAATATACTTTTATATTTTTCTGTAGAGCTAAGTTTATTTCCTTCTATTATGCCTGTAACAAAGAATACTTTATCAACCTTGATTATCATCTTTCTGCTTCCCTTTTTGTCCAAGTGCTGCCACTGCCTTGGTCTCTCCTCACTAGGGGAAACATTCTATTTGCTGCATGATGATGAGACATCATTTGCTATCTTTTTGAATCCATCTGTGTCAGAAGGAAATTGTAAGTTCTGCTTTCTGCAGTTACTACCACTTTGCCATGAATCATCACTATCATAGCTTCTGGGAGAGTATTTGATTATTCTAAATACAGGAATCCTGTTAAAGGAACAAAAGAAAAGATGGACTCCTCATCTTGCTGCTTCTGGAATTGCTTTGCTCAAAGCATTTTCATGAGATAGAATGCTGAGAAAGTGTCTGGGGCAGCAGCAGGCCCTTTCCAACAACTAAAGTGAACTCCATCCAAGGCAGCTCATGCAAAGAGCAACAGAATGAGCATATCTGACCAGGGCCTTTAGCTGCTTCTATTACCATATTCCCTGCAGGCAGGGAAAGTGACAGAAAACTAAGCAGCTAAATAAGATAATCAAACTAAAATAAGGAATCAGCCTGGGGTATGTTGTGCAATTGCTTGAGTCTTCTTTATCATTTTGCCTATGGGAACTTTTCTGCTGCTTGCAGGTCTCTTTTTCAAGAGAGAAAAAATGAATGCTCAGGCTCATAGAAAGGTGAATGAAGTCTTAAACAATTTTCTTCCCCAACTATAGGAGTCTGTACTCTGACCTATGCTCTGATTCTGTGTTTACCTGTAAACTGAATTGGGATTTAAGTTGCCAAAAAATGAATTTTAGCATTTCATACCCATTATAATGAATTTCTGTCTGCTTCTTAGATTACTAATAACTTATTGATTATTATAATATGTTCATCACAAAGGTCAAATCAAGATTCATATTTTTACCCTAGTCAAAACCCTATTCTTTTACGTTCTTTTCATTTGAATAGGAGTAAGAGATGCAGCATGTCAGTAGCACCCTAGCTTCCACTTAATTTCAAAAATGCAATTTTTTTCTAAAGTTTTAGTAAAAATGGAATGAAACCTTGCTTTGAATTATAATTGAACCCATGGTGCTTCTGGATAATTTTATAACATAGCTAGCATGACTGGTCTTTAAAATATCACTTTTTCAAAAAGGAAATGCCATTTTAGCCAACACTTCCTTTTAAACATATTGATGAATAAAATGCCACTACAAGGAAAGTCAGTAGTTAATAGCTATGTAAATCTATACTACAACCCACAAATTGAAACCACTAAAGTTTCTAGTCTAATTGAAATTATGAATATTTTCAGCATATCATCTTAAACACAGGAAGCCAAGAAAGTGTTACAATCAGAATCATATGTTTAAATAACAAGTCCAGAAGCAAAACATACAAGAAACTCCCTCTTTGTACTTGGTACATAATGAATACTTAATAAATTCTCTCTCCTCTGATAGTTCTCAGACAATATTAGAGCCTAATATGACTCACAGGAACAAATTAGCTTTCTTTGAGTTGATGCAAGGATCTGATGTCACTAGACAATAGTTTGCTTTATCCATGAATTCAGATGACAATGAAATAAAACCTTCACCAGTAGGGACTTTAAATGTATCTGCATTCACTAAAATATTTTCTTTCAAGACAGTTTTGATTATAAGGGTAAAGGAAAGAAGAGAATTCCTCCTAGAGAACCCAGAAGAATCAGTAGATTTTTTTTATTTTGGGTTTTTTTTGGTTGCTTTGGGGTGGGGGTGGAGGGGCTTGTATCAAAAAAGAAGTATAACCAGGATTGGTGAAAGCTGAATGATGAATCAAAGTTGAAATGATTCATAAGAATAGGAAGATAAGACACATTATAGAATATTTCAGTTGAGAAATATTTATATTTCCTTCAACTTCTCTGTTCACATATTACATATATTCATGAGGGAATGCATTTTAAAAGATTAAAATCTATTCAGTTGTGAAAGATAAGGATAAACATTGTAGATGGACCAGTAGCATTCAGAAGACTGGAAAGGAAAAATGGTATGGCAAAGCTAAAAGCATAAAAGATCACTTTAGGTTGGACTTTAGAGATAACTGAAGGAAAGAGAAATTAAAATCAGATAGAAAGTTGAAAAAGTTATCACAGATAAAGCATCTTAAGGATAAATTTGGAAAGAGATGGAAAAATGTTTTTCACTGATGGGAAGATATCACTATTGTTAAAATATTGATGAAAAATGAAAGGAGGGAGGGAAATTTCAAGACAAAACTGAAAAAATTCTTCCCAATCTTTATAAAATAAAAACATAAATAGTCAAAGAAATGCTGAAGTCCGCTTTTGGTAGGTGTTTGAGTTCAGGAGGTGTTACTAAAGATCAGACCAGCTATGAACTTGACTCTCATACCTGATCTGAAAGTTTTGTCCAGATAGCTCTCTTCTGGAATTTAAAAAAAAAAGTTTGGAATCCAAGGTTGAAACCAAAAAAAGTTTGCTGTTGTACAGACTCTGCCCCTCAGTGGAATGCCAAAGAAATAAGAAAAGAGAAAAGATGTCATTCTTACAAAGGCAAATGTTTAACAATAGAAAGAATTGGGAGGAGAGATTTGCAATGGTGTTACTTTCAAAAAAACTGTAATCAGTATAAACATGCCTTTCTAGTATTCCATTTGGCATTTCCAGTTAGTCTTCCACTCTGAAAACATTTAAATGCTCCTTGATGCAAAGCACAAGCCAGGCTTTGAGAATGATGAAACATACACCCTGCTCTTAGGATGTTTATTATCTAATGGGAGAGGAAGGCATCTTCCTAAATAAAAATAATGGAAGGAAGAGTGAGAGAACAAAATAGAGACATAGGTCAACTATTATGAAAACTTTGAGGAAAAGATCTTTCACCTGAAAAAGCCAAGGAAGATTTAATGGAGGATGTTTCACATGAGTTAAGCTTTGAAAAAAAGAAGACTGTCCCAATATATTGAAACTCCTTTTGGGCTTGGAAAAGTTTGGATGAAAAGTCAGATTTGACCAGTGATTCTAAAAACAATGGACCTTGCAAATTTGCAATTAGGCAAGGATCCTCTTTGATAAGAACCAACATGATAGAGGAAAGCAGTAAAGTTTCGAGCTATGCAGGGAGATAATGGGAAGTTTATTCTAGGAGTAAGGGAGAGATTGGTTCAGCTTGGTTATAAAGGTCAGAATAAAGAGAAGTGGAAGTCAGAGAGGATCAAATTTATACTTGATGGGGGGTGGGGAGAAGGGAAACAGAAATGCTCTAATAGTTATTGAAGAGGAATGAGCTCCCTTCGAAGGGAACGGGTATATAGTATATAGTTCAAGAAAAGGTTGGATCAACATTTATCAGGGAAATTGCAAAAGAAATTTTTATTTAGATTGAAGTTGAATTAGAAGGTCTCTAGGATCCCCATTTATGAGATTCTGGAAAAGATTCAATGGACACCTTTTCCTTAATCTCTAATCTTAAACTTAAGCTATCTGAAGGACACCTCAAACAACTTTTCCCCTCTCACACCTCAAATCAGCATGTCAAAATTAACAACCTCTTCACACCCTAATCTTATATCTTCTATATATTTATTTCTCTTGATGGTACTTTCCTTCACCCCTAGTTCCAATTGTCTGCTATATTTCTGTCTCATTTATCTCCTTTTCTCACTCATCTAACAGCTTAGCTCAAACCATTATTTTCTCTTGCCTGAATCATTGGAATATCTTCCTAACTGGTTTTTCCTCTCTGTATGTCTCTTCTCTCTTAGTCGTTCTTTAAAATGCTACCAGAATCATCGACCTAATGCATGAGTCTCATCAGTTCACACCCATGCTGAAAATCTTTCCATAAATTATCCAGGAAAATACTAATTCATTAATTTGGTATTTAGACTCTATAAAATCTAGTTTTTAGATTTTGTTAGATTTCCAGATCTTTCCTTTTAAACTTTACTGTTGACTATGTACCTTTACACACCCTGTCCTTCAGGCAAATTGGACAGGAGACCTGATCACCTCCAGTCTTTTCTTGCCTTGATATATTTACACATTTCTATTCCAAAATGAATATTCCAAAATCTTCAAATCTTTTCTGCCCCAGAGAAATATTGTATGAAGATCAGTAAAAATGAAATAAACAGAACCAGAAAAACAAGATACACATTGGACTTCAATAATAAAAATGGAAAGAACAAAAACAGCAAAATTGAATGCTGTAGAATTATAATGATCAAGTGTGCTCCTGAAGAAGAGATAAGGAAATGCACATACTTCATTTCTTCATAGAGATGAAAGACTATAGAAGGAGAAGGAGCACATAGGATGTAACCTTGGTTGATGCATTGGTTTTCCTGAAGCACTTTTTCTTTCTATTTTTTCTTTGTAAGAAGGAATGAACCAATAGAATAGGAGTGAGAGTGTAGTTGAGATTAGAATAATTTTGTCATGGACCCATTTGTGATTCCCTTCAGTTCTGCCTAACTGCACATAAGAAGAAAAAAAAAGGAGGATTATAGGGGTGATTCAGGGTTGGAATTTGACAAAACCTGAGATTAGATAGAACAAAGGAGAAAGAAATTTGAGAATAAATGAGAGAATTGAACTGGGGGTTGAGACTGGAAAGAAGACAGGAAAATTAATGAAGTATAGAAAGATTGTGGGTTATGATGAGAACAATGAATAGGATGGAGTAGATAAAAAAACAGATAGCAATATAAATTTTAAAAAACAATCAGAAACAAAAATAAATTATCTTCAGCCTTTAAAGGTACATCTCAGCACCACCTCCCTGATAAATGTCTTTACTGATATTCTCTCTCCTTCAAATCCCTCTGGCTATGGAAAAATATGAACTCTTCCACATTGTATCATATTAGTTATTTGCATACATATCTGATCAGATCATAAACCATTAAAAAGCAAAAGATATATGCCATCTTTTCATTCCCAGTGCCTAACATAGTACTTTGCAAATAATCAATACTTAATAAATGCTGTATTTATTTGAATTAAATATTAGTTCAATGGAGGGGGGGCTTCAACAGTGTGAAATGAGAAGCAAAACTGGAAAAAACCAAAGCATGGAGTTGACAGATAAAAAGTAAATTCATTTTTCAACAATTCACAAGAAACATTAATGTGTAAACAAATCAAATAAATTATATTTCAGGGGGAAAAAAAAGAAAAAACTTGAGCAGGGAAGTCCATGATGCACAAGAAAGTAGCTGGTAGAGGCAGCTATATATACTGTGCTATCAAGGAAAGCATAATGGGACACATATTTTTAATTCATTTTTGCCAGCTACATTTTCTGTCAATTACTTTTGAACTTTCATCAAAAGAATGCTTATTTGTGAAATAATTTCATCTTAAGGCTGCCTCCCCACTATTTGTGCTACTAAAGAATGAGAACCTAAAAAAATCTACCAAGACAAAGTTGTTATTAAAATATAGTTATGAAAATCTATAGCACCTTTCAGACTTGGATTTTACTTGCATGATTTTTTTAATGCAGGTTTAGATGTTATTCAAAACTTCCAAAGAATGAGAATCATTTACTTTCTATTGCCATACTATGACTGTTGTGTTATAGTGAATGTTTTTACTGGTTTTTTGTTTGTTTCCATTTTTTCAATTGAGAAAGGATGGGCTTAGAATAATTAATGATCTCTCTAATGGAAACACTGATTTTGCTTGCCCCCTTTTAAGATTCTAGATTGTAGATTGTTATGTGAATAGAATCTACATGTCCCCCCCCTCTTAGAATCAAAGGTCTAGAGCTGGAAAGGAAATCAGAAGTCATGTAGTTCAACCCATTCAGTTTACTGAAGAGGAAACTGAGCTTGTCAGGTCTATTCCTTCTAATTTTTCCCATGTCATATATTGTCTTTTCCAAAGAAAGCCATTAGTAATCAACTACAATACTGGCATAAGTGTTGTTTTGCTTGCCTCTTAAAGTAAAACATAGTTGTTAAATCAAATTAAGAAATTAGATGCCTTGTAAATTTAACAGGAGAAATTCAGCAGTGTATTGACTATTTCTGTTTTATTCAACAAGATTATACTTCATTTACTATAATGTTCTTAAAATGCTATGTAATATAGAGATGAAAAATGGGTAATCCTAACTCAGCTACCTATCACCCATAATATCTTGAATATGTAATTTCACTTCCTTAGGCCTCAGTTTCTCATCTTCAAAATAAGACATTAAAACTAGATGAATTTTGAGGATCCTCTATGCTGCAAATCTACATTCCAATGATCTTAATCAAATGCTATTTCATGCATATTATAGATATCCTGTAAGTAGTAGCAGGAATTGTATTCAGGAGGAAAATATAATCAATAGCTACATATAGAAATTCAGGTTCCAACCAGTAAAACAATAAAACAGAGAGATGAGTAAAGAAACCCAATAAGCCAGAAAGGGGGTGTTAGACCTAATAGGAATCACAGCCTACTTCAGGCCCATATTCATTTCAAAAACTTTTGTGAGCACAGAAAAAAGAACAGTATTATTTTTATTTTTAAGTTTTTATCTATTGTCTTCCCAGACAGTGGTGAGGAAAATAAAACAAAACTGGGCATGCCAAGGAACTTAAACATAGAGACAGATAAAATTGGGTCTTTAGCATAGTATCTGTCTCTATTCCTTGGTCCCAAGGAAATTGCATTATTAGTGATTTCAAATATGCATTTTTTAATTTAATTTAATTTAATTTAATTTAATCACAACATTACTATCCAGGTACTGCAACTTTTACAAGTGCAATCAATTTCTCTATGACATAAGGTTCACAGGTGGATTGCCAGGGAGCAAAATAGAGAAATGTAATCATTCAAGATTCTGTAAGCTGATTCCCAGGAAAGGAAACCTTTAACCAATGGGCTTACCACTTTTTCCCCCAGGATTTATTACTTCTATTACTATGACTATAATGGTGGGTTGCAAAAAAATGTTCCATGGAGTATACATATGAAAACATTTTAAATTTTTTAAATCCCAAATAAGGTAAACATAAAAATAGAATTTTTTTGGTTTCCTTGGAAAGCGCCCCCATTTTAGGCATAAACAATGGTAGCTAAGAATGATTTTTTTTAGATTTTTGCAAGGCAAATGGGGCTAAGTGGCTTGCCCAAGGCCACACAGCTAGTCAATTATTAAGTGTCTGAGACCGGATTTGAACCCAGGTACTCCTGACTCCAAGGCCAGTGCCTTATCCACTACGCCACCTAGCCGCCCCAAGAATGATTTTTTTAAGGCTTCTATCTCTGAATTGAAGTGCCTCTATTGATGCCAATATAGATCTTCATATCTGTATGTGTGTGTTTGTGCATGTACAATATCTATATATACATATGTATGTATGTATATAGACATTAGTGTGCACACACAAAGGATAGCCCATGATGCTTGGATATGGCAATTCCTAAAGAGACTACCCATTAAGCCAGAGAAGTAAGATCTGAATTGCTGAGATTCATTCAATGCCTCCACTAAATCAATTTCTGCTTGGATATCTGGCATTCAGTTTGATTTAGTGCAAGCTTGTGAGTTTGAAAATGTTGGAGTAAACAACAGCCCAGTCTGCTGTCACAGGCTGTCTGGGAGGAGCCATACACTGCAGCATCCAAGAATGCATGCCCCTCCGGGATAGCAACTAAGGGCAGCAAACTATATTTTGAGGGGGAAATAGCTTAGAGCAGATAATAAACTAAAAGGCATTTGTTAATTGATAAAATCCCAAATGAATAATAAAACCCATTTAGGTCTTATATTATTTGTGCCAGTGGAATTTTGCAACATAACCTTGTCTGAGATCTAATTTAGCCCAGACAAATATAACCAAGAAATTTTGTAATCAATGGAAAAGAGCCATGCCCTGGTTTATGCAATGCTTGAAGGACTTGGAGCATATGAAGTTCACCTTGAAAACCAAGGAAAAGAAACTACTGCTGTTCTGTGTTTTTTATCATTTGGTAGTTACTTTACTTCCTCTGACATTAAAGTGTCAGTTCAAGGCATTCAAGTGCAAGAGAAAATTGTCAGGGGAATTAATAAATTTCTCTTGAGCTTAGATTAAGAACTCCTTAGCTTTTAGCACACTGCCAAAAATTCTCTTCCCCATAATGCAAGGTAAGTTTCAGTGGCTGCTAAATCTACCAAAGGATACAAAATGGAATTGAGCAGAGTAAATTGGCATCGCTGTGAATGCTAGAGCTTTTATGTGATTATTTGAGTGCATCAAAAACTGTTTACTGGGTATGAATCGAGAATGTTTATACACAATACAAAAATTTTAGAGAAAATATTCACTTATTTTCATGTTGATTTTTGCCCCAACCCCAGTCAAATGAAAAGACAACACCAATACTATTTCAACATTTCCATAGCACTTTAATTTATGATTATATTCATTTTCCTCCCAACAACCCAAAAAGATATGAAGTTGAACATTATTATCCTAAGTTTACTGCTGTGGAAACTGAGGCTCATGATCAGAATCACAAAATATTGCTCAAAGATGGGATTTGGCAACTCCAAGTTTACTATAATTTCTAAGTAGAAAGTATTTTAAGATTTTCTGGGATTTGAAATAATTAAGGAAGTTATTATAAATATGGAAGGGGGCAAAGGGTTTTCAAACTCAATCACTGTTGGAGTTTTATTTGCTGTTGCTGAAAGAATGATTAATCATATATATTAAAATGGTTTCTAGACTGAACATACTTCTTTGTGACTTTGTATTTAAATGCTAGTGAATGGTAACATTCAAATAATTGTGTGTTGTTCTTTGAATAAAAGGATAAAATAACTGATCATGAGACAGCTAAATAGCTCAGTGGATAGAGCATGGAGTCAAGAAAATGCTTCCTGAATTCAAGTCAAATCTCAGGCATTTATTAGCTATGCGACTCTGGGCAAGTCACTTAACCCTGTTTCCATCAATTTCTTCATCTGTAAAATGATCTGGAGAGGAAATAAATCACTACAGTATCATTACCAAGAAACCCCAAATAGGATCATGAAGAGTCAGAAAACAATCGAAAAATGACTGAACAGCAACAGTAACTGACCATAAATAGGATGTGTACTTTGAAAGTTTTGTTTTGTTTCTCAAATGGTAGGGATGCCTTTGCACTGAGAATCTTTGCCTTTTTACTTTGGCTCTCCTTCTGTTGCCTTTAGCCAGGGAAAAAACCCAACTATTTTTTATTTTCTTTCTGTGAAAGTAACTAATCTATAAGGAAGTCTAACTTATCACTAATCTAACTGAAACTCCTGAGTTAGCCTCAAATTCAACTTATCGATAACTGAGATAATCATTTCCCCACTAATTTCTGAAAACCAGTATTTTTACAGTACAATATGATCATACCTCAGTCATCTTTGATTCTTTTCAATCTTTTCTCACACTCACAATCATTGGTTTAGCCATTCAATGTTTGGTAAAAGTTTTTATGAATCCACCAGTATGCTAAGTACTAAGAATAAAAAAACTAAAATGAAATCATCTATACATTATATGTGTTTTGTTGTGGTTGAGTCATTTTAGTAATGTCTAACTCTTCATGATCCCATTTGAAGATTACTTGGCAAAATTACTATAGGCACTTCCTTCTCTAGTTCATCTTACAGATGAGCAAACTGAGGCAAATAGGATTAAATGACTTGCCCAAGGCTACCCAGCTGGTAAATGTCTGAGGCCAGATTTGAACTGTTGGAGATAAGTCTTCCTTGACTCCTAGTCCACTGTGCCATCTAGGTGCCCTAACTACATAGGAGTACATATAAGTAATTAAAAACATACAAAGAAATGTCAAAAATCAGATATATATATATAATGGTTGGGATGGGACTGAATAGGAAGGAAAGGTCTTTGCCAATCAAACCAGTTTTCTTAAATTCCTATTATTTACTGGACATTGCGCTAGATCCTTGAAATACAAGTAAAACTAATGAAATAATCCCTGTTGTATAGATAAGTACACACACACATACACACACACACACACACATACCACACACACATATCTGTGTAAATATAGACATATATGTATAGTATGAATAAAAAGAGAATAAATACAACTATATACAAAGTAATTCCTACATCATCTTTTATATATGCTTTTTACTTAACATTTCCACTCCAAATCAAGACTCTTCTAACTTTCTTCTGGATTATTATAACAGCCTACTAACAAGGACTTGTCTCTAGTCTCTCTACCCTCCAACTCCTCCCACAGGCAACTGAAAGATGTCTTCCTGTTTCCTAAGTATGATCTCATCATTCTGCTGCTCAGAAATCCTTGATGGTTTCCATTGCTTACCAAATAAAGACTAATTTCCAAAACTAGAATTCTAGACCTCCAACAATCTGGCTCCCTTAACTTTCCTGCTTTTTGAAATACTACTCTATCTCATGTATTCTACCCTACAGTAGAACTGAATCACCCAATGTCCCCTGCACATTTCCCCACCTTCTTGTCTATAAACATTTGATCATATTGTTTATTAGTCCTAGAATGTCCTTTTTCTTGTCAAGATTCAGTGCAATTATTCTTTCTTCCAGAAAGCCTTCCTTAATACTCTTATTTGACAAATATTTTTGCCTTAAGTTGATCTAATACCACTTTATAGTGCTCTTATTTAATTGCATTATATCCCTGTATGTGTGTGCCATCTTGTTAGAGACTATAACTTTCTTTCCCTTGTTTCTTCTCCACTGTCTTATTTTTTCCTTGTATAGTACATTGTATATGGAAAAAGTGCTTAATGTTGTTGGGATCAATCAATCAATCAACAAAAATATAAGTCTCCCTTCTCAGCTATCTACTAGAAAATTGTCAGGGAATCACTATATATATAATACAAAATGAATATATATTAAATAATCAATTTGATTTCATTAATGTAGTTCATCAACTCAATAATTTCATCCATTTCATCCATAATTTCAATCCTGCAAACCAAAATCCAATTTTTTCTATATTATTTACAAAATGTAGGGGTTTTAGGAATACATCTATAGTAGCATGTAAATATTATATCTTTTTTAACCTATAAAACATTTTCAGTATGAAATGATGAAGCAGTTGGCATTTTGGCAAGTTTTGTAAATGAGAATTAGAATAGTGCCTGTTTTCAAACCTAAAAAAAATAAAAATTATGTTTTGGCCATAAAAAGGATTTGGTAAAGCTGTATTTGGCTGTACTTTTTTCCCACAATTTTCAATTATGATAATAGGTTCTAATTCTGCAAGTTGAGAACTTTAATGATGTTGTTTGGGAACAACTATAAAAGTATAAATGTTCTCTTGTCAGCGATAATGCACTGGGGCTTAGAATTTTTTTTTATCAAAAAATTCATTTAATGGTGGTGTAGTCAGAAAAAATGGGAACAGGATTATAGTTCTAAAACTATGGAAGTATATTATGTATTCAAAAATTTTCTTTCTTAAAGCATTCGCTGTCTGTGTAAGGAGTTATGTTCCAAATACAGCTATATGCAAATGTGTATATCACACATTAGAATAAACACAGCTGCATTCATTTCCATGGCTTTAAAAAGGGAGATTTCTTGCTCAAAACCATCACTAAGAACAAGTTTAATATATCAGTTAGCATTGTGAAACAGGAACATGTTTATGATTTTCCCTGTAACATGCCATTTCCCAAATTTGTCCTGTGATGTTTTGTGACCAAACCATTTTGCTGTTCCTTGTGTCTGTCCAGAAACACTCTCTTCACCCTTCTTTCATTTTTCACCTTGAAAATTCAACCCACTCTCACACTCTACCTCAAAGATCTATGACTGTCTATGAAATCTTTTTCCCCCTAACTCTAACAGGCTCAGTACAGGTATAAAGGACCTTTGCATAGAGCATCCAGACATCTTTCATAGTAGCGTCAGTCTTTGAGTTGAATTTTGTTGCAGAAGAAATGATGGGGATACAATCCAAAGTTAAAATGCAGGGGCCTAGAATTTAAAGGAGACAGAGACAAGATCTATAGCTTATACTTTTGGATAAAGACATAGCAATAGGGTTGAGCAAAACATCCAAGTAAACAAAACAGTTCCAGAACCAAAAGTAGAAGAATGTAGTTGTAAGATCATTGTCATATGATTGTTCAAAGAGCCCAAATGGTAAATTGCATACCATTGGGAAAACCAAGAGATCAAGATCATAGTCCATGTATTAACACCACAAACTGAAAAACTTTCCAGGGAAAATTTACCTCCTTTTGTTTCTAACATGAATAGCCACTGTTTTAGGATAGATATTTGACAACCCTGACCAGAAATGATATGTCATTTTTTTGCCCTGAAATATTCTACCTCTTCTTATCTCACTAATTGATTCATTTCTAAGTTATATCACTATGTGTACCTCCCTGCATAATTATTAATCACATTGATATAATGATTTATATTAACAAATGGTCTGAGATGTACAATTGATATTATCTTAATCACTAAGAAAATGAGAAATGCAAAATTATCTTCAATTTGTAGATTGAGGTTCAGAGAGGTTAAACAATTTGCCCAAAGTTACCCAGCTAATAAATAGTGGAACAAGGACTAAATGCTAATCTTTGGATTAGAGGATTGTGTTGTTTCTATATAATGCACTAAAAACACTCTAGATCAGAAGCCATGTTCTATTTACATTTGCATCCATCTTAGGAATTAGCTCTGTACCTTTTGTATAGCAGGAGTTTTATAAATAATTGTCTAATTGAATTTGTCATATTATTCATTATACATACTAATATATTATCAGTACTTTAGAATAATGAAGTTACTTAAAGACTTTACTGTTTCAGTGATCTGAGCTGTCACCATTGCTTATCACAATTGAACCATTTTATCTACTGTTCCTCTACAATCTTTGCCATGGTCCTTCACATATCCACTACAGAAGATCTCCTCAATATGCTAAAAATTTTCTTCTAGATCTTATAATATTGCTTGAATTCCATTGAAACATTCATATTGCCCGTATGTCTCCCTCATCCTGTATGAATCATTCACTTCCTTCATCATTTATAAATTTTCTTGAGAAAGTCTTTCCTTCACTTTTGGTGCACAATCCATCATTGGAAAAATGGTATACTATGCTGTAGACAGTAGGCATCTTATCATTCTTTAGGTTACCAACAATTATGATTCTTTGGAGATAATGACAATCCATGCTTCATTACCATATTACTTAAGAGACCATATGATACATTGGACCTCACATATTTACTAGCTGTGTGATCTTGGGCAAGTTACTTAACTCCAATTTTACTTCGTGTTTCAATTTATTCATCTGTAATATGATAGAGATATATGTAATGGTCTCTATGATCTGAGACCATCCGAGACCAATCTATGATCATATGACTTCCCTGGAAGAATATTACCATGAAAAATGCCACAAGTGATTGACTATTTTTTACAATGATTAAATAATCATGAAACCAAGGTAGACTCAAGTAATCAACAAAATTATTACTGGTAAATTATTTGAAGCATAATGTTTACTCTCAGAAGCAAACTAATTTCCTACAATTATTGTTCTTTGTAGATATTAGTGCTGATGACAGTGCAAAAAGTCAGGGAGAGATAGGCTAAGGATATGATTAATATGTCAGTTAGGGGCAGTCACTCATTTTTAACCCTAATTGCTATTTCATCACAATTTGGCAATATTTAAAAGTACAGTTGAAAAACACAGAAATTTAATGGAGAGTTTTAATTCATTTTGGAAATATGCCAGTGTAAAATGCAGAGTTGTGTTTTTTGGTTTTCATTGGGGAGGGGGGAGCAGGGATCATATATTTTTCTGGTATAAATTGCAATTTTGATCCAGTGACATAATTCTCTGGACTAATTCTTCTGCTTTCTCTATTGCTTCCATTCATTTCTCAAGTAAAATTCTTATTTTGTTTGCCATTAAGCCTCTTGTTTCATTGGTATTTTACATGGGCATTTCTCAAATGATGAGTTGCATCATCATTTGTCCTAAAATTTCTAAGTTTTAATTCCTTCTTTGCTTCATCTTGTGATAGATACATGTGTTTATTTTACTTCTTCATTTAATTTCTTTGGCATGTTCATTTTCCTTTTTATTATGGCTGTAAAGAAGTCTGGCTTTCCCCTTCTTCTGTTTGTACTATTATACTGTATTCATCTTCTGGCATTTTTTGTCCCTTTCTTTTAACTGATAATGTTTCTCCATTGTATTTAAACTTTTCTGTTTGCTTTTTTAAATTATTTTTTTCCTAAAAATAATTTTCTTTTGAAGATTTGTGAGGCTTTCGTTTAATTTCTATTGTTTCCAGTGTTGTTTTTGAAGGGTATGGAAAAGGTAAGCTTTCTTGTAACCTCTTACAGCTTCTCCCCATAAATGATAGCATTGAAGAGCCAGGAATATTTGCAGAATATTTAATTCAAGCTTATTCTATTATAGTTAATCATAAGTTAAAAACTTAAAGATATTAGAGGTGGTTATTGGATCTATAAAACAATAAATTTGCTATCTAATTTGATGTTTACATTTTAATGCTTCCTTTAAATAATGAATCAAATATATATTATGACTTACAAAATTTCAAGTTACATGAATCAGTTTTATTGGGATACATAGTTTGGCACGTATTTGTTATGGATTAAGTAGATTACTTTTAGACTTTAAAGTTAGATTAACCACAAAATCAAAATTTAAGAAAATCTAGAAAACTAACTAGATATAATGGCTACTAAAGTCCCTGACATTCATTCAGCAAGTAAAAGAATATTGGATTTGGAGTCAGTGAACCTGGGTTCAGATTTTGCTACTATTCACTTAACCTGTGTGATCTTGCATAATATTATTTCATTTGACTTCTCTAGACATCAGTTATAAAATGAAATAGTTATACCAGATGACTCCTGAATCCTTTTCAGCTGCCAATCCATGATCCTGAGTAATATTGCAACTTGCAAAGAATTTTTGGATGACTGATGCAAAGAATGATAATGTACTATATTTGGCAAAAGAAATTGGATGTATTAGTTATTCCCTACTAAAAATCTGCAGTGACACTTTGGGGACACTAAAATATTATTTAAAGTTTCAGATATGTTTCAGTGCCATACAACAAATGTAGAATATCATAAGTACAAAGAATTTGCCATTAGCTGCTCAGGTCAATCTTCCAATCTACTGCAGTTTTACAGGAGCATAAGGAAAGAATCTAATGTTTACTAATTAAACATTGAATATGATGACTATTTTTATTCTTGTGCAACTATTCTGAATTCTCATTGAAAGGTAGCATAGTATAATGGAAATACTACTGGCCTAGAATTAAGAGGAAAGAAATCTCAGAATGACTTGCTGGGCCTCTGTAAAATGAAGGATATAATCTAAATGACTTCATCAGTTCTGTCATGCTATGATTATATGACTTTGGTGTCTTTGAAAATACAGCAGTTTCAGAGTAATTTAGGGAATTGATGCTAATGCTAGAAGTAGAGACTGAGCTTCTTAGTCTCTATCCCAAAGTTCTTTTACACTAAATCCTTTTTGTATCCCTTTAATATACTTAATCTCAAATGGAAAAGCCAGATATCAAAGAAATCTTGAGAAACAATGTGATATAATGGGAGTCTCCCTGGAACATGGAGTCAAAAGACTTAAATTCTCATTCTGATCTATAATTCAATGAATTTCAAATATTTTAAAAATATATTAAATATTATATGCAAAAATTGTTCTAATAATAACTGTCCTTTGATGTGAAAGACAGTCAAAAAAGACCCTTTCAACTGCATTAGTGGCAGCAAGACTTGCACATTAAGTTTTTTGTAGTGAAGGGTATGTTATATAAAACATTCTTCTCACTTGCCTTTTCTAGAACCATGTCACCCCACTTTTGGTGATGATATGGATGCTGCAGGAATCCTTGGCCCTTGAGTATGATTTTTTTCCTCCCATTTCAATGAGAAACCCCAGCAGCCCAGCAGCACTGGACAAAGCACCAATAAAGGATATCTGGCAACAAAGTGTCAACAACTTGATAGACTAATCATCAGTACAAACTTTTCCTCACATTCTAGTGAGGCATCATGCTATCTGAAAATAATACAACTTTTAGAAAACTCCCTACCTTCATGTTTTTAAAATCTGGTAGAGATATACAACACATGATAAAATAAGTCCAATAAAAATTGTTGTGTTTCATCCACAATTTCTTGATTACTGATGCAAAGAAAGATAGTGTTATGCTAATATTTGTTATACTAGCCATTTATTACTAAAAAATCTACACTGACACTTTGAGGGGCATTAAAATATTATTTGGAGTTTCAGATATGTTTCAGTGCCAATATAGAATATCAAGTCCAAAATATTTGCCATTAGCTGCTCAGGACAATCTTCTAATCTGTTGTCTAGTTTTACAGGAACATAAGAAAGGAGTCCAATATTTACTAATTAAACACTGAATATGGTTTGACCACTTTTATTCTTGTGCAGTTATTCTGAGTTATCATTTTCATACTAGTCATGTCATCTTAAAGAAGCACTTAAAGTCTCTGAATCTCATTTTCTGTACCAATAAAATATGGAATAAAAATCAGTATAATCTGCACCTAATAGGACAGTTGTGAAAATCAAATGAAATAACATGTAAAAATTATAAAAATATTTAACTCTAGGTGATTATATATGTACTTGAAGTTACAGGTTTTTTTAATCCAAGTTCAGTGCTCCTTCCACTATACCATATTGCTTCTCAAAATATCTCTGATATCTGCCATTTCCATTTGAGTTTAACTATATTAAAGGGATACAAAAGGGCATTAGTGTAATCAAAACAACTTTGGAATGGAGGGTATCTTGAGGTTCTACTCTATTACATTTTCAAAGATACCAAACTTACATATACATATTTGCATGTGTATCTATCTATCATCTATATATGTTTTTATATGTGTGTATAAATATATAGGTATGTGTGCCTATTACTGTTGCACTGTTTCATATGTGTCTGACTTCATGATCCTATTTTGGAGTTTTTGGACAAAGATACTGTAGTAGTTTGCCATTTCCTTCTCAGTTCATTTCACAGATGAGGAAACTGAAGCAAAAAGACTTGAATGACTTACATAGCGTCACACAACTAGTATTTGAATCTGGATTTGAACTCATGGAGATGAAATTTCCTGATTCCAAGTCCAGTGATTTATTCATTAAGCACCTAGCTAGTACACACATATATACAAACATATACTCACCCATACATACACATACATACATATTTATATATGTCTGTATATTCACTTATTGGTTTATGTGAATGATATTTGTAGAGTTTCTTGGGAAAGATGAAGAATGCTATTGACTTTAAACACTAGCACTTATTGCTTGCTTTATATGATCAATAACTCTCACCCCTGACCTTCCTATTAATGTCAAAACCTTCTTTTTCCCATATGTGTGCTTGATTATAATCTCCCATTTTTAAACAGTTTTTAAAAAATCTCACCACCTCAAATAGTTTTCTAATGTAAATTATATAGGTGTAAACAGCTTCCTGAACCATGTCTACATTTAAATGTACTATAGGAGATATTTCCCATTAATCTCATTCCAACTATTCATTTAGCTTTGTATGGATAAATGCATATGTTCATATATACATTGACATAAAAATATACTTAATACTGACAAGTATAACTTAAACCAAATATATTGATTTTTTTTTACATGTATATTCTTTTGTTTTCAAGTTTGATTGTGTCAGTTTTTGCCCTCTCAAATGTGAAGCAGCTTGATATAGAAAGGGTGCTGGTCTTAAAGACAGATCTGAATTCACACTCCCACCCCTCCATTTACCTAGTCAAGTTATTTCACTTCAGTGAGCTTCAGTTTCCTCACCTGTCACATGAAGGGGTTGGACTCGATGGCCTCTTAAATCTCTTCCACTTCTGTGTCTGTGATTATAAGTAATTTTTTTAGTACCTAGTCAAACAGTACATTAAAGCAAGTGTCTAAATAAATGGGTTTGGGTTTGGAATGAGCATGCTTCATATTGAAAGAATTTATCCCTAAGTGAAAGGGTGGCTTTCCACCAGTTTTCTCATTTTGATGACTCTGGGATCTGGCTCAATAGAAAATCAAGGTGCCTGTGGCAAGTTTGATGAATTGTTTCTCTAGATTTTAAGGAAAGTCAGGAAGATAACTTTTGGCCCCAACTTTCTGCACCTGTAATGAACCTCTCTCCACTTCTTTTCACAGAGTGTGATATTACCAGTCACATTTATCACTATTTTGGGGTTTGAGGCAATATTTAACTAGGATTTTCAGTTTCCAGCTAAGAATTTTACCTCACCCTTCAGGTTGCTGCCATTAAGGTGACAGTATGTGTCAGGTATTCCGTGGCATCATTGAATAGGCTGGCAACCACAGGAATGTGAAAGCCACATATACAGAAATGTCATATTACACTCCGAATCCTTCTTGTTTATGCTTTTAAAAAATAAGTACTGTACTTCAAACAACTTGCTGGATGTCTCTACCTAGATGTATCACCAACACTTAACACTCAGTTGATGGCATTCCCATCTTCTAAGTTGCCCTTATTTAAAATCTCAGCATCATCTACAACTCTTCAGTCTCACTCACTTCATATCCAATAAATTGCCAGTCTTGTTGATCTTATTTTCTATACATCCCTAAATCTTTAATCTTTCTCAATCCAACTCTCTTATTCCTAATAAAACTATTGGCATGTCCTGCCTGGATTATTATTGTAGGTTATTAACTAGTTTTCCATTTCCCATTCTCTCCTGGCTGACAAAGTAATTGTCTTAATGAGCATGTCAGTTTTCATTCACAATCTTTCTGTAGCTCATTCTTTGTTAAATAGAGTCAAAATTCCTTAGCCTGGCATTTGAAGTCCTACATTTTCAGAGATAATTATAGTTTGTAGCTGCTCAGTATAAAGTTGGAAAGCAAGAAGAGGACACGGCCACTTAGAGTAGTCTCCATGCATAAGAGGAGCTTACAACTATAGGACAAAGTCACATTATTCCACTTTCTTGATTCCTAGTTCCAGCTGATTTAGACTACTCACCACTCCCATTCTCAGCTCTCCTTCCCATTTCTGTATTTTTTTTCATGCAGTTTTCCAAAGGCATTCAAGTACCACTTCTTCCAGAAGAGATTTTTTCTTTTTCAACTTTCTCAAATTACATTTAAAATGTATTATGGTATTGCCATATATGTCATCTCCTTTTATAGAGTATATTTCTTGAAGACTGGGACTGTCTTATTGCTTTCTTATATATCCTATATCCCTATTATTATGCCTTACCTATAGTAGTTGTGAAATGTTTGTTGAATTATTGCTCTTGAGTGACTTTCAAATTACTAAGATACGTCGGGATTTTTATTGACATGGATGTTCCTTTTCCCAATTCTGATCATAAGCCTCCTATGCCTTTACACCTTAAACAACTTGGTTCTGTATTTCTCCATAAATCAGTCATAAAAAAATCTGTCCAATATACAGGAGATTCCCTTCAATGTTTTCAGCTGTCTCATCTCTCAACTCTTCTTCCTAGTATAAGATTGATCTGTCTCTCTTCTTATTAATATATTTTAGTCAATTCTCACATACTGGGTAATAGATAGATAGGAAGGTAAAAAATAGAATATGTTCACAATGTGGTTGTAGCCTATTTACTTATATCATATTCCATTGTCCTTTGGGTTACTTATGACTGTGATGGTTCCAAAATCATGGTCTTCCTTGATACGTAGTCATATAGTAAATGCTCAAATGGATAGAGGATTTAATCAATTCCAAAGTTTCTTCCAATTATTTCAATCCACTCATGCTTGCCTTCCCAAAAGAGTCTCATTCATGTTCTTGCCAAAATTCACCACAAAGAGTCTACCCTATGAGCTGTAGATCTTCCCAACTTGGTGTTAACTAGAAGGGATTTTGCGGGAGAGTTTCACGGGGAAATTTCTCTAAAGAAATTCTTCTCATCTTTCCTCTTCAGTTTCCTTGTCCCTGTCTCCGTTTTAAATTCTGTACATAGAGAATCATGTCTATGCAGCATCTGTAAAAGGTATATTCACGATCCATTTAGAGGAAGAATATAATAGTCTGGCCAATATCAACATTTCATTTATTATTTTCTCAATGTGTGGGCACAGTACATCTCTATATATTTCATTGAGAAGACTATAGAATATGTAATTAGTATGTGGTCTCCTGAAAACAGGAAGATTTAAAGAACCTATTGAAAATTCTTTCCTTTGGATATTATACAAGTCTATGAACAGAATTATCCTTTTTTGACTGTGCTTGGTATCATTACTCAGTGCAGTGTTTGCCATAGAGTCTTATTGCATTTTAGTGTACACATCAAAAATGGTTTGCCTAGGAGAACGTTTAAGACTATGTTTTATTCTAATGAGTCCTTTATCATTATGAGTTTTAAAAAACAATAATTATCCAAAAACATTTTGGATAATTTGAGTATCTAAGAAATGAATCTTCTCAAGTATTTCTTTTTATGTGTTCATAAAAGACACCATTGATATATGCCTAGATCACTTTTTGAATTAATACTTTTTTTGTTTTTATGTTGCTTTATAAATAGATATGCCTATCTATATCTATATATGTACATATCTATCCTTTCATACTTTCCCTACTCAGTGAACCTTCTCCAACAATAAAAATTAAAAAGGCATGGGAAGCAAAGGAGTTCAGAAAAACTGACACATCAAATAATTCTGACAGGATAACATATATATACATATTATTAAAAAAGATTTGCTAGATATGAGAAAATAATTTATATGAACTAGCCATTGTTGATGGCTTCAATCCTTTTGTTCTCCCCAACACCTTGTTTTTCAAAAAAAACTGATTTTTTTTCTATTCTAATGAAATCTTTCCATCTTTGGAATATCTTGAGATGTAGCTCTAAAATTTTGTTAAGTGTTACTGCCTTCTATTGGACATTTAAAGGCAACCTCTGACCTCAGAAAGCTTGCAAACTAAAGGATGAAGATGACACGTGAAAGGAGGCAGGAAAGTGTATTTGGGGGTGTCATGAAGGGGAACCTGGATAGGGCATCTTTGAAAACCAAGAGCAACAGATGCAAAGCATAGAGTTCAGTTTCTGCCCCCTAAAAAGAAAGGTGCTGGGGAAGAGTTTGGTATTCTTCCTTCTAGCCGCCAATCAGATGGGAAAGGAAACTGAAAGAACTGATGACAATCAAGGCTTAACAGCATGGTAATGAAATTAAAAATGATGAGCTTAGCTGAGAGAGTTGGAACCAAGCAGAGCAGCAGATGCAAAGTGGAGTTAATCAAAATGTGTTTCCACTACCATTGCTGATGAGAATAAATTACCATAAAGAGCCTGGCACATCTGTTCCAGTTCACCTCTATTTGTTATCATTCATTTTCATTTACAAATACTCTCTAAGTGAACCAGCTCAGTTGAGTCACATGACAAATTTTACAATAACATTTCTCTCTCAGAATATTTGTGTATTTCATGAAGCAATGCTGTTCCTAATCAATGATCCTTCTCCCTGATGATGATTTGGAATGTTCTTCTACCTCGACCTGTTGTGCACAGAAAGACATGGATTCTTAGATTCTGAGAATTTAAAAGAACCTCAGATACTACCTAGTTTTTTCCCCCCGTTTCCCCATTGATGCCAATGCTTTAGTTATCTTTATGACAATCTATGTAGTTATGCCCAACTCATGGCAGAATTCCTATGAGTCCCATAAAATTAGATTTTATTTTGTTTTTGAATGCATGATTAAGCCAACTATTTCAACTCCTTTGTTTACCTCTCAGAGAAGAACCTTAAAGCGGTCCTTTCATTTGACTGTAATTTTATCCTATTTAATATTTTTTGCCAAAGTTAATCTAATATAATTCCTCCAGTGGTATAGTAATTTGTTGGTCATTTGGGCAGAGGCCAACATTAAGTCCACAAATATTTATTAAGTACCTACTATTTCCAGACCCTGTGGTAAGCACTTGAGTTATAAATAAAAAACAAAAATGTCTGTCTCAAGAACTCAGAGTTCCTTGAGGAGAGACAACTTGTAAGTAAATTATGTATAAACAGGATAATTACAGGAAAAATTGGAGAAAATCTCAAATGAAATACATAATTATTAATAAAAATGTTAAAAGAAATCAGAAAAAAACTTAGGTCTACAAAAGGTGAGATTTTAGTTGGAATGCAAAAAAAGTCAGGAAATACAGAAAAAAGAAACGAAAAAGGAGAGAATTCCAAGTTCTGAAGATAGCCAGTGAAAATACACATAATCAATTGGTAGAGAGTCTTCTTCAAGGAACATCAGGGAGACCAGTATCCCTGGATCCTACTGTACAGAGAGTATAGTGCAAGAAGACCAGAAAGGTTAGAAGGGGCTAAGTTTATGAAGTGCTTTCAAAATCAGAGAATTTTATATTTGATCCCAGAAGCAATAGGGAGTCACTGGAGTTTATCAAATGGTGGTGTTAGACTTGCACTTTAGAAAGATCAGCTTGATAGCTAAGTAGAGAATGGAGTAGAAACAGAGAGATTCACCAAAAGACAAATTGATGACATGAGATAGTGAAGACCTGCACTGGGGTGGTGGTAGTTTCAGTGAAGAAAAGAGAGTTTCTATGATAGATATGAAGGTAGATGCTACAGGACTTGTCAACTGCTTATAGGTGAAGGAGAAGAGAGAGTGAGGAGTTAAAGATGAAACCTAAGTCCCAAGTCTAGGTGAATTGAAAGTTGATGGTATACTGGATTAAATTAGGAATGTTAGGAAGAGGAGATCTGAGGGATAAATAATGAGTTCATTTTTGAACATGTTGAGTTTTAGATGTTTATGGAACTTTCAATTCAAATTGTCCACTAGGCTTGGACAACTAAGTGGTACTGCAGATAGAGAGCACAGACCCTGGGGTCAGGAAAACCTGAGTTCAAATTCAATCTCATATATTTGATATTTACTAACTGTGTGACCTTGAGCAAGGTACTCAACCTCATTGCCTTGCAAAAAAACCTAAAAAAAAATTATCCACTATGCAATTGGAGATGAAAGACTGGAGGTCAGTACTATCAATAATTGAATGAATGTTTGGCAGACATGGCAACAAACATGACCATATAAAATAAGTAGCTAGAGAAGAATCAATTAGACATTTCACTACTATTTATGGTTTATATCAAAAATTATGAATCATATTCAAAGTTATTAGTCTATTCCAATGGCTTTTTAATGGTTTTTAAGAGCTAACTGACATGTAATACCTTTCTTATTAACTATGCATGATTGAGTCAGGCTTAACTCCTAGGAACTGTTATTTTTAACATTCTTTCTTCTCTTTTCTACTTCTCTATGCCAACACAACATAAATGAATGAGGCTACATTTTTATTTATTTGTTGTCTTAGGTTATATATATCCTTCCCAAAGTGTGTTACCTAATGATCAACAATATTTTTTAAAAGTATCAAGGAGAAAAGCTTTATTTTTTAATCATAAATTTCCGTCTAAAAATGCATTTCTACTTAAATAAATCTTCATTCACAGTTTTAATCTCAAGGTAATATAAGAAAAAGAAAATCACTCCTTCTTGATTCTAAAGTAGTTGTCATTCTTTTTTGCAAGTCCTTACAGTGTTTGTTGTACTCAGTAATATTATGCTGGTTTGATTCAGTTAAGCCCCTATTAACTTAACTAGATTAAGGATATTTTTTCTTTTAAAAAAACAACACCTTTAGCCCAGAGAGTTTCTTGCTAACTTTCATTTCCTGATTACAACTCCAGTCAAACTGTCATTTCCACAACCTCTTTAACTGATCTCTGCATCTCACAGAATGACCTCATATTCTAAATATTTATGATTACAAAATTCCACAAACATTGAAAAATAACAGCCATAACATAACTTTTCAGAATACAGAAACATATAGCAAAAGCAAGGCTTCTTTACAGGCTACCCTTTATAGAATACTAGAAAACTCATTCTCAGAAACCAAATTAAGCTATTATTTATGAACTAGCATTTTCAATCAAAAAAATTCCTATTCTTAAAAGATTCAGTTTGGTTACTGACAAAGTCAGAGAGTCAATCATGCATAGTTAATAAGAAAGGTACTTACTGCACATTAGTTAGGCCTTAAAACCATTAAGAATCCACTGAATTAGAAGAATTTGGCTCAAAATTCTATTGGTATGTGGATATGAACCATTTATAATAAGAGTGAAATGTCTAATTGGCTCTGCTCTAGCTACCTATTTCATATGGTCATGCTCATTGCCATATCTGCTAAGCTATTACTCAAAACAAAATGAAATGGCAGAGTGGACAAAAGAATGTGGTAAATGAAAAGACTGCTGCCTCTGGAGTTGGAGGTTCTGGCTTCAATTTCCTACCTTTCCCTTTGCTACTTATATTACACTAGGAAATTACAACTTCTTCGACCCTCAGCTCTCCTTATTTTTAAAATGAGTGTCTAGATGAAATTTAAGTACCCTTTAAGTTGAAAACCTTTGATCCTATAAATAAATGAGCAACACCCCCCCAAAAAAAAAGAAAAATAAGAGTTCCTTCAAAAAATTAACTGTGTTCAGGTATCTTAGTAAAGTGATACTTAATACTACTGACTTCCATATGTAGTATTCTAAGAGTGCTGGCTAATTTTTACTTGATGTTGAATCATTAAAAGTGAACCAGATGATTAAGCTTAATAGAACAACAGCATTATACTGAAATTAGTAAATGCATGCCCAAGGCAGTCTACAACCTTTTATTTGTTATTGTTTAACTTCTGTCTTTTACAGTGGTTTTGATGAATGACAACACAGAAAGGGAAAAAGCAATTAAAATCAAGTGTTCAATAAACCACTAATGTTTCATTGTTGTCACTATAAAGTCACTAGTAGTGTCATTTTTTTTCTTTTCCCCAAAAAAATATCTGAAGGGGCCAGTACTGTAAGGGAAATTGTGGTAGGTAAGGAAAAAGAATAAAATAAATAGTCACTGAAGCCTATCATATTTCAGAGTATATAGATACTATACCTTTGAATGATGAGGTTAAATGGCTTCACTATTGGATGCTGTTGTGGTAAAAAAGATGAGATTTCCACAAGTTTTCAAATATTAATAAATCAAGTTCAAAATCTCAAATGTATTCCCAATACATATTATTTGGCTTCTTTTCCTCCCTTTTATGCTGTCATAAGTGTTTATTCTATAAGTCATCAAAATGGTCTTCTTGACAGCTAAAAATAAGTTTCAGATTACTTTTATCTGAATAAATCCTTTGACCAGACATAGTTTTCAGTCACTAAATGCACTGTAATTATTTGTCAATGGTCATGATAAATATCCAGTCAAGGACAAATATAGATAATTGAATGTAGACAAATAAATCAGATGAGCAGACACCAATTTTTGTCCAATGAAAACATAATGGCTTTGATATCAGATTTAAACCTGAAGATTCACTGTATTTGTTTTGACCTAAATTTAGAAAGTGGGTTTCAAAGTCATCAGAGTCAAATCCTCAAAACGAGTATATGAACTGAGACCATTCATTTATAAAGGAACAAATGATCACATAGACTTACAACTGAGGGGCTATTTGACTTAGGTAATATTAAACTAACTTGGTTTTGAGTTAATTAAATATCTTTTTAATGCTCTTTTCATCTTTTCATCTTTCTATTGATGGAAAAATTAAATTTTCTCTGGTGGTTCATCTGAAGGGCTAGGAAGCTGGCCAGTCAGAAGTAGAAGTACTATCCAATCTACTTATGGCATTTTATACAGAAGGAAACTGATGTCCAAAAGAGATTAAGAGATATAACCAACATCACCTAATTGACAGAGGTGGGACCAGAATCCAAGATTGTTAGCTTACAACACAGTCTTTTCCACTAATACCACATTCTTTTTTTTTCTGTTATCATATTTTTAAGATTTCCTTAGTACATTCTATTTGCAGTTTTTTTATTTTTCTCATTTTTGTGCAATTCCCCTTAGATTTCTTTTCTTTAATTTCTATCTGATTGATTCCAAAAGTTATATATAACAAAAACACATTTATGTTTCCCCAAACTAATAAAAAAAATTCCTAGAGAAATTCAAGTGGAAATATACTTGATGCTTCTTTGACTTTTGACATTTTCTGACATGATACTAGCATATAGTACTGGATAAATTCTAAGACTAAAGCAGAATCATTGTATATGACAATCAAATGAGATCTGAAAGTCATTTAGCCCAACCTACACTTCACCAAAATCCCCCCATACAATACAAGCTGTGTTTGAAGACCTCTAAGCTATGAAGACTGGAAGCAACCCATTCTACTTTTGAATTGTTGAGAAAATTTTTCTTTCACAAAGCCCAGATCTTGCACCCTCTACCCATTCTTCCTACTTTTCTGCCCTTTGAGCCACACTTAATGAGTTTAACTCTTTTGCATAATAATCTTTCAAACATTTGAAGATTCTCATATCCTTGCAGTCTTCCTTGAGTCACAATAACTAGTTGTTTGCTCTTGGACAAATCATATAAGCTCTCCTACCCTCAGTCTCCTTACAGATTGAAATGAGTGGGTGGAGAGGAAGAAAATTCAATTCGATGGCCTTTTTTAAAGTGCATCATGGTAGGCACTAAGGATGCAAAGATAGAACAAAATACAAGCCATGTCCACATCTAGTTCCCAGTAGCTTTATTCTTAATTTCATGGCAGTAGCAATTTCAGTTTTTCAAATGAGTATTTACTATCTTCTGGTGAGATTGAGGTAAGCATCAGATGAGTATTGACTTTTTTTTTAGGGACAGACTTTTTTTATTCTTTTTTATTCACTTTCAAATATTCTCCCTTCCCCATCCCCTCCCTGAAAATTGAAATGAGAGAAAAAAAAAACCATTACAAATAAATACATTTTATAAATATGTATATGCAAAACAGAGTTCTGCAATAGTCATTTTAAGAGAGAGAAAGAGAGAGAGAGAGAGAGAGAGAGAGAGAGAGATAATGCTTCAATCTTCACTCTGCATCTATCAGTTTTCTATCTGAGGTGGATAGCATGCTTCATCATGAGTCCTTTGAGCATAGCCTTTTCCATTAAAACTACAAAAAAGAATAATGATGTGCTGCCTTTCTATATCTGCATGGTAGGGCTGAACATTTAGTTTCAAATTCGGTTCTTCTAAATAAAAACCAACTTGTGACTAGTGATAGATTATCTGATGGCCTGTGAAATGCTATTGGTGCTTTGCTATGATAAAAATGGGAGAAAAAAAGGGAGCACTAGTGACCTGCAAATTCAGAATTTTGCCTCAGGGTTTAGCCCAATAAAATATCTATAACTGGTATGAAAAACAATGTGAGGTCAAAAAAAGAATCCCCAAATAGCTATGTCTTTAGGGTTAGGACAAGAACTTACTGGTGTTTTGTCGTATTTTATTTTTCCCAAACAATAAACATTTATTAAATGGCCATCATGCTCAAAGGCAAGCATAAAATAGTGCCTGCTCTAGGAAGCTTACAGTCTATTTCATTTTTTTAAATGAAAATTCAGTGCATACTTCATAAATCAAATCTATGCTAATAGGGATAGTAGCCATAACTCTTACCATCCAGAAACTGAAATCAGGAGCAAATCAGTGACAGGTATAAGTATAAAAATTAGAACTAGAACAAAGAATTAAAATGATTTAAGTGTGTAGTTTAACATTTACTTTTAAAGTGAATATGAAAGAAAGGATGCTAGGCCCTGGAGCATAGGGATCAGTCACCTCCACTTACTTCTTTTCTCATACATCTAACAAAGAAAAAGTTCCCAGAACACCACCCATAGGTTCTAGTCCTGGCTATTCTAGTTGTGACCCACAACAAATCATTTAACTTTTCTTGATATCATTTTACTGTTTTAAAAAATGATGAAGTTGAGATTTCCATGGTCCTTTGCGGATGCAACTCTTCTATGATTAGAAATATTCCACATCTATTTGTAAGGTGAATTTATGCGAGAGAGTGCAAAAGAACTTCAAAAGAATGAAATCTCCTAGGACAATTTAGATGAGAATGAATGAATGCTGACAATTATGTATGTTATGATCTTAGGTATTTTTTTAATCTTACTTTTTCTTCTTTTTTCCCCTATATAGTTACATTCAGACCAAGATAGAGGAGATGGATCACTTAAATATATCCTTTCAGGAGATGGAGCTGGAGATCTCTTCATTATTAATGAAAACACTGGGGACATCCAGGCCACTAAGAGACTAGACAGGGAAGAAAAACCTGTGTATATCCTTAGGGCTCAAGCTATAAACAGAAGAACAGGAAGACCAGTAGAACCAGAGTCAGAGTTCATCATAAAGATCCATGATATCAATGATAATGAACCCATGTTTACCAAGGATGTTTACACTGCCACTGTTCCTGAAATGTCTGATGTTGGTGAGTGATATCTTAATCTTCAGGCCAGATTTTTCTGCTTCTGTATTTTGTCTATCAAAAAATATGATCTAATCAAGAAACTCAGTTGGTTTGATTGATTCAAACATTGAATTTTAAAAATTAAATATGTCCCCAAAAATGTCATTAAGATCCTTTAAAAGTGATCTTTAGTACTAATTCTTTAGTTCAATGTTAAAGAGTGTTTTCTTTATCTACCAACAAATCATGGAACAGAATGCTCTAATGTTTTAGAAGAATGGATTTAGGTAAAGGTGTTAAATGATAGGAAGAGCTTCCTGGTCCCCTCTTTTAATGTAAGTTAAAATCCCCCCCTCCCTTGATTCCTGATATTTCTCTGAGTCTGGAAGACATGAGCCTTCTCACTCTATGCAAGATACTTCTATCCCCTTCTGATTTTCCCACTTGGAATCAGCCGAAATGGCATATATAGGGAAAGAGAATCCCATGTTTCTCAAGGTAAGAACCATTGTTAATAGAAAACAACATTTAAAAATCATATATATATATATATATATATATATATACTGGACCATTACAAAAATAAATATGTGTTTTTGAAATAAGATCAAAATACTTTTTTTTAGTTGTTTTTTTTGCAAGGCAATGGGGTTAAAGTGGTTTGCCCAAGACCACATTAGGTAACTATTAAGTGTCTGAGGCCAAATTTGAACTCAGGTACTCCTGACTCCAAGGTCGGTGCTCTATCCACTGCTCCATCTAGCTGCCCCAAAATTAAAATGCTTTTTAAAAATGCATAGTCTATAAATGATAATTGGAGAGAACATTGGTCAATGATCAAGAAGACTAAGAGAACATCAAACATTAGACAGATTAAATTAATACTTCGTTCATGACTCCCACTACATACTGCTTAAGGATTTCATTCTTCTAAATTAGGGAAAGCTAAAAAAAAAAAAGGAAGTTCAATTAAGAAAAACTCTGCTGTAACTGCAAACTTTGACAAGAGACTTCCATTGTGATCCTACTAAAATCAAAGCAACTTATATGTTTGCTTTGTAGTTTCATTAAAATTTACAGCCACATTTTAGAATGCTGAAATAATAAAAAGAAAGCTTTTTATAGTCACTATGGAAGTGAGATCATAAATCCTATTGTCTACTTTTGCAGCTCTATCTGGCTTGAAACAATTCAATTCACTAAAATAGTGTAACTTAGCAGAAATTTGGCCCTGATAGGTTTCATTATCTGCATTTTCTCCCCTCTGGGAAACAGTATCGATGAGCAAAATAATTGCAGTATGAATGAAAACTCTTTTGAGGGGAAGACATTCTCTTCTGATTGAATTAAAGAACAGTAACAATGAGTGTAAGACTAATGCAAATTATTATCTTTATTTTTATTATTAACAAACTATAAAATACATTAAAGAGCCCTTCATGAATGGGTTTCAGTAGAGTAGTTCCCAGCAATTAAAAAAATGATCAAAGAATAACATTTGTTAGAGGAAGGTAATCATGAGTTACTTTCAAATATTTTAAGTTCATTTCTTCCTAAACAGGCATAAAACTATTCTCAGCTTACTTCTCTTCATACTCTAAAGGGCAGTAGCAGTGTATCCAGGGGTGACTCATTATAGTTCTGTGAATAATCCATGAATGTAAACTATTCTTGGATGTAATTATATGGGTTTTATATTTTTAAACAGTAACTAAATAAAGTTGTTCTCCTTTTACTTAACCAAAAACTACTTCTTTGCATTTAATGTCCCAGATTTTAGTGAGCAAGATAATATTCTTTCTCAAGTTTATCTTCCTGTTTTACATGTTTTGACATATACTCTTTAAATACTTATATTTATTAAATCTTAGAATGTTGCAGTATACTTGAGGTCATCTAGTCTAATTTTACAGAAATGGAAATTTGGTGCTAAGAAAGTTAATTGACCTATCTCAAACTGTATTGATGAGATATATATACTTTTATTTCCCTAAGTGAAATGTAGACTCCTTGGGGCCAGGAATCATTTCATTTTTTCTTCTTTAACTTCAGTGCATATAGCGTAGGGTCTGCTACAAGGAATTTAATAAATGCTTGTTGAATAGCAGAATTGGTAATAGACTAGTATCGAATCCCCAGGGCAGTTCCCTTTCTTTTATATCATCCCCCATGAGAAGTTCAAATATTTTAAATTTACCTTCCTAAGGTGCCATCCGTATATTTATCTAAATTACTATTATTCCCTGTACCTTTCCTAGCTGTTAGTAATTCTTATTTTACTTACCATAAACTAAATTATGACAACGCTTTTATTTGATGTGTGTCTAGCTTTTTAAAATGTAACATCCTATCTCTTAAATCAACATAAATTCATTTTTCTTTCATTCCAGGCACTTTTGTTGTTCAGGTCACTGCAACTGATGCCGATGATCCTACCTATGGGAACAGTGCTAAAGTAGTCTACAGTATTCTACAAGGACAACCCTATTTTTCAGTTGAATCTGAGACAGGTTAGAAGTTTTTACCATTCAATCCTTTACAATATCACTAATTTAAATAACATATTAAAACAATCTAGTATATTTTACATAAAAACATCAAAGCGCTTACATTTTTCTCAGAGTAAAACATCTGCAAATGTGACACCTGAATTATTTTAATCAACAAATATAATTAAAATGTTGCATTTGAACCCTCTTTAAATCATTTTAAAATAAACATTATAGGTGATTTTAATTATTTGTTTATGTTGGGATGGCACTGAAGGTCAAAACTTTCACTGTGAATCAAATGAAAATGTTGAAATCTCCCTTTCAACATTCATTTTTTTAGCATTTTTGCCAAATTTTAAAAACTGTCTTATGATATCTAGATTTTAAAATGGAAATTATTTTAAGTATATTATTTTAGAGTGATTTTGCTTTTTATAAGAAGAGAACTGAGTTTTATGAGGTTAAGTAACTTGTCTAGTTACACTGGCAGGATTCCAACTGTACTCTTCTCGACTCCAAGCCCAGTACTGTTTCTGCTGTTCCATACTAGGTATGACCTTGAAGACAATTCAATAGAGAGTCAGAAGGATGAGGTAACAATGAAAAAACAAAATAATTATTTGGCTTATCTCTAAATAGTTGAAGGATCAAAGATGGAGTAGGAGCCAGGATGAACTTGGTTCAAATGCTTCTTTAAATACATATTCTAATGTAACCCTAAGAAAATAAACTTAACCTCTCTTCTGAGCTTTAATTTGCCCATTTGTACAGTAGGAATTATCATAGAACCTGCGTCATGAGGTTGTTAGGATATAATGAAATAATGCTTATAATGCATTTTGCAAACCTGAAAAAGCACTATGTGATGCTAGAGAGTATGAGGCACATTTAACTGTCAGTCAATTAAATGAGAAAATGGTACAAATCAGGAGGAAAATTAGAGGATTTAATAAGATAAGTATATTTTATGACCTTGCTTAAGGTAAGTGTCATATATTTTTTCTAGATGTCAGATCACAAGGCTAACATCCTAAAATGTCATTTGGAATTATTATAATTTGATGACCTCAGTTGTCACACAATATTTTTACTAGCATAGGTAATAATTATATAGTGATAAATCTCTTAAAGTATTTTGTGAATCAGTAATGTTTATATATACCCCATTTCTGAATTCCCATATTTGCAGGCATCATCAAAACAGCATTACTCAACATGGATCGAGAAAACCGAGAACAATATCAAGTGGTTATTCAAGCTAAGGACATGGGAGGACAGATGGGAGGCTTATCTGGGACCACCACAGTGAATATCACCCTGACTGATGTGAATGACAATCCTCCTCGTTTTCCTCAGAGTATGGAGACTTGGCAGATTGAATTTCTTACAAAGCCCTTTTATAAACCATATGCCCTGCTGAATTGATTTTTCATTTCAGTTATCATCATTGTTATAAATAAAAGGAACCCAATGTTACTGTCACTAAAAAATTGAAGTGTATTGGCTACACTTAACATAAGTAGATGGTGATGACTTTTGTTCCTTGTGTTTCATATTATATAATGTGCTTTATATTAATAAATATCATTATATAATTATATATTATATAACATTATAGTTATGTAATAGTGTTTATATTAGGTAGTTTAGCTTTAGAGATAAACAGTGCATCTAGTTGTTTAAGAGGAGCATTTTTGCTGCTTCCTTATCAAAGAGACTCTACTACAAGCAAAAATCTTTGACTCTAGAACAAATATATTGCTGACTGCTAAGGAATGTTTTGATTTGTTTTTATGGGTTTTATCCAATTATAGTATTTTTTAAATCCTCAAAATGTCTGAGGCAGTGAAATATTGTTATTTTTAACTATTAATAATAATGGCTGGGCCATAAATGATACATATATATATACATATATATATATATATATATATATATATCCTTGTTTTACTGTTTTACTCTGTCATTTATTAGCTACATAAACCTGGACAAGTCACTTTTTCTTCCCTGGACTTCAATGTCCTTCTTGGAAACAAGATCATAAGTGACATTCTTCACAGTTTTAACATTTTTAATTCTATTCTATTTTTTTATTCTACATAGTTGTAGTTGAAATTTAAGTTTATTGGGTATAATTTTTTTTCTGTTCTATGATTATTGAGTGGAATTTAGAAAGTGTTTTTTTAAGAAAATGTTTTTCTATTCCTGAACTTCTGATAAAATTATTACATCCTTCACATACAGGTATAAAGGATGTCACAAAGGTTTTAGTGTAATTTTAGCTAATAAAGTTTATATATATATGTGTCTATAAATATAATATACTTTAGCCTTACACACTAAGGATTTTATATTTTTAAAAGATAAACATCAAATGGAAAATTTTATTGATATAAAACCATATTAGTATGTAAATATTTATATACATCCATATTATACCCTCACATACACATTCATAGATTTGTAGTAGTCCCAAAGTGTTGAATTTGCATTGAATTTTATTTTTTTATCTCTTTAAATGAAATGATTTAGTAATCCAAAGACTTTTGTTTCCCTGCATTTTCAGAGCAGGCCTAACAGTTGCAGTCATAATCTACTAAAGTCATTCTCTGGACAAGAGAAATGCTCAATTTTTTAAGAAAGGTTCATTTTGAATTTGTTTAATAGTCATGAAAGTAAAGGTTTATCAGCAAAGGGAATCTAGATTACTGTACTGAGAGTAAATGGCATTTCTATAAAACACTTTAAAGTCTGCAAAGTACTTTACATGCATTATTGTTTTTGAGTCTCAAAGCAGCTGTCATTCCCTAGAGATGAGAAAAAGAGGCTCTAATATCAATGTACTTGTCCAAGTCCTTGTAGTCAATAAATAGCAGAGGCAGAATTCAAACCTAGGGTTCTTCTTTTTCAAATCCTGCCCTATTCCCATTATACATTGATTCTCACCATATTACTCCCAAATTAATTCAACCAATATTATTATGCATTTATTTTGCCCATGGCACTCTACTTGGCTTTGGGGATAGAGAGACAAAAACAAACCCTTCCTGCCTTCAAGGTGCTTATGTTTGTTCACTTATATCTCTATTTTTCTCTTATAGGCACTTATCAGTTTAAAACTCCTGAATCAGCCCCTCCAGGTACACCAATTGGCAGGATCAAAGCAATTGATGCTGATGTAGGTGAAAATGCAGAAATTGAATACAGTATCACTGATGGAGAGGGCTTAGACGTGTTTGATGTCATCACCGACCAGGAAACACAGGAAGGAATTATAACTGTCAAAAAGGTGAGATTTTGTTCAGTAACCTTTTTCTATTTTCAAAGTCAGGCAAAATATCTTATTATTATGCTCTATATTGCAAATATATTACATAATATTCTTTTTATAAGTGATTACTGTCAGTTTTTATTAGTGGTTACTGAACATTGGCACTATTATAAACCTTCTTTTGACACATGTTCAAACCTCTTTTGTGTTAGGAACCTTGAATAAACATCTGTTCTTAGGCAGGACTGATGGGTCCAGGGTACTAAGAATAAACTAATCAGGACCATAAAAATAAATAATACATTGCTAGTCTATAGTTTCACTAGCCTATGAGATATGGTTGACCACAAACTACTTTGAAAAATCTTATGGTCACCAAACAAGAGCAAAGTACTTATGTATCTAGGCACTTATATCCATCACAATACCACCAGTTGAACATAAAGATGCACTTCTGTCATTTTGTATTACATTTTCTTTTATCTTTTATTTTGTGTGATAAAGGAAAAAAATGACACAGTCCAAAGAATGATAGAAATAAGTAACACATGCAATTCAAAGAGTGTGATGCAGATTTGAAGGCAGGTTCTAAACTGAAGCTGGAAAATCACTGCTCTGCTTTTGTGATTGGTTCAATATGGGTTTCTTTTACTAGCTAATGATCTAAAACCTTTTCTGCTTCTTGTAAGTTTGCTGCCCTGCCTCAGAAATATTAATGCTCCTGGCTTCAAGTAACAGGAATTTTGAACTCTCCAGCTTTGAATTACATGTTCCATTATCTGAAAACACACTAAAACATGTTTTGATTCTTATCAGACCAGCATCTTACACCATAACACGATTAGTAAACCCATTAGTGAACATTAATGTTTTTTAGTCTCTAGTACCTTATACCTTATCAGATACAAACTGAATTTTATCTAGTAAACTGAATGATTTTCAGTAAAGGATTAAATAATTGAGTTCATGATGAGACATCTCCTTTTGTTAATCTCCTTCCAGTCTAAAGAAGTCAAGGGTAGCTTATGAAATTCATTTTTTTTAAATCATGAATCAGATACTCGTCCTAAGCAATTTGTGCAACAACTTTCATTACTGTCTTTGTTTATGAAGGGACCTGAGGTGGGCGTTTTGCAGAGCTCCTTAGGATATCATTCAAAATGTTTCATATTCATGTCTGATAAAATTTATCTTCTGTGTCTGTTCAGTAGAACTGGGAATCAATCAGGGATCCTGTCATCAATACTCAGACATTTAATCTTCCTGGGCCTCAGTTTCTTCCATCTTTAAAATGAGGAGGAATCTCTGAGATCCCCTCCCATTCTAGATCTATAGTTTTATGATCCTTTAAGTGGGAGTGTAGTCTACAGCTGCCCACCCATGTGCCCAAGATGGGTTGGCCTCCTCATTATCAATGAAAACTGTGCCTGATTTTGAATATATGTTCCTACATTTCCCTTTCCACCTAGGATGCATAATCAATCTCTTCCTACTTAGGAGATGACCTTCAGGAACTACACGAACCCCATACGTTGAAAGGAAATGGGTTGACACCTTGGCACATTACATTTATAAGGAAATATTTTCTATGATATTTGGAAAGAATAGGGGCAAGGGAAATTCACCTGAAATAATTAACCCCATTAGTCTTTAGAACTTTCTAATTGCTTTATTTCTTATGATATTTTAAGCACATCATTCAGAAACCTAAGTTTCTTATTATTGGGTAGCTGCAATACAAATGTCAATTTTCTTCAAGGTTTTGGACTTTGAAAAGAAAAAACTGTATACCCTCAAAGTGGAAGCTTCCAATCCACGTGTCGAACCCCGATTCCTCTACTTGGGCCCATTTAAAGATACAGCCACAGTTAGGATCATGGTGGAAGATGTCGACGAACCTCCTGTGTTTGGCAAACTAGCCTATGTCCTACAAATAAGAGAAGATGCTCAAATAAATAGTACAATAGGCTCAGTCTCAGCCCAGGACCCTGACGCTGCCAAGAATCCCGTCAAGTAAGCAAAATCCTGTTGTATTGTCTCTCTGTGATTGATATCCTTATCCCAAATCTGCCCACATGTTTTATTTGAGTATACCTTCTGTTCACAGGTTGAAAACAATAACAACAGCAACAGAAGGCATAGTATCTGTGTATAGAATTGGGGAAAGGAAGAAGTCTGATTTAAAATTTGCCATACAAGAAAATCAATATGATTTGTCTTGTACCTCAAGTTTTTCCTTATTCATAAATACTTTTAGATAGGTCAGTAAATTAGAGTGATGGAATCATGCACTAACAGAGGTAAAATGAACCCTGAGCAAGCATCTAGGCTGAAACCTCATCTTTTGGCAGTGGTCAGAATAATCTAATGCTTGAACCAAATTCTAAGGGTTAAGTAACTTCCTGGAATTGTGCTAAGTAATTTAAATGTGTAAAGGAATAGAGGTAAGATACAAGGGAATCATGTAAAGCATTGAAAGGAGTAATATGCTATAAACCGTTTTAGTATCCAAATGATAATTCATTCTCTAAAAATATCTCACTTAAGGAAAGTCTAAATTTAAAGGAATAATAGAATTCTGAAATAGTAAACTTATAAAAATTCCAAAATAGTCTATTTGAAGACATTGAGTTATACTATTCTTACATCTAAAAGGCAACCATTAAGATCCAAAATCAAAGGTTCAAATTAAACTTTGTTTAGTTATAATAGCGCTGTGGAGAATTCCATGAATTTTTATGGCACATTAAAATTTTAAAAGCTGTTTTAACACTTATTAAGTACCTACTCCATGCAAAGCACTGTATTAAGTGTTGGGGGAAACAAAGACAAAACAAAAACAATATGAATGCTTGCTATCTCACTTGAAAGTATAAATGGGACTTGTATTACTTTTTTTTCATTTTTCCCTTGGAAACTAACTTTAGGGTTTTCATGATGAATTTTCCTGACAACCTTCCCATTTTCCTGTCCCCTACCCTAAAAACCTTAAGATTACTGCTTCCCGAGATAGAAGGGGATCAGTAGAAAAATGTGTCCTAAGATGAGAAAGTATGAGGAGAAAAATCAGTATGTATATATATATATAAAACTAGATTCTGGTGCCCATGACAAATCTAAATATACCCCATCTTTCTTAGTAAAACATTGATGAGACCAAATGCAGGCTTAACTGGTTACATTACACATATGGGCAAATAATTATTTCCCAATTTATTAATTTCTCATTTATCAGTCAGTAATTTGGTAGCAAAGATAAAGTCTTTTAGTCATCCAAGTTTTGGTTGATATGAGGCAAATTTTTATATCTATGCTTTTTTTTGTCTCAAAAATTCCATTTTTACCTCCAACATTGTCCCACAAGAAATAATCAGCTAACCAGATCTGGTCTTTTGAAAGCTAATTATGAGGTTTTCCTCCAGAAACTGTCCCTTGGTGCATTGGAATGCATCAACATTGATTGTCTCTAATTTGACCTATAGTTTCGGACATAGTTGTCTTCATATAGTCTCCCCATCAGCTTTTGAGCTCTATGGGAGCAGGGATTATCTTTTGCCTTTCTTTGTATCCTCATTGACACTTAGCACAGTCTCAGGAACATAATAAATGCTTAATTAATATTTACTGACTAACCAACTTATATACACTGTATTGAAATATATGTTAGGGCAAGATTGGTTAGGAAAGTCAAGTCAGTATTGATATTTATGCTAATTCTCTCTCTCAAAATGTTGTCACGGAATTATAACCTTACTGAAAAAAGAATGATTTTATACTAAAACTTTTAACTGAAACCCCCATTGAACTTCCATGAGAGAATCTTCTAAAACACTTTTATTGAAATGTACTACATGGGGCAGCTAGGTGGCGCAGTGGATAGAGCACCGACCCTGGAGTCAGGAGTACCTGAGTTCAAATCCAGCCTCAGACACTTAATAATTACCTAGCTGTGTGGCCTTGGGCAAGCCACTTAACCCCATTGCCTTGCAAAAAAAATGTACTACAGAGAATTCACACAAAAACTCACACTTTACTGACCCACAAATTATCTTAGCTACTAATGATATCAGATGAGAAGCTACTGAAACTTAGGAAGCTATAGAGTACAAGACATATTCAGGCTGTACCTGGCAGGAAGATCTGCCAGAGCCTCAAGTGTCTTGATTGCTAAATTTAGTAGTAGTAGTAGTGGTAGTAGTAGTAGTAGTAGTAGTAGTAGTAGTAGTAGTAGTAGTAGTAGTAGTAGTAGTGGAATCTGTAATTAATCTTCCTGGATGGATTAGTAGCTATCTTGATGTAGAATATAATAATGGTGGAGACTGAGGAGAGAGACAGAAAGAGAGAAAAAGAGAAAAAAGAAAGGGGGGGTGGGGACAATAGAAGTCCTGTCACGTATGTATGTATATATACATATATACATATATATGTATATATAAACAAATTTTATTATTTCATACTTTGGACTTAATTAACAATTTTAAAATTCTCCACTGAAAAAAATCTGTCTAGTGAGGAAGGACAATAACTAGACAGCTTTAGTATTTCAAAACTGATTTCTTTCTCTTTATGATCAAGAACCACATACATTAAAAGTCCCTCACCTCTTTACTAACATTTTGAGTCTGAGAATCATAGATTTTGGATATGGGAATGATCTCTAATCCAACTTTTTCATTTGATGAATTTTGCTTGTTTTGTAAAATCCAAGGCAAGGGCTGGGAAAAAACCAAGAATAATTAGGGAAATCTTGTATGTGTATGTGTACACTAGATATTAAATATAATGACCAAAGTATCTTAACCTTGTCACCTTTCATGAGCAAGGAAATACTTTTAGATATCTTTTAGCATATGCTACTGAATTTTTAAATATTTACCCTTTCATTTATTGCAAAATGGAAGTTATTTTATGCTAAATTTAAAAATGATAAAAACTACATATTAAGTTTGATATTTTCATACTTGCTTTTAGTAAGTTTTGATCCATATATGGAATCAATGCCAATTTAATGAGATCTAATTTAATCATTTTAAATAATAAAAAATACCAGTAAAATGAGAATAGAATTCCAATCCAGTTCAATAGAACTATCATTCAAGGACTTGGCTAATTTAATATCTATTTTTTCAGGTCTTTAAATGATAAAAATAAATTCTATCAAGAAAAAATTATCATTTATGACAAAGTGAGCAGTAAATTGTGATAGCTAAACTTTTCTAGCAGGAAAGTTTGGTCATATTTACAACTAAAGCTGTGTATCGTGAACAATCTTCCAATAAAAATAAAAATTAATTTTTGTTTGACAATTATATGGAAGTAAAATTATCATTGAGTACTCATAAGAGTTTAATGTGAATGAAATAAAATTAATTAAACAATAAATTATTTCATTTACAAAACTAGTCTCATATCTATCTAGTCCATTATTTTAAAATATTTTCTGTAATTTAAGTTTTAGGAAGCCATCTGAAATAATCTAATAGTCAAGAAACAATTTTTAAGTATCTATTATGTGCAGAGCAATAAAATTCTAAGGAAAATACAAAGAATAAGTAAGACACAATCTTGCTGCTCAAGGGGCTTCCATCCATGTTCAAACCTAAATATAACATAATTGAGAATGTGCTAAGTGACTAAATGAAGCATCGAGTTTCATGAGATAGGTGAGACAAAGATCATGATAGATATCAGCAAGAAAGGAACATTTGATCTGGAAAAACAGGTCGTATTTGAAAAAAGCATGTTCTTGAAACAGAAATAGTAGCAGTAAACATATCAAGTACATCAGAATGGAATGTGTTTTGGTCCAGTCTAGTCTGGTTGCTCTGCAGGATACATAAGGGGAAAGATAATGTGATAAGACTAGAAAGATAGACTGAACTAGACTTCAGTAGATTTCAGTGTCAACCTTTGCTCTTGATACCATCAGGTTTCCTATATCTGTCTATCATCTATCTATCTATCTATCTATCTATCTATCTATCTATCTATCTATCTATCTATCTATATCTATCTATTTATCTTTCTTTCTTTCTTTCCTTTCTTTTTCTTTCTTTCTCTCTCTTTCTCTTTCTTCTCCTCCTCTTCCTCCTCCTCCTCCTTCTCCTTTCTCTTCCTTTTTTAATTTTAAATTCACAGAACAAAACAAGCATTCCTATTAACACTTCCTGGAGACAGTTTTTTATATACTCAAAAATATGCTTTCCTTCTAAATAACAAAGATAATCAAAATGTTGTCTTAGTATTGTTTGCAATTCCAGCAGCATCTCACCTACCTAGGGATATCCAGGAATATCAGATATTCGGAATGTAGCCAAGAATGTAAAACTGGAAAAGGTCTGAGTGGCTTTTGAGGAATCAAAATAACTGTCAGAAAACCAATTCACTAAAACCTTGTATCAGTTTAGAGTATTTTGAATCTGGAGCAGAAATTAGGAAAAGTCAACTAATCTAATCATTTTCTTGACTAGATATAAAATCTAGAGGCACAGATGGATGAAGTGATAGATGAAGAGTCTCTGGGTATTATGACTACTAGCCCAAGACTTTGTTATTTCCAAAATATATTTCCCATTGTTTTAAATGTAGGAGATACTTTCAGGCCCTTACCTAGAACTTATGTATTCTTGTTTTTATCACAATACAAATCAGTATGGTCATCTGATTTCTCAACCCATGGTGGATTAAAGCAGAAAATTAGATAAGGGAAAAGGGATAGTTAAAGAATGATAAAGAAATCTTAACCCACTAACATTAAGGAAGATAAAAAAGTATAAAAAGCAAATAACTCCTAAAGTTCTGTCATCTGGACTATCAATATAGAGAAAAATAAACTTAGATTCTACTATCAATATGTACTGAGGGTATCAATCAGTTGTGTGCCAAAATTCATGTTTCATTATCATCTCACACTCAACATGTCTTAGACTGGAACTCATAATTTTTCTTCAAAATGCAATCTCTTCCTCATATTGACCTATTGCCCTAGATCACATTTTTCATTCTCATAGCTATTGAATCTTGGTCCACTTTTAATGCTCTATCAATTCTTCCTTTGTATTGTGTCTTTCCATATTTCAGGTCCCCTTACCAGTACCTCTTATTTTCTTAAAACTGAACCATATAAAATCTCTTCTTAGCTAGTCCTCTGACTATATCAACTCTTCCCCACTATATTCTATCCTCATTGACAGAACTATTTTCTTCTAATTCTATTTAAACTGATCGCACCTTAAACCCCAAAGTATTTGGTAACTCCTAATATGTACAGGATAAAGATTAGGATCATTAGTTGAAAATTCATGGACCTCCATGCAATGCTTGCCTTAATACAATGCCAATCCACTTCTGCAACTATCTCTCCCTACTCCCTAACATGAACAACATGATGTAGTGGGGGGAAAGAGCTGAATTTAGAATTAGGAAAATTGGGTTCAAACTCTTCTTTTGATATATCTTGAGTGACCTTGGGCAGGAGACCAAACTTCTCCTAGTCTCTATGTCTTCATCTATAAAATGGTTAATAATAGTACTGCTATATAATACCTATTGACATAGAGAAAGTACTTTTCTAATCCAAAAATGCTAAACTTATGTGAGTTGTTGTCAGTATTAGTCTTCTTTCCAAGATATAAAATTAACATATTATCTCCTGACATTTTCCCTATTCCTGCATTAGTACCTTTACTCCTTCCATTTCTTGCTACCTCAAATACCTTTCTTTACTTACCCACCCTTACTTAACATTTCTTCGATGCACAGTTCAAGTGCAGAATGCTCCATGAAACCTTCCTTTACAACACATGATGATTCTGTTCCTTCTTTTGAACCACTATGACACTTATTCCTTACTGGTTTACCACTTAGCAAGCAAGCAAGAAGCATTTATAAATATCTACCATGGGCCAGACACAAAGACAAAAGTGAAATATTTCCTGCCCATGAGGAGCTTACATTGTGCACCAGGTGACATATACATATATATTGTGTATTTATACATGTGTGTTCATGTATGCTTACATGTGAGTCTATATGTAAGCATTTATATTGTATGTACTTACAAATATGTGTGTGATGTGTGTACATGTACATTGTGTGTGTGTGTGTGTGTATATATATATATATATGTATATATGAATATTCAAAATAAAAGACAAAAAGAAGTGGGAATGAAAAATGGAGTGTACTGCTCCCTGGAGAGAAATCATGTAGAAGGTTGTTTTTAAGGAAACAAGAAATTGAAAAGGAGATACGTTCCAGGCATAAGGAACAATTAGACAGTCAATAAACATTTAGTAAAATTAGTATTATGTGCTTGGCACTGTACTGCAAAGTTCTGGGCAAGCAATACAAAATCATGGAGACAGGAGATAGGATATTATGTGAAAAATAACAAAAAGGCCAGTTTGGCTGGACCAAGAAAAGGATAAAAGGGAGTAATTCATATTAAGATTAGAAAACAATTAAATTGTGAAGAGCTTTAAAAGCCAAAGAAGCTTATATTTGATCCTATAGGCACCCAGGGAACTCTTTGACTTTCTTGTGTAAAGAAGTTAATATTAGGTTCAACATTTATTTAGGAATATTTATTCAACATGTATTTAGGAAAATAATTTTGAAAGTCACCTGCAAAATGGATTGGTAGGAGGAGAGTTTGAGGCTATTGAAAGAGATCAGGTAAGAATCTAGATTAGAGTGGTCACCAAATAAGTAATGAGTTATCACAGATGTGATAGATATTGTAGAGGTAGAAATGATAAGATCTGTCAACTGATGACATTTATGTTGGATGAAAGAGAATAAGGAGTCAAGAATATGCTTCTGTGCTATTATGTATTTTAGTTCACTTCATATATCTATATTAACTTATGTTACAATATAAATATTTCATATAAATGTGAATTCAAAAATCTAACTCATAGTCTAAAAAACAAGTTCACAAAAATCATTTTTATGTTTAGACCAATAAAAATTAGCAGGAAAAGATAGAAAGAATAATTTCCTTTAAAATTACCATAGAACTTATAAAATACTTGGAAGTCTATGATTCAATACACATACACACATATAAACTATATAAATGTAACTACAAACAACTATTCACAGAAATAGACCAAAATAATTGGAAAAATTAATAATTACTCATGAATAAGATGAAGCAATATAAAACATCAATACTGCATAAATTAACTAATTCAATGTCATACTAATCAAACTACAAAGAATTATTTTGTAATTGTGCAAGGACAATTATACAAATAAAATGTAACTGTAGAACTGGAAAAAATATAACAATAAAATTCATATGGAGAGAAGAAAAGTCAAGAATTTCAAGAGAAAAAAAGGAAAAAACTAAATAGAAACAATGAAAATAAATGTGAAAAAGGGAATCTAGCAGAGCCAAATCTCAAATTATGCTTCAACATGGGAATTATTAAAATAATTTAGCATTGGTTAAAAAATTGAAATCTACTAGAGGAACAGATTAGTAAAGAAGGAACCAAGCACTTATGCTATATGCTTTAATGATTTCCTTTGACTTTCACAACAATCCTGGGAGAAAGGTGCTATTATTATTCCATTTTAAAGATGAGGTAAGTGAGGTAGATCGAGTTTAAGTTAATTACCCAGGGTCACATAGTGAATAAATGTCTAAGGTCACATTGGTCTTTCTGAATCCAGATCTAGGATACTATTCACCCTAGCACACAAAATACAGAAACAAATGTATCTAATGCCCAAGTATTTAATATACACAAAACCCCCCATTATTTGACAAAAAAAATTTTGACAAAAATCACTGGGAAAAATTGAACAATATAAAAGAAATTAGCTTCAGAATATCCCTTCATATCTTATGGAAAGATGAGCTCAGTGACTCCATCACCTATGTTTAAAAGGTCTCATCATTAAGAAATTAGAGAAATGTGGGGAAGAAATTGCCTATCAGATCTGTGGATAGGCGTTCATGATCAAAGATGGAATAGAAAGGATCACAGAAGATAAAGTGGATGATTCCTATTTATGTCCAATTTAAATGGTTTTGCACAAATCTAATTAAAGTAGAGTTAAGAGGGAATAATTAACTTGGAAAAAAAATCTTTGTAACAAGTTTCTCCTTGATAAAATCTCATTTCCAAGATATATAAGGATCTGATTCCCATGTATAAGAAAAATTCTTCAATTGATAAATGATTTTAGAACAATTTTCAAGGGAAAAAAATCCAGCCTTTTACACCCATGTGAAAATGTCTCAAATAACTACTAATTAGAGAAACGCATATTGAAGCAATTCTGAGATACCCCGGGGCTCATGCCCATCAGATAGATGAAGATGACAAAAAAAGGAAAATGATAAACTTAAGAGGAGTTATAGGAAAATAAGCATACTGATGCAGATTTATGTTGATGGATCTGTGAATGAATACAACTCATTTGTATATGTTCTTTCACCCAGCTATACCACCTCTAGAACTATGTCCAAAAGATATCAAAAAAGAAAAGGTCTTTTATGTGTAGAAATATTTATAGAATCTCTATTTATAGTGCAAAAAAAAGGAAACAGGGATACCCATCAGATAAAGAATGCCTGAATAAATTGTGGTACATGAATATGATGGGGAACTATTTTTACTATATGAAACAAAGAAATAGATGATTTCAAAAAGATAAGGGAAGGCCCATTATGAACTGATAATGAAGGAATTCAGCAGAAACAGAACAAAGATTTTTACTATAATATAAATATTTTAAAAATGAACAATTTTGAGAATTTTTACAGACTGATAAAGAATGAAATGAACAGAATCCCGATAGCTTTATTATATATTATGTGGGATAATACCCACAACACTGAAAACAAGCCTTTTTGAAAGCTGTAAGAACTATGATAAATACATTAACCATTTGTGATTCCAAAAGACCAAAGATGAAACATACTATGTATTACAGAGACATGATAGATTGAGAGTGCAGAATTTATATGCATACATACATACATATATGTGTATATGCATGTATATTTGTGCAACCATTGAGAGAATTTGTTTTGCTTGACTATGCATATTTGCTATAAGAAATTTTTTTTTAATGGAGTGGGAGGGAAGTGGCAGGGAGTGAAAATAGATTGCTATTAATGTTTTGAAAATAGAGAGGTTGGGTGCTGCTACAGATGTGAATTATATCATGTACCTTCAGATGATTCCACAGCATTATTAGTTATATTTAACTCCTTTACTTCGTTAAAAGATAATTTTTCACAAAGTAGTCATGAAATGTAAATATTTGTGATGCAAAAAATAAATGAAACTTTTTTTAAAAGCAGCCTAAAGAAAAAATATATGATAGCTATTTTCAAGTATCTGAAAGATCATTACGTGGAAAAGAGATTAAATTTATTTTGCTTAGTCTCAAAGAGCAAAATTGGTGGCAGGAGGGGGAGAAGAAGGATTGTGCAAACTAAATAAAATTAATGTGGATATGATAAAAGGAAAAACTTCCTAACATATAAAACTAGCCAAAATTTAATGATCTGCTTCTAAAAATAATGGAGGCCTAGGCTACTTCTCCATATGTAAATCTTCCAGACTCCATACTCCTTGGAGTACTTAAAAGGTTAGTGACCACTTATCATAGATGCTTTAGGATTCTTGCTCTGTTAAATTAGATGGTTTATGAGGACCCTTCCATCTTTGAGATTTTATAATCCTTTTGGGTAAAGATCTTGTTTTATTTTACTCTGTACTCTCAGGTCCTAACAAATCATGTAAGCACTCAATATTTTAAACTCAACTTATGATTCCTCAGTAATGATTCTTCAATGGTGCCAGATAAATGCCATTATTCTAGTACACTTGATAATTCTTGTTAATCAATATTCCAGAGACTTTGCCATATAAAAATGAATTATTAAAATATTAGTTTTCTTAAAATAGCTTATTGGAAAAGTCTTATTAAACATTGTAGCCAAATGTTTTAAAAGTATATTGATTGTGAAAGACAATTCAATGACTTTCAACTCCATGATGTTTAATATTGTCAAGACATTAAAAGTTCAGGTAGAGCAAAAGTTCTGTGTTTTGGAATCACCAAAACAAAAATACTGTTCTCTCTTCTAAGTTTAAGATCATACAATTATTAAATAGGTTCTTTCCAAATTTCATACAAAGGGCAAGTCATTGAAATTATTTAAATTTTAGAGTTCACCTAAAATTATACTTTAACATGATATTAAAAAGTTATGAGTTTAGAAAAATATTAGAAAGTTGTTTGAAATATTTCTCATAATGTGAATCTATATATACTCTGAAATAGGAATCAACAATAAAATATGCTAGATACCTTGTGGTAATTTTAGGATATATTAAAATAGCAGTTAAGAGAAAATCATTTCTAAATTCTTCTCTCCATTTCAGGTATTCTGTAGATCGACACACTGATATGGACAGAATATTCAACATTGATTCTGGAAATGGTTCCATTTTTACTTCTAAACTTCTCGACCGAGAAACATTGCTGTGGCACAACATTACTGTCATAGCAACAGAGATCAGTAAGTCAGATCAAAATACTACACAGATGCCTCTCATGTCAGGAAGTCTTCTGGCTAAGGACTTGTTGAAGAACAGTTGAAAGTTGTCATAGTATAGGGATAATCCTACTCAGTAACTCTTGAGGAAAAGAAACAACATGAAAGATAATCGGCAATGATTTTTTTTTCTCCCTAAAGCATTTCTGTTTATATGTGGAGAGGTAGCCTAGGACTTTCAGTGAGAGGAAAATAAAGTTCTGGGCTTTGAAATCATCAAAACAGAAATGCCTTTGTTTCCTGTGATTTACTTGGCATACCTACCAAGATATTAAAGATAGGACTGAAGAGCAGTTTCTCACACTATCATATTATTTATTTTATGTACACAAATAGGTATTTAATTTCATGTCTTAGTAGTCAAGCTATTAATCATTTATATCTGCTACTACTTCAAAGCTTCAAAAAAGTATAATATTTCATCAGTGTGGGTATTCATTTTACTCCTATAGAATTAAATCTTTCCATGTCTTATTAGGGATAGGAGATAAAGGAGAAAATAACATTTATTAAATACCAATATACCAGGCACTATGTTAAATGTTTTTCAAATATCTCATTTGATTCCCCCAGCAAACCTAGGTCAGTGTTACTTTCCTTATTTACAGTTGAGGAAACTAACATAAAAATTAAATGATTTGCCCATTGTCATACAGGTAGTACTTGAGGCCAGATTTGAATTCAGGTCTTCTCATTCCAAGTCCAACCCTCTATCTACTGGTATTCTTGAGTTACCATAGCAAAAACTTCAACATAATGAAGAAACATCATTTTAGTATGGTTCTCCATATCTCACTACCAAGACACAGTCCTTTGATAGTCCCCTATTCACCTTCCTTCCTCCCAATAGGGCTTGGACTATTATTGTTTGTTCTCCTGTGACCATAGGTTTCCTCCATGCCATGATCCAACATTTCCCAAGTAGGAAATTGTAATCATATTCTCCAGTAGATCTCATATCTCATCAGTGGGGGCTTTCCAACATACCTGCTCACTCTGCAGAACTCTTTATGTCCTTTAATAAATGTGAGACAACCCTCCCCTCCCTTTGCAATGTGCTGAATTTCCTTTTTCAGTTTTTTCCTGACTCTTCGAATAGACCAAAAGAACAAAAAAGTTGTCAACTGGTCATCTCATTTTCTCAGCTCAATAACCAGTTTTTCTTTTTTTTATTAATCATTTATTTCACAGTATTCTAGTCTTTGGTAACCCATGAAACAAAGAGTAGGAAATCATATATATGAGTGTACATGTATACACATATATGTTATGTGTGTATATTTACTTATATATTCATATTTACTCATCTATTTCTTAATTATGAATACATTTTAATATCAGTATTTCTCCTCTTGTAAGAAGGGGCTTCTGTCTTTTAAGCAACTTTAGTATTAAAGAGATCATTATTTCATTTGTCCTGTGGCACAGCAAGTATGGGATGAAAATCATCAAAAATCAATCAGAAAACCATTGTGAGTAACAATGACAGATTTCATGAAATGCGATCCAAAGGGGAAACTTCAGAGAGAGTCCTTGAAGTAACATTAATTTGCAAAATGTCAGTTATATAATGTAGCTTTAATGCAAGGAACAATGCATGACAAAGATGAAAGTCTAAAAAAGTAAAACATTGATTTATTAATTTTTTTAGGAAAGAAGGCTTTTTTTGAGTCAAAACTTTTTTTTCCTCATTCCATCTAGATGCCTCATTTAAACACCCAACACATATAATATTATAGCATGCAAATGACCCTGAGTTTTTCCTCCACTGTACCAGTGGAGAACAAGTTCTAGGAGGTCCTACTAAGCTGAAAATGCTTTAAATATGCATCCAGTGATGTGTCATCTGAGAACCATGGTATCTAGATTTGGAAAGGTCCTTCACCAGATAGTTATAAGGGGATGTAGTTTTCAGTTATGGCAACTTTCTGTGGGCATCTACCAACTCTGGAAAGATCATGAGACCTCTAAGTCCTTGATCTGCAGTTAGGCAGACCTGAATTCAAATGTGACTTTAAAGTGCTATATAAATGCTAAGAAGAATGATAATAATGATGATGATGATGATGATGTATTAGTGGAAAGTCACAGATTTACTGAATCCAAACTAATAGAAAACATATATCCTTGAAATAATGAAGTATGAAACTTACTTAATTTTAGTTTCCACTCTATGAACTTATCCAGAAAATCTTAGAATAGATTTCACCACCCATATGTTACCAAACTTGTATTTCTATAGAAGAGGAAACTGAGTCTCCAAGAGACTTAATGATACCAATTCATCAATAAGTACTTCTTAAACATCAAATATGGGTCAGAGCACTATACTAGGTGCTGAGGATACAAGAGCAAAGTTTACACAGCTATTTAGTAACAATAAATAGAATTAAAAATTCAGATTTCCTGGTTCCTAGACCATCCCTTTTCTACTAAACAAATCTTATTTTTAAAATCTTAAACATTAGGAATTGTTTTCTATTTTAATAACTAATAAGATTTCTAGGAACTGTTATACATATAATAATTATGAAATGTTAAAATTTCATCTGGAAAAGTAAAAGAGAATTTGAAGGCATGAAGGGACTATAAAAGTCATCAGATAAAATCCCTTAATTTTACAGAAGAAACTGAATGACCAAGAGGTTACATGGCTAGTTAGTGATGGATATAGAACAGACTCATTTCTTCTATCCTGGTCCAGTGTGCCTTTCACAGCATAAATACAATAACTGATCCTCCAGAATTATCAAAGGAGTTTGTATGCTTTAGGTTTTTCAGACATCACTTTTTATTATATCTTTATTCCATGTAAGCATTTTGATAACCACTAGGTTTTTTTATGACTCCCACATAGTTTCTCATTCTACTTCCCAATTATATTCTATTTACATGCTTTTTTCTAGATTATATTGCTTTACTTCTTTAAAAAGCCATTCCTGGAAAATCCGCTATCTTCTGTTCCCTTTTTACTGAGTATAGGCTGATATTAGTTACTGTGTTTTCTACTTTCACTTAATGTAGGACTCACAATTAATTATTTTAAATTAATTAGCTAATTATTGTTGTCTATATTAAATTGATGATCAGTCTGATAAACTAAAGCTTCTTCTTTTTTTATATTTTACAGACAATCCAAAACAAAGTAGCCGTGTACCTTTATTTATCAAAGTTTTAGATGTCAATGACAATGCCCCAGAGTTTGCTGAATTCTATGAAACTTTTGTATGTGAAAAAGCAAAGGCAGATCAGGTGAGTATAGTAAAATAATAATGTTCAGTCAAATCTCATCAATTCAAAATCTTAATCAGTTTGGGTTGGGTTCTAAATTCTTACTTCTTGCTGTCTCCACTTAGGAAACTAATTCTGTAAATAAAAATCTAGAGAAGTGTACCCTACTTAAAAACTCCACATTCATTGCTTAGAAAGAATTCTGCTAGATAAACATTAGGTGTATCTATTCATTAAAGAGGGTAGTAGAACCCCTACTAGGAAAATATTTGTTGAATCACTAGGAAGAGAGGAAGGAAGGAAGGAAGGAAGGAAGGAAGGAAGGAAGGAAGGAAGGAAGGAAGGAAGGAAGGAAGGAGCCCTACAAAGGCTCCCAAAGCACATAGGTTCTCCTATAGGGATTAAGAACATGGGTCAACTGGAAATCATCCAGTGATCCTTAAGTGAAAAACCAAATTATGTGGTTGAAAAATCTACTGTGACCTCCTCAATACATAAGACCATCTGAGAGTCCAGACATAAATTTTAGGTGGTCCTTTTTATATATGACATACTGATTTTTTCCCCAGAGATCCCTGTTCCACCCATGTACTTCTTGAAGTTCCAAACAAATTTCCTCTGGGACTAACAGGTTCCCAGAATTTCCTTCTGGGTTGCTGCCACTGAAAGGACAATATGACTGTAATTCCAAACCTACCCTCAGTGATATGTGTGTTCCTTCAGGGGAAATGTAAGTGATCCTGATTTCAAGTTTCATGGTTCAGCTTAGGAGAATCTAAGATAAACTTCAGTTATGACTCAATAATCTCCAAGATCTTAATATCCCATGATAGAATTACTGTATAGATAATTTGTGAAATATAAAATCCATCTATAGAAAATGATCCTGCTCATTTCAGGGGGAACTCTGAGATGTTTCCTAATCCATTAAACAGTTTAGTCCTCTTTCCAGGCTTCTCCTTCTCTGTTTTTCCCATATTCCAGCAAGATCTCCTTTCCTTTCCTATAAACCCTGAGCAGTTGCTTCAATCGGCCCTCTGCCCCAGGGATCTATCTCACTGATCTCTGAAAGCAGTGGGAGGGGCTTGACAACTATTCAGACAGTCCTTTCCTCCTCAATCTAAATTAGAGAGATTTCATAAGATTCCTTATGAAATAAGTTCTTCCTGCCAGTATAAAAAATTATGTCAAATTTTGCAAAATCAGACCTTTCTAAACCATGGAAGGTGGAGGAAGGATCTAGTCAGGCTCCTTTCCTTGAGATTTGATTGCTCAGGAAAGCTGCTGAACAGACTTTTCTCTGCCTTGGCAAATAGCCTCAGTTCTAGCAAGTAGTAAAATATTATAGTTTGATAGATCAAAATGATAATGTTTTAATGGTTTTTTTAACCCAAGGATTTTCCAATCACCCAGTCCTTTGAATGCTGCAGATTCCCCATCAGTCTGTTAAATCCCATCATTAATCTCTACTGTTCAGTACAAATGGAGATGTCATGCCATCCCAGGCAGAAAAGCAATATAGCAACTTTATTTCAATTGTAGCTGATCCAGACCTTGAGTGCTGTTGACAAGGATGACCCATACAGCGGCCACCAATTTTCCTTCTCCTTGGCTCCTGAAGCTGTTGGTAGTTCGAACTTCACCATTCATGACAACAAAGGTAAATTAATACAAATGGCATTCCAAAGGTTGTCCTTTTAGCCTTACTCAGTTTAATAATAATATGTTTTTTTTTTACTTGCCCATTCTGCTTTCTGGTTTCAGACAACACAGCAGGAATCTTGACTCGGAAAAATGGCTACAATAGACATGAAATGAGCACCTACCTCCTGCCTGTGGTGATCTCTGACAATGACTACCCAGTTCAGAGCAGCACAGGAACCGTGACCATCCGTGTGTGTGCATGCGATCACCACGGCAACATGCAGTCCTGTAATGCAGAGGCACTTATTCATCCAACTGGACTCAGTACTGGTGCTCTGATTGCCATCCTCCTGTGTATCATTATACTTCTAGGTAAACTGCTTCTCTGTGGGTCCTCTGTCCTAGGGCTGAGGGGGGACATGTGGTTATTTTGAAACATTAGCTTTTGCCCATATGCCCCATTAATATATACATCCTGAGAGGGATGAGTGGAGATGGGTAATGGAACTTCAATGATGAACTACTTTTGTTTGACTGCCTGTGGGAGCTAAAGATAAGAAATAAGTGATTGCAGTATATTTCTTCCAAAAACGCATTTTTCTGAGACGAGTAGGTTATTAACTGATTTTTTTTTGGGGGGGGTTCTATTTTCATTTCCTATTTAGCAAGGTACTTTGGACTTGGGTAAAAAAGAAATGGACTAGGAGATAGAGGTTTAAGTCATAGCTCTGCTATTTATTTTGTAATTTTAGTCAGTCACGTAACCTTTATGAGCCTGAGTTTTTTCATTTGTAAAATGATGATTATTTTACCTGTAGCTACCCACCAAAAAAGGTTTTTGTGAAGATCAGGGTATTTTATAACTATTGAACAGGAATGTATAAATATAAACAACAACTGTTGATATTTAACTTGTTAGGTTGTAAAATAGATTTCTATACATATATATATTACATTATATTTTTCTGAACAAAATCATATTATTGGAAAGAAAAATTATAAAATATTTAATATTTAATTTGACCTCCACTAAAACCCTCCCCATTGTGACATGGAAGTGACTCTGGGTTCTCAAAGGGTTCAACAACAAAATGTAGAATATATGATATAAATTTATATTTACATATTTATTCTATATTATATATATATATATGTTTTGCTGTTAAAACCCTTCATAACCTGACTCCAGTTTATCCTTCTAGTCTCAATGGATGCCACTGTCTCTCCCACACTTTAAGATATCCGACTAAATGGGCCTTTTCTTTCTCCCTTACTCATATATAACATCCCATCTCTCATCTCTGTCTTCATACTAGCTATCCCAGAATTCTTAGAATTCATTTCATCCTTTTTGACTCCTAGTCTCTTCCTCAAACATCAACTTATACTAAAAAAGGTTTTTGTAGTCTTCCAACTTATAGTGGCCTCCTTTCTATACTACTTTGTATTTAAAAACTTTTAAAAGTTGTTTTTCTCTATAAGTAGATGGAATTTTGTGGCAATTCCCACACCAAGAATTCTTTTCATTGATGAAATTACTTTATGGTAATAGATTAAAAATAAAAAAGAACAATTTTTAAAGAGTAAAGAAAATTAATATTTTTCAAAGGCTTTTTTTTCCTTCTACCTTTCTCTCCTCCTCTCTGCCTTTCATCCTGCCTTTTCTCTCCATATTTAATGATGCCACCTAAGAACCAATCTCTAGAAGGTTACAAAATTATGTTCCCTCTATGATTTGTACAGTCATTGTTTGTGAATCTTTGACTTAAGACAGCCAGACTTGTTTTAAATGAGTTCTAATCGCCAAAATCAAAAGAACTTACACAATGACTGCCCATAAATACCATCCTGTGAAATTTCCCTAGTTACAAGCCATTGCTTTTAAAATCATCCCATGAGTCAACATGTATTAAATGAATGTATGACATGATACACTGGGAGGTAACTACTGCAGAGGCAGACATACATATGGGAATCATGAGAAATGAGTTGAATATCTGTCATAATCAAAAGCAAATGTTGATTCAGCTTCCATTTTTACTCACAATGGACCTGTCATAATTCTCCCTGTAAAAGTTGAGTTAGAAATTTTGAGCAGCTCTAGCTCTTTGAGAACCAAGAAAATCTTGCCACCTTTCAAAATACAGAGACTGGACTGGAAAAGTTATGTTCCCAGTAGATAAAGTTGAGCAACTCTCTGAAAAAAAGAAAGAAAAGTATATGACAGACTCATAGAATGTGAAGAAGAAAATGAGTAGTTGCATTTTCTCTAAAAGGATGTCAAAATAATACAAGAATGAAATATTCAGTATGTCTGGATCAGTGCTACTAATTATTTAAAAAAAACCTTGAAACTCAACACCAGAACTGTGAGAGTTTTTTGACAAGTAAGCTAAAAAGGAGGTATTTAAGCTATGAAAATAAATAAGATGTTGGCATAAGATGCAAAGGAAAAATGCAAAAAAATCAGATTTTAGTCTTGTAAGTCAATAAATTTAATCATGGAAAAGAAAAGTTTTTTTTTAAAATAACTTTCAAAATGAGTGAATTCTAAGATTAGATAGTAGAATTTTACAGAGATGAAGGTTGCTTTTTTTCTAGTGACTTTTCACATAATCTTAAATCCAGTACTTTTCTATGGAAGTCTGTGGAAGAAAATCTAACAGCCATCAGAAATCAAGTAACTTTTCCATAATCAACAGAAAATGCAAATACTTGATATCTGACATTGTGAGTAAAACGATTTCGTGATATTTGCCATGTGAGAAAGGGGAAATTTTAGTAGCAACCAAGATTTTCTACTTAAGCTTGGAAATTTTTATGAAAAGTAATGGGAAAAAATGTGAGCCATTTTACAAAAAAAGCAGAAGCCAGTTTATTATTTCACAAAGGAAGATATACTTCTGTAGTGAATAATTCTACAAAATAGAAATTTCCAAATCCCAACTAATTGCCCAGTCACCTCAAGCAAATTTCAATAAATAACATTTAGTAAAACAAAAAACACTATTCTTGGAATTTGAAAGCCAGATTTTATGTTTTACTGAGATATATGATCTTGGGCTAATCAGGGGACTTAGTACTACAAGCAGCCTTAAACATCTACTTCAGTGCCCCTATTTTATGATGAGGAAGCTCCAAACAAACTCTCTAAGCTTCAGCCTTCTCATCTGTAACTTTGATATAGCATTTCCATTATGAATTACTGACATGACAGTTTTGTGTAAAATGTATAATAATAACAATAACAACAACAATTATTTTTGTTTTTACTAGCTCAGCAAAATTATACAAAAACTGAAATGGGAATTTATCATCATCAAATTTACTTGTAACAATGCCATTAGTTACTTGTAAATGCAACATACCAACATTAAATATTAAATTTTTCATTGTTCAAACCCAAACATTTTAGATTAAGCATCTAAATTCCAAATACCATAAAGTATATCATGTAGTAGAACTTTTAAAAGAAAACAAATAATATTATACTTCTTTCTCTCTATCATTCTCATAATAGAGTAAGCAGGAATTGTTCTTTCAATACAGCAGTATGAGATTCCCTAGAATTAAATATCTGAAGAGTCAAGAATTGATTTAGTTCTTCATAGAGAAGTATACTTAAACCATTACAGATAATAACTCTTATTTCTGTTGCCATTGGTGGTATATATACTGTCCATAAAACAATTATACTGGGTAGCTTGTTGCAATTATTCCCGTTTTATAAATGAGGAAACTCAGATAATTGAAGGTAATAGACACGTAACTGTGGCAAAAAATGAAATCATAGATGTCTGTGTTATTTTTTCTATTAAAAATTACAACTGATGTATTTCATTTAAAAATCATAAATGCAGGTCATATTCATTTCTCTTTGTCAGAAAAACTTTCTCTTCTCGGAATCATTTCAAAACCCTTTGCAGTCTGTCTGTTGACCATATAACTTAACTGCAACTTTGGAAATTATAAATGATCTTTTAATTAGTCAATAAACATTGATTAAATACTTATTATAGAGCAGCACAGTTCTCAGTGTTGGGAACACAGGAAAAAATGTCTTCAAGGACCTTACCATCTAATAAGTTAAGAAAACATAAAAAAAGGAAACATAAAAGAAGGGAAGGAGGGAAGAGTGGGAGGTACCTGACATGGTAGAGAAATCCAAAAATTCCCAAAGTAATACAGCCAGGTGGAAAATGAAATGGCTATGCTTCCCCCTCCTCAAATGCAGGTTTTACAATTTATGGTTCCACTCTACAATCAGAGAAATAGAAGGTAATGATGAATTGTAGGTACTAAGATTATTTATTTTAATCTCTTAGGGTGATGAGGTTTTCCCAGTCATGACCTTCCTGGGGCATGATTAAAAAGTCAGAAAAGTACTAAAATGATGAATCTAGGTGCCAAATCTAATAACTTTTTCTCAATCCTCGTCCTTCTTTACCTCTCTTTAGCATTTGATATTGTTCAACACTGTCTCATCCTCAGTACTCTCTCCTCTATGATTTTTGGTGACACTATTCTCTCTTTATTCTGTTGCTACATATCTGACTTTTTCTGTCTCCCTTGCTAGATTATGATATATAGCCTACATCCTAACTTTAGGTGTAACCCAAGACTTAGTCTTAGGCCCTGCTTTCTTTTCTATACTTTCTCTTAGTGATCTATTCAGCTGTCTTGAGATTAATTATCATCTCTATGCAGATGAGTTCCAACTCTATATGTCTAACCCGGGTTTGTCCACTGAGCTTTAGTCTTGCATCATTTGATTGGTATATCAATAAATCTATAAGATAATTTAAATAGTATTATGATTGTTTTACTTTATTGGGACAGCCTATTCATGAGTTCTTAAGATCTAATTATTCAAGTTATTTTATTTTATTTCTTTAAGGAAGATTTTGTAATTATATTTATACAAGTTTTAAATATACCTTGGTAAATAGACTACTAGATAATTTATGATTTTTTAAAAATATTTTGAATGGTACTTCCAGCCTAATGGGTTTTATTATTGTTTGGGGGGACATATTTTATGTTGTGTTCATTTTATGTAATGCTGCTGAATAGATATAATCTATTAATTGTCTATTTTCTAACAAACATTGAATTGGATTCCCGTAGGATTTTTAAACTTACCAAGTCCAAAATAAAAATCATTTTCTCACCCCAAAATCCTCTTCTAAATTTTACCAGTTTTCATTAAGAGGATAGAATTAGTCTTCCAGCCACCTAAGTTCACAGCCTCTCTATCATTTTTCACTCTTCTCTTTCCCTCATTTCTCATATCCTATGATATCTCATCCTATGCTAAATTTTATTTCTAGCTCTAGAATTTCTCCCATTATCAACTATTTTTTTCCAGTTGCAAAAACCACCTACCTAGCTCAGTCAATACACATTCACAAAATACCGTATCTTCATCAGCTCAGTCTGAGTTTAATACTATAGGCTTCCAATTGGTCTCCCATCTCCTATTTTTTTTTTTGTCCATTGCAATCAGCTCTCCAAACAGCTACACAGATGTTTCCTAAACTTCAGATCTCACTAATTCACTCTTACACTCCATGAACTCCAATGCCTCCCTACTATAAACTTCACCTTAGGCATTTAAAGCCATTCCCAACCTGTCTTTTCTATTTGGTTACAGATTTGTTCCCTTTCATGCACATTGTGTTCTAAAGCTGGGTAAATAGACTTACAAAAAGTCCTACTTTTAAGTATTTCTGAGTATATTGGAGATGTCTTTATAACATTGACCTAGCAGTGGGCCAAAGGCTATGGACATTTTAATGACTTTCTTAGAAAAATTCCAAATAACTTTGCAGGTTGGAACAATTCAAAGTTCCACAAACAGTGCTTCAATGTGCCTGCTTTCTTGTAACTCCCCCAAAATTTACTTTTCCAGTTTTGCTACTTTTGACAACTTTCTGGGTGAGTTGTTTTGATTTATCTTCCTCTAATTAGTTATTTTGAAGCAATCTATCTTTCATATGCTTAACAGTTTGTAATTCTTTTAAAAACTATTTATTTACATTCTTTGACTACTTCTCTACAGAGGAATATCTTTTGGTCTTCTTTACTTGGTTTCAGAGGGCAGTGAGATGGCACAGTGGATAGTACACTGGGCTTGGAGTCAGGAAGACCTGAGTTCAAATATGACCTCAGCAACTTACTAGTTGTTTGACCCTGAGCAAGTCACTTAATCCTGATATATCTCAATGAAATGGGAAAGGAAATGACAAACTACTATAATATCTTTGCCAAGAAACCCCCAAATGGGGTCACAAAGAGTCAGTCACAAGCAAACAACAACAAACTTGATTTAGTTCCATTTGTATCTTGAACATGAGATGCTTATCTAAGATTTTGCCAATCGACTGTTTCTCTTTTTATTTTAATTGCATTTTTCATCAAATGCATTTTAAAATTTTTATGTAATTGAAATCATCTATTTCAAAGTTGCGATTGCCTCTGATCTTTTTTGATTAAAATTTTACCCCCTATCCATAGCTCTAAAAGCTATCTCAATCTCCTTATCTGTTTATAAATATGACATTTAGTAGTTATATCACATGTGCATTTTTAGTTTATTTTGGTATATTGTGTAAGACATTGCTCTGATTTTCCCAACAAATCTTGTCATTCCTAAGCAATTTATGTTTTCAGATTTATCAAACACTCAGTTCTTGAGTTTAATTATTCCTTATCCCCAATCCTTTCATTTTACTGGTGATTCAGGATTTAAGACTATAAAAAATTCTCTTTGTATTAGGTTTTGGTCACTAAATAAGTTAACCAGACTAAAAAAGAAAAAGTCAATATTGGCCACTATCTCTTCTTGACTTGTCACTTAAGTAAGGACTTCTATATTTGGGCTCCAATTTCCATTTCCATTTTTACTTCACATTCCTCCTCTTCACAAGCTCTCTGTTCAAACTGGCCTCTAGCTGTTCCTTCTTCTCATCTAGTACTCTCTCACCTCCTTGTGCTTTGTTTTAAGTTCTTTGTCCTTGTCTACCACATTCTACTCTGAATTATTCGTATTTGAGGTTATGCCCTTGTTTTGATTGGATTATGACATTTTTTAACTTTCACTCCTGGCTCTTTGCAAATTGTCTTGGCCATAGTAAATACTTCATGGAATTTAAGGGAATTATGGAATTTTAAACAATTATAAAGTGATCAGTAATTTATGAATAAGAAAGTATCATAGATCTTACCATGGAAAAAATTATAAGAAAACATCTGGTTTCATCTTCTTTTTTTCATGTGGATAAGGAATTGGTAATGCAACCAAAGTCCACACAACTGGACCCAAAGGCATACATCTAGAGAGTGAATAAAACTTAGGCTTCCTGCCTCTTCAGGGTCCTTCACATGATCTTAATGCTAATTATGCCAGTGACTCTTCCTACTTCAGGGGAAAAACTGGTTTCTCTTTAGTCCAAGCAGGCTAAACTCATTAACTGTTTATCCTCATTATCCACTTGCTCCCTTTTATATTCCACTTTTAAGTCCCTTATTTCTTGTCTCATTTTCTTTGTTCTTTCTGTTTCCTGTCTTTTGAACAACTTTCTGTATAAGGGAAATCTCTTTTTATTATTTCCATCTACCTCAACATCTTCCTTCTATCATCAACCTTTTACTAACTTTCCTAGGATTTTCCCCCCAGAACCTAGGACAGGGCTTGAGACATAGTGGTCACTTCTACTCAATGGTAGATGGAAGGTATTGAGATATAAGAGATAATCAGAGCTATGTCCCTCTGAGAATAGGACTTACCGTATGAAAAATAGGAGGTGTTTTCCTAGAATAGGTAGAGAAAGCATTGCACTTGGCATCGGGGAACTGGGTTGAAATCTCAGCTCTGATACTCTAGCTGCCTTACCAAAGACGGGTCTAAATGAGTATAATAGTATTTGTGCTACCTACCATGATTTAAAATGTCAAATTAATGTATTATTGTTGCTATTAATATTAAATTTAAAATGGGTTGCTTAAAAATGAGAATAATATATGATGGAGAAAGCCCTGTCAAGTGATGATTAAGTATGTGACATTTCAAAGTGCCTCCCAAGCTATCGTTTGGGAATGCTTGTTTGTCCAGGGATTCAGAATAACACTGCTGCTATTAACTTCCTTCAAAGACCAATTGCTGTAGTACTAGGGAATGACAGGAAGTGGAGAGTCTTTAACTATTAATAGAAGTTAGATCACTGAAGCACTTTCCTAGAATATTTTCCCTACTTGGATTTGGGAATCTCCTTTTTAGTTGAAAAAGTTTGTACTGTTGCTTATGGAAAATTTCCAGAGACCCAAACCTATTTTCACAAGGAAATATATGATACATTTTAAACTGCATATTTTTGGGCCAATCTGTGATTTCAAACTATAGTAATTTATGGGATGAAAACTCTCTCTTTATAATTTAGTCTTGGAGAGTTATGTGGAGCAGTGAGAGGTTAAGTGACTTAGCCACTGTAATTATCAAAGGTCATATTTGAATCCATATCTTCCTAACTACAAAGTTATTATTCTACCCACTCATAAAACTTTAGACATACAATCAAAATAAATAATTCCACTTCACTAGATTTTCATGATAAACTAAAAAAAATAAATTCTAATTTGTATTTTTGATGATTTAGAGTTTTAGACTTGCCATGACTTGCCTTTATTTTGCAAAGCTTAAGGATCTCTTAAATCCATTCCAGAGCAAGAATTCCATGACTTAATAGTATAATATTTAAAATAATCAGAAAAACTTCAAAGTATAAAGAAAAGAGCACTGCACTTATAATCAGAACCAGGTTTGAGTCCCAACTCTGGCATAGTCTATCTTTATGATATTTTATCATTTACTTAACCAATGAGCTTCAGTCCTCTCAATAATAATAATAATTACCAAACCTACTTCACCAGGTTGTTGTGAGAAATATGTGGATGATGAATGTAAATCTACTAAGTGGCATATATTACAATAATAGTAAAAGCAAACATATAAGAGAAATATTTAAGAAACATTTTAAACTAAAATTTTCAGACACCTTTAAGAACTTCAGAATGACCATTACCTATATACTATTGATAAGCTAACTAAAAATACCTAATTTATTCATTAAAATAACCCCCCAAAATAATCCAGTAAATAAGCTTTCCTTCCCTGAGTTTGATATATGAAGTGTTACTTTTGAGAGTACCAGCCAAGAGGACCAAGGGACTCTGACACTTTTCTGATGCCCCATTGTGCCCCTATCTACAGCCCACCATTATATAACATTGATTCCAAGATCAAACAGAGGATTGTGATTGAATAGGTAGATGTCTCTTTACTATCAGATAAATAACTCCAGTATGCACTATTCATCTGAGGGAGAGCAGGAATTGTAAGCTTAAACTAAATGATCTTAAAGGTATTTGTTGACTCTAAATTTGGAGATCTAGGGGGCAAGTCAGTTCCTTTCTCTGAGTCTCATTTTTCTCATCTGTGAAATGAGGGGATTGGGTTTGGAGGTGAAGTAATATGCCCAAAGTAACAAATAAAGTAAAAGGTGGAATTTAAACTTGGACTGAGGGGACACAAAATTCAGGTTATGATCTTATGACACACATACACACACACACACACACACACACCCTCTATGTCAAAGCAGAGTAGGAAATAATGATGGGTTTGTCAGAAGGAATATTTATTTCAGTTCATCACTGATCTGTGAATTTGCTTTTGAGGATACTTTCTCCACCTTTTCTGATCATAACCTTCCTAGAAATGTCCTTGTTTCCTCATGCAGATAAATCAGTGATTAACTTCTTTAAATTTAATTCAGCTTGTCTTCAGATGGTGATCATAGGATTCCACATTTAGATGTCCTTCTAGTCTAACCTCTTCATTTTACTGCTGAGAAAAGTGAGGCCCAGAAAGGTCATGATTAATTCATAGTTACACAGATAATGTGAGAGATAGGATTTGAATTCAGGGCCTTTAACTCTGGAGTAATTGCTATGTGGTTCATCACTGGGTTGCTATACTAGAAATCTGATGCTTCATTTAAAGTCTTCAAATGAGGCCTAATAGTTAGAAATAATATCTGATTTAAAATTCTACAATCCTTGGAATATTTTTAGGGGTAGGTTTGACTTAGGTCAACATCCTATTAGTTCAGGTTCAATGTTGGAACAAAATGATCACTTGTATGTCATTCAGTAGTTAACAATAGATTTCTAAGTCATAGCGCAGAAATGATACTCCACAGTGATATTCCAACACTGACTTAAGTAGATGTGGTCTAGCCCCTTTCATCTCCATATAGAAATGAGTCTGGTCAGCAGGATGTGGCCTCTTTTAGGGATGTCATAAAGTCTGAAGGATTCTGATTCCATGTGACTAGTCCACCATGACTAGTTTCTGTATATAATCTGCAACAGAAGCTTTCAGAAACACACTGAACATCCTAGCTTTGAATTCTGACTGTCAATTATGTGACCAATTATTTAACTATTTGAGGCCTCAATTTTTTCATACTTAAAATGGAGGCTGGAATAAATTTTCATCATTATATGATCCTTTGGTATACACAGGACAGTTAGGTGAAACAGTAGATAGCCCCATGCCTGGAATCAGGGAGACTCATTTTCCTGAATTTACATCTGGTCTCAGACAGTGACCAATTTACAAAAATAGAAGAAGGATACCAAGAAACTGTCAAAAGCAAATTTTGAACCTTGGTCCCCTGGACCAAACAAGTCCTGGAGACAACTTTATCACCTTTATTGGAAAAGCTAGCCTAAATCAATATTTTAGGGGAAGGGAAAATCACAAGTGTATATAGAATTAACTAATTAACTGTTTTATTGTCTCAAAGTAATACACAATTTAGACAGTCTATTCAGGTTAATCTCATTCAGGTTTAAAAAGCTCCTAGAAAGAGATTCAATATTCTCTCTTAGCAACCCACCCTCCACTGCTACAAAATCAACTGCAGTTGAAGACAGTATGTGATGCCATTGTAAGAATAGTTAAAAGGAGAAAATACTTCTGTGTCTATATTAGCAAATAAAAGTGTAGAATTAGATTAGAGGAGAGAGAAAAAGGAGTTGTAGACCTGAGGAAAATAGGAGATATGGAAGTGAGTCAAGAAGACTTGTGTTTTTCAAAGTTACTCCATCCAGTCCAGATTCTTTTTATTGTTATCTATAGATCCAGATCATTCTCCTTCTTCCTCAAACAAATCCAAAATGTGGCTCAAATACCCTGGATTCCTACTTCCTTAGTAACTTTAACTTCTATGACCTCCGTCTCTAGATTACTTCAAATATGCATAAGAGAAGCTATACATTAGAACCAACCTCCCCGATACACATATACACACTCTCAATAGAATTTGTCCCAGATGCTATAATTTAGTTATAACTCTGAATATAAAATATTTAGTCATTATAATGTTGTTTGTCTTCAACTATTTCTATCAATTTGTTGTCATTCAATCTTTTTTTTCAATTGTCTCCCATTCTTCATGACCCCATTTGGGGTTTTCTTGGCAGAGATATTAGAGTGGTTTGCCATTTCCTTCTCCATTTCATTTTATAGATGAGAAAACTGAGGCAAACAGGGTTAATTGACTTGCCCAGGGTCACACAGAGAATAAGTATCCGAGACCAGATCTGAAATCAGGAAAATGAGTCTTACTGATTGCAGACCTGGTGCTCTCTCTCTAGCTGCCTTATGTATATCATAGGATCATATAATGATGAAAATTTAGTCCAGCTCCCATTTTGAATTTGCAGAAACTGAGGCCTCAAATAGTTAAATAATTAATCACATAATTGACAGTCAGGATTCAAACCTAAAATGTTCAATGTGTTTCTGAATATATTTGTTGCAGATTATATGCAGAAACTAGTCACAGTAGACTCTTCTATAAATGATCAGTTTGAATTGTTCAAATATATTGAATTCTCAATAACAAAAATTAAACAAAACAATGAAGCCTCCTGTGAAGCATTCAACACTGAGAACTAATTGGACACCAGTGACTTGTAGAAGCAGAAAATATCCCCACCTAGGCTTGTTAGCTCGAATCAAAGATAACAAAGTGCGTATGACTCTCGGCCATCATTCCAAAAATGTTGACAACCGTGATTGCTTTCCTGAATCTTCAACTATTAGCTCCAGTTGGACAAGTTTCTATGTATAGCAGTCAAGCATAGCCATACACAAATACATAACCACTAGCCTTCTTTGGACTTCAAACTAATGTACTATTTTCAGGAGGGGAAAAGAAATCCTACTGCCAAAGTTATTTTGGATATGGAGTTATGCAGACATTTCCTCACATTCCAAAGGTGCTAGCCTTGTCCTCATAACCAGGTTCATAGCATTTTAGGTGTTCAGCATAATTTGCACTCTTATATAGCCCTTTGCTATTTTATTTTTTACCTTGAGACTGGTTTGCCATTTCAAAAAGGCATAAAGAGAATGACTGACAAAAAGATGACTGTGTCTTATCTTCCATTTAGATTGCAGTCTTGCTTCTTTCAAATTCTTATCCCATCTTGGTTCCTAATTTGATCACAAAGTGGGAAGGAATATTCTCAAAACCTGAAAGTTGAGCTTGCAGTTTTCCAGACAACTCTTAAAACTTGGCTGTTTGAGTAAAGTATTTCTTTTCCTGATGTTAATTGGAGAGCAAATTAACGTTTCCTTCCCCTTCTGTTTTCTTTTGGCTTCTAGTGACGGTGGTACTTTTTGCAGCTCTGAGGCGGCAGAGGAAGAAGGAACCTTTGATCATTTCCAAAGAGGACATCAGAGACAACATTGTCAGTTACAATGATGAAGGTGGTGGAGAAGAAGACACTCAGGCCTTTGATATTGGCACACTAAGAAATCCTGAAGCCATAGAAGACAATAAATTACGGAGAGATATCGTGCCAGAGGCACTTTTTCTCCCTCGACGGACTCCAACAGTACGTGATAACACTGATGTCAGAGATTTCATTAACCAAAGGTTAAAGGAAAATGATACAGATCCGACTGCCCCACCATATGACTCCTTAGCTACCTATGCATATGAAGGCAATGGTTCTGTGGCAGAGTCCCTGAGCTCCTTGGAGTCTGTCACTACAGATGGAGATCAAGACTATGATTACCTTAGTGACTGGGGGCCACGGTTTAAGAAGCTGGCAGACATGTATGGTGGCACAGACAGTGATAAAGACTCTTAATTTGTTGCCTTTTTTCATTTTCCAATACAGCATTGAGATATGTGAAGTGGCTCTTTCTTTCTATTTATCCACAGCTCTGTGAAGGGTCCTCTATTCTATCAATTCCAAATGTTAATGACTGCAGTCTGTGTGGATCAAATGTTAGACTTTTTCTAGTAAACTTTTATGAGTTTCCAAGAGGCAAAGTTTTATTTTTTAGTGCATCCAGTTTACCAACCCAGTCTTTGAGACACAGTGGTAGTAGAGAGGACAGGGAGCAATATTTTAACTTGTTCTCTCAGTATATATTTGAGGATATTATTCTTTTCATTCACCTGTTCTTTTGACTAGCTTTCATCGATTCAACTCAGATGACTGTTCTAATTGTACATTACACATACTGATGTGATAAAAAATTGCAATTTATCCTAAATACAGTATTATAGTGAATGTAATGAAGGAGGAATAACCATGAAACCAGTTTGGCTAACAAAGAGATGAAAAAAATCATGTACACTATAATTTTGCAGGTAATTCAGAAATACCAGTTAGCCATTGTGTCCTGTTCTTTGAGTATTTTTTTCAGTATTGACTATTCTTTTGAAAGCATGAAGTCAGTTAGTAATCAAGGGTTCAAATTCCATAGATTAACCTATCATTTGGTACACTGTTCTTTGACTATAATGTGATGGGTCAGCCTAATTAAGGATATAACATTTCAATGCCAATTTATCAAGTTTTATGCTAAACTTCAAGTCAAAAAGCATTTATTAAGTGATTACCATACAACAATTCTATGAGGAGTAATCACAAAGTGGTATTTTAAAATTTCATTAATTCTTTCTCTACTAATTCAAAATTTATGATCATGTATAGGCATGTTGAAACTTTATCCTTGCGTTATATTATGCTTCAATATTTCAAGGATTTGAACTTTCAACTCTATAGCTATTTCTCTACCAATGCAGGTCACACAATTCCTCCAAGCCTTAGTAGACTCTCTTCTTGAGTTACTACAGTCAAACATTTCACCTTGTAGTCAACCTTTTAGTGATAAGACTTTATAAACTGAGATAGGCTAATTAATGGACAGTCTTTTACCAGCCCCATCCTGGAAACCTTTCCAACTTAACCTTTGCTCACACAGCATTTGAAAACTGAAGATTGATTACTTCCTCTGTGAGGCAATAGAATAAGAGTATGAGAAGACATTGTATGGGGGGGGGGGGAGAGACCTGTATGAGGGAAATCAAAGGTCTGACAAATAATTAATGGTGTACACAAAGAAAATATTTACCTTTATTAAACTGAAGACCAGCAAATTGATTGAAATCATCTTTTGAAATTAACTTAAAAGTTTCAATTATTTAGCACCTAACTATAAATGAGCTAATTACAAATGATACTATTTGTTAAAGCCCTTAAAAATTGTCAGAGATAATTCGATTATTTCTCTGCTGTCCTTATCGGCAGTTTCACTGCATGTTTATGAAAGTAATAAAATACTTCCTATATTTTTTAAACCTAGCATTTTAGACTTCTCACCAAACTGAACTGAATTTGTCTTGATTAGTGTGAATATAGTGATATTTTATTGAATAACTCAAATCATGCTGTTGGTGGTAAGGTGAGAGCCAAATATGCAACTGAATTTAGTCATTTACTTGGATTCCTATATATTTACTTAAATAGATTTGATAGAGAGGTATTGCTATAGATGGATAAAATTGGGCATGTGGTATTAAATGATAAAAAATGGATGCCGACCATTAAAATGCTTATAGAAGACAAATAAATGAAAATCTTAGATAGCTTAAGTGAGCTAAGCAAAATTGTTCAAGTTATTAATTAAAATAATAATCAACTTTTTAAAAAATATTTTTCTTTAAATTGATTAAACCTTTTCTCCCTTATGGCAATTCTGTCTTTCCTGATTTGAAAATTAATACTAAAATCATGATTCTACATCATGACAGAGGAAAAGGTAGTTGAAATTATCATTCCTATTATTGCACTTTTACTATCATGCAATGGATTATTTGGAGAAGCTAACTTATTCATGAACAAGTCTTTTTTAGCAAATTCCATTGATTTCATGACAACTTCATTATGGTTTTGTCTTTTTAAAAAAACCCTATCATGTTCAATGATAAGGAATGTCCAAGGTACTGTAACTTTAGCAATCTGTTTATAAACTTAAATCTTTAAAATATAATTTGTTTATATATAAAACAGAAACTTATAGATATACTTAATACACTGGTTTCTCATAGGGATTGATTTTCTGTTAACATTAATTTACTGTTCTGATTGTGATTTGAGTATTAGGATAATACCATTTTTTATTCTCTCACAAAAATAAAGATATTTAAGTTAATAGAGATATACCATTAGTAGATACAGGAGTAAAAATTAATAATAACTCTAAAAATAAGGGAAATGTAGTATTTTTATTAAATAATCAAGTACATTAAAAGCTTTTTAAAGGACTTCAAAGTCATAGAATCATAGAATTAGCAGGGACCTTACAAGTCATCTGATCTAATATCCTCATTTTACAGATGAGAAGTCTGAGGTTCAGAGAAGTTAAAAGACTTAGCTAAGGTCAGTCAGGCAGTAAGTGACAGAGCTGGAATTTAACCTTTTTATAACTAGATTAATAGAGCTGGAAGGGACCTTAGGGATCATTTCATCTAATGGAGAATTTTAAAGATTTATAAACTGAATAAGAGGGTAAGTGATTTGTCCCAGGTCAGTTAGGAAGCTAGATTCCTCAACCTAGGTTAATCTCTTGATCCTTCCCAATGCACTGCACTGCCATTTTGTTATTTCTTTTTTTTTAGGTTTTTGCAAGGCAATGGTGTTAAGTGACTTGCCCAAGGCCACACATTTAGGTAATTATTAAGTGTCTGAGGCCAGATTTGAACTCAGGTACTCCTGACTCCAGGGCTGGTGCTCTATCCACTGTGCCACCTAGCCACTCCTCCCACCATTTTGTTATTTCTTGAATGATACTCATTTTATGAATATCCTCCCTCCAGCAAGTGGCATTTTACAAATGAATATTTCCCTGATATTGGACATTCTTTTTAAGTTCTTTAAAAAAAAAGCTAGATTTCACTGTAATTAACCTATGCATATCATAGCCACAGGATATTATTGAAAAAGAAAACAGAAGTTAATTTAAAAGAATTGGATATTTATAGAAATATAACAGCACCTTAATTACAGTGTTCAGTATAAAATTAAAAGAGCCATCAATGCTTCAGCCTTAGGTCATACAATTTGAAACTGGGAAGAAAGACATTTAGCCAAATGGAAGACTGTCACACAGAGAAGTCTTCATCTTGAGCACTTGACACTGGTTGGCTCTTTTCCAAATAGAAGACTTGTGGTTTGGGTATGACCAAATTGCAGTGATCTTGTGTTTTTCTAAGAAGAGTGAGCTATTCATTAGGATTAAATTTGTTTTGATTGACAAGTCTTTTATTGCAGCCCCTAAAATGCCACATTTTATCCAGAATAGGCTAATCATGTCTTTTGTTTAAACATCTAAATGAATATTTAGCTTGTTACCACAAAACCTGATCAAGTGAATTCCCAAGGAATTAAATTTTGTAAGAAAGGATCTGTCTGATTTACCTTGAGGTACCATTAGCTCATCTGTCTTATTTGAATGTTATTTTTTCAGTAATCGATATAACTTGAACAGTTAACAAGAGGAAATTTTTTATTCCTCTATTCCACTACCCCCACTTCTCTCCCACCATGATCTCAATTAAAGCACCATTCAGTGTGCAATTAAAAAAGAAAGTGCTAGAAACCTAGTTGAAAGTGCCAGCTAGCTATTAAAAAATAGGATTTCAGCTGAGTTTTTCATTACACCTCATCTGGTAGCGGATGGTGGTGTGGAGGAAGAGGAAAGAGCAGGAAAGAGGAGAAGAAAGTTTTAACAGTGTTACACCCTTTTTTGTTTTTCACTGAGATACTAAAAATTGTAAGTGTGAACACTATATTTTATTCTTATTTTTTAAAAAAATGAGTTTAGAGGTCATTTCAAGGGCATTAATAGGGTTTAGCGCATTTATATTCAAGAAGAAATCATTCACCACCATTAATATAAACTGAAGATTGAGGGGGAGAAAGATTAAGGAAGCTTACTATAACTTTAGAGTCAGTTGTGGAAACTGCTTGCCAAAACAAGAAAAGATCACAAAATACTAAAAACATAAATACATAAAACCTAAGAGATAGGGAATACAGCAATGAGTGGTGGGAAAGGAAATTGTATTAGTAAGAATCATAGGGAAAAAGAAGCTTAGATCAATATGTTAACATCAGAATATTTATCATATTTTTCTGGTGGATGTAAAAGGGGAAATTTCAGGTTGGTTCCCAAATCCAAACTGACTTCATTTTCAGGTGCTGGACAAAAACTCACCAATCAATCCAATCAACTAGGTTCCTTTAAATACTTGTCTCTCAAAAAAGGTTTGCAGAGAATTTCAAATACATATAAGCAGAGAACTTCAAACATGTGCAAGGGAAACACACATACACACACACACACACACACACACACACACACACACACACACACACACACACACACCAGAGATTGTTTCTACCAAATATTCTGGTTTTGTTAAGTCAAAAAAACTTAGAAAATTTTCCTTTTGTGATTTCTGTCATGTTTTAAGATGCAAAAACATAGAATTCTACTATGCTCTGTGGCAAGGCACATCTTGATACTCCCCTTGGCCTCTGCGGTGTGCATTCATGTGTGTGTGTGTATGTGTGTGTGTGTGTGTGTGTGTGTGTGTGTGTGTATGTGCATGTGAGAGAGAGAAAATAATATGGATAATTTAAGTCAAGCAATATTTAAAGTTCTGTTTATTTGAGGCTCACAAACAACAGGACTGACAAGAACTAGGAGAGAGCAATTGTGGGGTGATTTTGTGGTTATTGTTGAAGGAAATTTGCAATTTCAAATGGGACATATTTCTATCTCAACTTTTTCTATTTTCCCCAAGGTCAGAAAATAGAAGGCAGTGATGGGCTGCTGTCCTGTTTTATAAGAATAGGGTCCTAGATTCTGTGTAAAGTCCCAACAAACTGAGCCTGCCCTTCTCCACAAACTGGGACATGTTTGCTCCCTGGAAAAGTTTTCAGTTTCATATAATCTCATTTTTTGTAGTCCTGTCTAAATGAAATCTTATCTAAAATTGTGACCCAGTGGCAGGTGGTCCAGAATCTCAGCAACCCATTGTGTTTAAATTAATACTCCAATGTGGTCTTCTTTATCAAATAATGAAGCCAAGAAGATTAACAGATGTTATTTGGATTTTCACTGGTATATGAACTATTTCTTAGCATATAAGAAGGATGTCCTTTTAGTGGCAGGAGTCAGTGAGTGTTAAAGCTACAACATCTTTAATCTCCCTTTAGTTTATTTATAGGATAATTTTTGAAAGGGATGATTCTCTCCTAAAAACATGGGAACAAGATTGTATTTAACATGGGAGGGAATACTCTGAGAAAGGCAATACATGGAATCTCATACTTCTTAAAAGTTAATAAAGAAATATCTCATTTTTAAAGCTACTAGTTTATAGTCTCTGCACCGTCGATTTAATTTAAGCATTGCTGAGACAATCTTTAATCTGCTCACCATTTTGTAATACCTTATTTATGATGCATTTTCATGTTTTAATTTGGAAAAAACACTAGCCTGACAGTGCCAGGAGATGAAAGCACCAAAAGGAGGTCAAATGGAAACAAATGCTATTACCAGCTATATTTCAGGCAGGACTATGGCACTTAGCAGAAGAGCCATTGGGTTATTAGATTAATTTCAAAAGAGCTTTTACAAGTTGCTTAACTATACTCTTTTTTTTAAACTCAAGGACTACAAACTCAAATTTCCTCTCCAATGGGGTTAATTTGACAAATGAGGCATGGATCCAGCATTGTGGAGAGAACATCCCATTCTAATGGGATTTTGTTCTTTCCTCAGAGACTGCACTATTTATGTAAATATGTCTGGAGACACTTTCTATAGCTTTTAGTTTTCTATGATCTATTAGTTTAGGGTTCATTAAAGAGAAAAAGTGTAGAGACTTATTAGACATTCAGGTGAATACATCAAGATGGTCAATGTAGAAGTGCTTTGCTCTAAGAGAGAAAAAAGAAGGCACTCTTCAAAAGTATGAATTTCTTGTGATTATCTTCAATGTTTTGGAAGTTAAACAGCAAAAGAAAAGGTCTTATAATAAATGTTCCATGCAATTTAACTGGTACCAACATAAGTCAATCTGGTTGCAGAGTCCTACTGTGATTTGTGATTTTAAACCCTTAAAATAAATGTTTGGGATATTGATCTTTTTTAATTAAAAAATACTCCCAAGTATAAATTGAAATTGATGCCACCCTTGAAGATTTACTAGCTGGAGTGCTCTGATCATGCAGTTACTCTCAATGTCATTCTCTTGTTCAGCAGAGGAAGAGAGAGAGTCTGATAGAAAAATCACTGCTAAGCACTAAGAATCATTCACAGTTAAGATTTTCATATTCTTATAGTATACATTTGGAAGGTTTTCTGTATGAAATAGTGCTGGAATGATTACTTTTCATCTCAGTGTGACTGACCCTGTCATTATGGTCAGATGGGCAATATGTACTCCTTCCTGCCCCTATGTGTTGTTCACCGAAATGACTTTTTTGTTCTGTTAGACTTATGGATTTGAAAAGAATGCAATTTAAAGTGATTTCTCACAAACAGTGAATTTGCCTTTTTGCAAATCAATTTTTGTAACAAGTTATTTATATGATATTACTTAATAAATTGTTTTTTTCCTAACTTGTTTTTTCCTCCAATTCTCTCAAACCATAGTATATATTTATAGAGCTAAAATTATTTTTTTAACAACCAAATCAAACTTGACCTTTCTAGATCTGCTGCTTTGAGCTCTCAGATATATTGTCAGTTTTGACTAAAACACAGAGCATGCAGATACTTAAGACCAAAGCTTGATGGTTTGTGGTTTGTGACTTGAGTCACCATTGCTATTCAGATTTATTTGTAACTAGATTTGGAAAATTGTGCTATTATTTATTGGATTACTGCATTAAGAGAGGGAAAAAAACAGTTTCTCCATTAATTCTAATTGCTGAAATGTATATATCTTAAATGAGGAAAACCAGGTTTTTACCACCACCACTTCCTAGTTTTTCATTTCTTTAACTACTCACCTCCCATAAATAATATACTCATAGATAAATGAAGATCAGGACCCCAGTCTAAAAGCAAAAAGTGGGGGGGGGGCAGAGCCAAGATGGTGACAAGAAAGGATCGAGTCTTAGGCGCTCTCTGATAAAACTTCTAAACTAAGGACTCTAAACTTTCAAGAGACAAAACCCACAAAGGGACCCAGAGAGGCAGTTCACCTACTCAAGGTAACCTGGAAAAGAGCAGAAAGGCTCTGCTACCCAGGGTCGGAGGGGCAGCCCACCAGAGGGGTGGCCCACCAGAGCCAAAGAACTTCAGCCTCCTGGAGGCAGCCCCAGAGAGCTGGGAGCCCCAGCTCACAGCAGTGGGGGACCTCCTAAACTACACCCCGGGGAGCCACCGGGCACAAAGTGGGGGAACAGTACTGGGGGACCTCTGCCAGAGCGAGCATGTGGAGCCCAGCCCTCAGGGCACACAGCAAGCAGCTTGGTCTTTCAGCATCCCAGATCCAGGAACAAAAGCAGGAGCCCCCAGGGCATGAGCCAATTGAGCTGAGGGAGGGGAGTGAAGAGAGACTGCAGAGCTCTGTCCTCTGCCTCTGGAATAGGACTCTGGGGCTCTGACCACATTCAGATCCTGATCACAGTCTAGGCCCCCCCACAGAACAGCAGCCCCCCCCCACCTCAGCCCCATGGCAGAAGGGGGCACATATGGTCATTCACAGACCAGGAGGGAGGACAGAGCCTCACACACTGAGACCCTTGTGGGAGTGCTCCAAAAGCTCAGGAAGCACCCCCAAAACAGGCTTAGGCTGGGAAAATGAGCAAGCAGAGAAAAAAGAGGAACACCATTGAGAAATACATTATCTATGATCCTAAGAAAGATCAATATACTCAGTCTGAAGATGAGGAACACAAGCTCCTTCATCTAAAGACTCCAAGAAAAACAGAAATTTGGATCAGGTAATGACAGAGCTCAAAAAAGACTTTGAAAATCAAATGGGGGAATTAGAAGAAAAACTGGGAAAAGAAATGAGAGAGATGCAGGAAAAGTTAAGGAAATCCAAAAAATGCTGAAGAAAATAGCATGCTAAAAAACAGCTTAGGTCAAATGGATAAAACAGTTCAAAAAGTTATTGAGGAGAAGAATGCTTTAAAAAGCAAAACTGGCCAGATGGAAAAAAGAGATAAGAAAACTCTCTGAGGAGAACAAATCCTTCAGACAAAGAATAGAATTCAGGGACATTGATGAATTTACCAGAAATCAGGAATCAATACTTCAAAACCAAAAAAATGAAAAATTAAAACAAAACGTGAAATATCTCATTGAAAAAACAACTGATATGGAAAACAGACTTAGGAAAGATAATTTAAGAATTATTGGAATACCTGAAAGTCATGATCAGGAAAAGAGCCTTGACATCATTTTCAAAGAATTACTACAGGAAAATTGCCCTGATATTCTAGAAGCAAAGCAGAGAGCAAAATAGAAATGGAGAGAATCCACTGATCCCCCCGAGAAAGAGATCCAAAAAAACCAATCCCTAAGAATATTATAGCCAAGCTCCAGAACTCCCAAGTCAAAGAGAAAATATTACAAGCAGCCAGAAGGACATAGTTCAAATAGCGTGGAGCTGCAGTCAGGATCACACAGGACTTAGCAGCAACTACACTGGAATCTTGTAGGGCTTGCAATATAATATGCCAGAAGGCAAAAGAGCTTAGAATGCAGCCAAGAATGAACTACCCAGCAAGGCTGAATGTCCTCTTCCAGGGAAAAAGATGGACTTTCAATGAACCAGGGTAATTTCAAATGTTCCTTTTGGAATGGCCAGAGATGAACAGAAGGTTTGATCTTCAGATACAGGACTCAGGTGAAGCATGGAGATTGGAGGAGAAGGGGAAAATATGAGGGACTTAATGATGATGAACTGCATGTATTCCTGCATAGAAAAATGGCACTGATAATACTCATATGAACCTTCTCAGCTAATAGAGCAGGTAGAGGGAGCTTTTATAGCTGAAGCACAGGAGAAAGCTGAATTAGAAGATATAATATGGTATAAAAATGGAGTCAATAGAAAAAAGGGAAATGGAATGGGAGAAAGAAAAAGGAGAGGGGGAATAGGCCAAGATATTTCATATAATAAGATTTTTCTTTATCACAATGAGCTATTGCAATGATATGGAAGGGGAGAGGCAAGGGGGAATGAGGGAATCTTTGCTCCCATCAGAGGTGGCTAGGAGAGGAAACAGCATATATATACTCAATGGGGTATAGACATCTGGAGTAAGAAGGAGGGGGGAGCAGGGGGAAGGGGTGGGGATGTGAATAAAGGAGGAGAGGATGGACCATGGGGGAGAGTGGTCAGATATAACACATTTTCTTTTTTACTTCTTGCAAGGGACTGGGATTGGAAGGCCTGCCCAGGACCATAGGGCCAGGTGGATTCTGGGCCTAAGGGGTGGTATGGGGGCTCAGGGCTTCTTGGCCCTGGGTCCAGGGATCTGTCTGCTGCGCCACTCAGTGACCCTACAGCAGAGTCAGAGTGAAAGGAGAGAGAAAATAGAGTACATGGTAGTGGAGAAATAAGAAAGGAGGGAGTTGTGATCAGCAATGGCAACGTTGGAAAAATATGGAAGTAACTTTTGTGATTGACTTATCATAAAGAATGTGATCCACCAGTAACAGAGTTGTTGGTGTTGGAACAAAGACTGAAGCACATTTTTTATTATTATTATTTGGGGGAGGGTGCAGGGAAAATGGGGCTGGGTGGCCTGCCTGGGGCCACATAGCAGGGTGACCTTTGGGTGTCTGAGGCCGGATTTGGACCTGGGTGCTCCTGGCTCAATAGCCAATGCTCTGTCTGCCACCCAGCCACCCCTACTATTATTACTATTTTATTTTATTTTGGGTCTTTTTTTTCTTCTTTTTGGTTTTTGCAGGGCAGTGGGGATCAGGTGTCTTGCATGTCACACGGCTGAGTGATTATTGGGTCTACGGGGCTGGATGTGGGCTCGGGTGCTCGTGGCTCCAGGGCTGGTGCTTTGTCCATTGCGCCACCTGGCCATACTTACAATTATTACTATTTTTTATTTTAATTTTTTCTCTCCCTTTTACTTTATCACTCAAGCAAGTCTATATTCATGGGGGGGCATTTCATTTACTCTTAGACAAGAATATTTTATTAATGCAAAAAAACATTTGTACAAAATGAGAATAAAAAAATAAAATTAAAAAAAATAAAAAAACAAAAAGTGGAAGCTTAGGAATTTTTTAAAACCCTTTCCAGGTCTACAACTTTATGATCCTGGCATAGCTCAATGTGATGTGTTTGTCATGCTTCACATTCCCACAATTGTCACTGCAATTTTTTCCTATTTTAAGAGCAGTCATGGTTTTTCAAATTTGACTTTTAAACAATTCTGTGGGGAATGAAGGTGTTGACACAAAATAGTTGATCAATTTACAACCAGATGCCAATTCTGCATTTGGCACTCTTTTGGTAAAAATGCCCAATACCATCATTGTCATACGCCAATTTGATTCCAAACCCAATAGTCTTTAAAACCAGTTAAGTCCAACTCATTGCCAGCACACTCATGTTAGTTTTCTAGCAGAACGAGTGTCTAAAAGAGGTAAAAGTATAATGGGTGGAGACCTGACCTTGAAGAACAGAAGACCTGCCTATGATCTACGCTAAGTGACTAAGTCACTTAATATCTCAGTATTCAAAGTAACTCAATAAAATGGTCAATTTCAAAAAAAGATGCTAATCTCTTTTGGAAAAGAGTTTCTTCATTTGAGAATTCCCTACTTCAATATAATCATAGATCGAGTCCCTGTGTCCCCTATGACTGTCTAAAGAATAAAACTTCCATGGCAAAGATTCTGCCCATTTTACTTTCCAATCTCTATCCAGGTATTTATTGAATACACTCTATATTAGTGTGTGAAAATCATACCATGACCTTTAGGGGTATTATCAAAATGGTGTTACTTAAACTAAAAAGCTCAAACTACTCCATTAACTAATCAGTCAGTAAATACACATTTATTCAGTGCTTGCTATATAATGAGCTAATTCTTTTGTAAAAAAAAAAAAATAATTTCAGGTTTCAAAACCACTTTATTTGGGAGTTAGGTATTTCCCATTCATGACAGAAAGTCACGAATCCACTATATCATAGTGAGTTTACAGAATGGTCTTTTAAAATTTAAATTCTCATTAATATCCATTGATTGATTATTTTAGGAATTTCATCCCAAGTATCAATTTTATTCAGAATATATTGACAATGGAAAGATAATTGGTTTTTAAGTCAAAGGTACTGGTTTGAAACAAGTATTCTAGCTATGTATCTCTTCTCAGAATAATGTTTTGAAATTAATAAAGTAAAATGCAAAATGAAAACAAAGGAAACCAATAATATTGAAATTGAGGGTTAAAGTGTGTGTGTGTGTGTGTGTGTGTGTGTGTGTATATACTTATATTTTTTTTTAATAAGGTCAGGGACTCCAGGTAAAGATCCCTACACCTAATCAATCCTCCATATAACTTTTAGAATAGTCTTTCTTGTACATAAATTTTGTCATGTCATTATTCTGCTGAAGAATATTGGATAACCACTCAACTATACCATTTTCTTTGCCTGGCATTCAAAGCTTTCTGAAATATAAAGCTCTCAAGCTTCTTACTCTGATCTATACCATATTACCCCCCCAACACACATAACACCAAAATAAAACCTTCTCTCATTTCTCTATTCAAGCTATATCTAATTCCTCAAATTTCCTCTCTCTTCCATTTTAGCAATTGAATCCCCATCTTTTATTGTTACTTCCTCCCTTAGGAGCTTCTCTATTCCCTTCTCCCCACCCTGTACCCCAACACTTCAGGAGAACTTCACCCTTAGCCCTTATGGAACTTTGTTACAACTCTCAAATGTATACAATAATACTATGAATTTGGGGCGGCTAGGTGGTGTAGTGGATAAAGCACCGGCCTTGGAGTCAGGAGTACCTGGGTTCAAATCCGTTCTCAGACACTTAATAATTACCTAGCTGTGTGGCCTTGGGCAAGTCACTTAACCCCATTTGCCTTGCAAAAAACCTAAAAAAATAATAATAATACTATGAATTATAATTTGCTTAAATGAGGAAAACCAGGTTTTTACCACCACCACTTCCTAGTTTTTCATTTCTTTAACTACTCACCTCCCATAAATAATATACTCATAGATAAATGAAGATCAGGACCCCAGTCTAAAAGCAAAAAGTGGGGGGGGGGGGAAGAGCCAAGATGGCGACAAGAAAGGATCGAGTCTTAGGCGCTCTCTGATAAAACTTCTAAACTAAGGACTCTAAACTTTCAAGAGACAAAACCCACAAAGGGACCCAGAGAGGCAGTTCACCTACTCAAGGTAACCTGGAAAAGAGCAGAAAGGCTCTGCTACCCAGGGTCAGAGGGGCGGCCCACTGGAGGGGTGGCCCACCAGAGCCAAAGAACTTCAGCCTCCTGGAGGCAGCCCCAGAGTGCTGGGAGCCCCAGCTCACAGCAGCGGGGGACCTCCTGAACTACACCCCGGGGAGCCACCGGGCACAAAGTGGGGGAACAGCACTGGGGGACCTCTGCCAGAGCACGTGGAGCCCAGCCCTCAGGGCACACAGCAAGCAGCTTGGTCTTTCAGCATCCCAGATCCAGGAACAGAAGCAGGAGCCCCCAGGGCATGAGCCAATTGAGCTGAGGGAGGGGAGTGAAGAGAGACTGCAGAGCTCTGTCCTCTGCCTCTGGAATAGGACTCTGGGGCTCTGACCACATTCAGATCCTGATCACAGTCTAGGCCCCCCCACAGAACAGCAGCCCCCCCCCCCCACCTCAGCCCCGTGGCAGAAGGGGGCACATATGGTCATTCACAGACCAGGAGGGAGGACAGAGCCTCACACACTGAGACCCTTGTGGGAGTGTCCCAAAAGCTCAGGAAGCACCCCCAAAACAGGCTTAGGCTGGGAAAATGAGCAAGCAGAGAAAAAAGAGGAACACCATTGAGAAATACATTATCTATGATCCTAAGAAAGATCAATATACTCAGTCTGAAGATGAGGAAACACAAGCTCCTTCATCTAAAGACTCCAAGAAAAACAGAAATTTGGATCAGGTAATGACAGAGCTCAAAAAAGACTTTGAAAATCAAATGGGGGATTAGAAGAAAAACTGGGAAAAGAAATGAGAGAGATGCAGGAAAAGTTAAGGAAATCCAAAAAATGCTGAAGAAAATAGCATGCTAAAAAACAGCTTAGGTCAAATGGATAAAACAGTTCAAAAAGTTATTGAGGAGAAGAATGCTTTAAAAAGCAAAACTGGCCAGATGGAAAAAAGAGATAAGAAAACTCTCTGAGGAGAACAAATCCTTCAGACAAAGAATAGAATTCAGGGACATTGATGAATTTACCAGAAATCAGGAATCAATACTTCAAAACCAAAAAAATGAAAAATTAAAACAAAACATGAAATATCTCATTGAAAAAACAACTGATATGGAAAACAGACTTAGGAAAGATAATTTAAGAATTATTGGAATACCTGAAAGTCATGATCAGGAAAAGAGCCTTGACATCATTTTCAAAGAATTACTACAGGAAAATTGCCCTGATATTCTAGAAGCAAAGCAGAGAGCAAAATAGAAATGGAGAGAATCCACTGATCCCCCCGAGAAAGAGATCCAAAAAAACCAACCCCTAAGAATATTATAGCCAAGCTCCAGAACTCCCAAGTCAAAGAGAAAATATTACAAGCAGCCAGAAGGACATAGTTCAAATATCGTGGAGCTGCAGTCAGGATCACACAGGACTTAGCAGCAACTACACTGGAATCTCGTAGGGCTTGCAATATAATATGCCAGAAGGCAAAAGAGCTTAGAATGCAGCCAAGAATGAACTACCCAGCAAGGCTGAATGTCCTCTTCCAGGGAAAAAGATGGACTTTCAATGAACCAGGGTAATTTCAAATGTTCCTTTTGGAATGGCCAGAGATGAACAGAAGGTTTGATCTTCAGATACAGGACTCAGATGAAGCATGGAGATTGGAGGAGAAGGGGAAAATATGAGGGACTTAATGATGATGAACTGCATGTATTCCTGCATAGAAAAATGGCACTGATAATACTCATATGAACCTTCTCAGCTAATAGAGCAGGTAGAGGGAGCTTTTATAGCTGAAGCACAGGAGAAAGCTGAATTAGAAGATATAATATGGTATAAAAATGGAGTCAATAGAAAAAAGGGAAATGGAATGGGAGAAAGAAAAAGGAGAGGGGGAATAGGCCAAGATATTTCATATAATAAGATTTTTCTTTATCACAATGAGCTATTGCAATGATATGGAAGGGGAGAGGCAAGGGGGAATGAGGGAATCTTTGCTCCCATCAGAGGTGGCTAGGAGAGGAAACAGCATATATATACTCAATGGGGTATAGACATCTGGAGTAAGAAGGAGGGGGGAGCAGGGGGGAAGGGGTGGGGATGTGAATAAAGGAGGAGAGGATGGACCATGGGGGAGAGTGGTCAGATATAACACATTTTCTTTTTTACTTCTTGCAAGGGACTGGGATTGGAAGGCCTGCCCAGGACCATAGGGCCAGGTGGATTCTGGGCCTAAGGGGTGGTATGGGGGCTCGGGGCTTCTTGGCCCTGGGTCCAGGGATCTGTCTGCTGCGCCACTCAGTGACCCTACAGCAGAGTCAGAGTGAAAGGAGAGAGAAAATAGAGCACATGGTAGTGGAGAAATAAGAAAGGAGGGAGTTGTGATCAGCAATGGCAACGTTGGAAAAATATGGAAGTAACTTTTGTGATTGACTTATCATAAAGAATGTGATCCACCAGTAACAGAGTTGTTGGTGTTGGAACAAAGACTGAAGCACATTTTTTATTATTATTATTTGGGGGAGGGTGCAGGGAAAATGGGGCTGGGTGGCCTGCCTGGGGCCACATAGCAGGGTGACCTTTGGGTGTCTGAGGCCGGATTTGGACCTGGGTGCTCCTGGCTCAATAGCCAATGCTCTGTCTGCCACCCAGCCACCCCTACTATTATTACTATTTTATTTTATTTTGGGTCTTTTTTTTCTTCTTTTTGGTTTTTGCAGGGCAGTGGGGATCAGGTGGCTTGCATGTCACACGGCTGAGTGATTATTGGGTCTACGGGGCTGGATGTGGGCTCGGGTGCTCGTGGCTCCAGGGCTGGTGCTTCGTCCATTGCACCACCTGGCCATACCTACAATTATTACTATTTTTTATTTTAATTTTTTTCTCTCCCTTTTACTTTATCACTCAAGCAAGTCTATATTCATGGGGGGGCATTTCATTTACTCTTAGACAAGAATATTTTATTAATGCAAAAAAACATTTGTACAAAATAAGAATAAAAAAATAAAATTTAAAAAAAATAAAAAAACAAAAAGTGGAAGCTTAGGAATTTTTTAAAACCCTTTCCAGGTCTACAACTTTATGATCCTGGCATAGCTCAATGTGTTTGTCATGCTTCACATTCCCACAATTGTCACTGCAATTTTTTCCTATTTTAAGAGCAGTCATGGTTTTTCAAATTTGACTTTTAAACAATTCTGTGGGGAATGAAGGTGTTGACACAAAATAGTTGATCAATTTACAACCAGATGCCAATTCTGCATTTGGCACTCTTTTGGTAAAAATGCCCAATACCATCATTGTCATACGCCAATTTGATTCCAAACCCAATAGTCTTTAAAACCAGTTAAGTCCAACTCATTGCCAGCACACTCATGTTAGTTTTCTAGCAGAACGAGTGTCTAAAAGAGGTAACAGTATAATGGGTGGAGACCTGACCTTGAAGAACAGAAGACCTGCCTATGATCTACGCTAAGTGACTAAGTCACTTAATATCTCAGTATTCAAAGTAACTCAATAAAATGGTCAATTTCAAAAAAAGATGCTAATCTCTTTTGGAAAAGAGTTTCTTCATTTGAGAATTCCCTACTTCAATATAATCATAGATCAAGTCCCTGTGTCCCCTATGACTGTCTAAAGAATAAAACTTCCATGGCAAAGATTCTGCCCATTTTACTTTCCAATCTCTATCCAGGTATTTATTGAATACACTCTATATTAGTGTGTGAAAATCATACCATGACCTTTAGGGGTATTATCAAAATGGTGTTACTTAAACTAAAAAAGCTCAAACTACTCCATTAACTAATCAGTCAGTAAATACACATTTATTCAGTGCTTGCTATATAATGAGCTAATTCTTTTGTAAAAAAAAAAAATAATTTCAGGTTTCAAAACCACTTTATTTGGGAGTTAGGTATTTCCCATTCATGACAGAAAAGTCACGAATCCACTATATCATAGTGAGTTTACAGAATGGTCTTTTAAAATTTAAATTCTCATTAATATCCATTGATTGATTATTTTAGGAATTTCATCCCAAGTATCAATTTTATTCAGAGTATATTGACAATGGAAAGATAATTGGTTTTTAAGTCAAAGGTACTGGTTTGAAACAAGTATTCTAGCTATGTATCTCTTCTCAGAATAATGTTTTGAAATTAATAAAGTAAAATGCAAAATGAAAACAAAGGAAACCAATAATATTGAAATTGAGGGTTAAAGTGTGTGTGTGTGTGTGTGTGTGTGTGTGTGTGTGTGTGTGTGTGTGTACATACTTATATTTTTTTTTAATAAGGTCAGGGACTCCGGGTAAAGATCCCTACACCTAATCAATCCTCCATATAACTTTTAGAATAGTCTTTCTTGTACATAAATTTTGTCATGTCATTATTCTGCTGAAGAATATTGGATAACCACTCAACTATACCATTTTCTTTGCCTGGCATTCAAAGCTTTCTGAAATATAAAGCTCTCAAGCTTCTTACTCTGATCTACACCATATTACCCCCCCAACACACATAACCCCAAAATAAAACCTTCTCTCATTTCTCTATTCAAGCTATATCTAATTCCTCAAATTTCCTCTCTCTTCCATTTTAGCAATTGAATCCCCATCTTTTATTGTTATTTCCTCCCTTAGGAGCTTCTCTATTCCCTTCTCCCCACCCTCTACCCCAACACTTCAGGAGAACTTCACCCTTAGCCCTTATGGAACTTTGTTACAACTCTCAAATGTATACAATAATACTATGAATTTGGGGCGGCTAGGTGGTGTAGTGGATAAAGCACTGGCCTTGGAGTCAGGAGTACCTGGGTTCAAATCCGGTCTCAGACACTTAATAATTACCTAGCTGTGTGGCCTTGGGCAAGCCACTTAACCCCGTTTGCCTTGCAAAAAACCTAAAAAAATAATAATAATACTATGAATTATAATTTGCATGGCTCTGGAAACCTAGAACAGTGAGCAGGAGCTTGAGGCTACACACACACACACACACACACACACACACACACACACAAACACACAGACATAGACACACATGCACATACACACACACACACATTTCACACCTCTTCATAAAATTCATTAATGAATGAATGAATGATTAAACAAATTTTGGAATATATACTTGACTTCTCAAGTCATTTTGTCTCAACACCTTTAGCTAGGAACAGCAACACTGACAAAAAATTCAAATCCACAAACATTTATAAAGTGGTTCTGTTAATCAGTTGACAAGCATTAAATTGCCTACTCTGGATTTGGAACGATGTTTTGTCCTGGGAATGCAAAAACAATTTTTAAATCCCTACTTGTAATGAATTTGCATTCTAATGAAGGAGATAACAATTGTATATAAATAAATATAACTTAAAAATATGGTCAATAGATGCATGTATGCATACACACATTATGCAGTTAAATACAAGGTACTTTGGGAGGTGGGTACTAGTATTTGGGAGATAGGAAACATTCAGAAGAAGGTGTCTGAGCTGTATCTTAAATAGAAAGACTCAAATTCCCAGTTGCTAAATGCTGTAAAAGGCTGGAAATATCTTGTCCTTTTGGTCTTTACCTTGCAAGAATAACAGAAGCAGTTGGATCTCCTTGTCTGTGAACAGCAAATGAGCCTCAGTCCCCTTTGAGTTAGCTGCCAGCAACTTTACGGACATTAGCCAAACTTGACCCATGTGTGTAAAAAAAGAATGCATTTATTGGGCAATGAAATTTAAGTTTTATTTAAGATTGCTAAGATAAGCCTCACTAGGTCCTAATGCACTTATGAAATTGTATGTAACATTTATTCTTAAACAAAATATTCTTCATATTAAATCCAATTTTTTCTTTCAAAAGTTTATGGCCCTCCAGATATAATAAAGCTACACTAAAGAATATGGCAAGCCTTAGAGAAGTAACTATAAATTATTTAAGAGAATAATAGTCAAAATTAACTGGAATAATCTTGAAACTTCCAAAGTCAAAGTAAGGTTCAAATTGGGCAGTGGTGCTCACAGCTAGATTGGAGAGGAATTAATCAGACTCCCTGCTTCAACCTTTATCTAGCTCATCTCTAATTTTCATATTCATTATCAGTAGAAAAGGAGAGAAAAATAGGGCAGGTTGACTCAGTCTCTCTGTGGTCACTGATTTGCTCACGTTTCTCATTTCCCCAAACCCTAGCACCACTTTGTTGGTCTTTCAATAAGAGTAATCGGCATTGAAAAAGCACTTTAAAGTCTACAAAGTGTTTCATATACACCAAGTCACAAATCTGACCCTTTCACTAAACCTGTTGACTAGGTAACAAAACCATTTAACAGATCATGAAACATGCCCCCAAAAGAAAAAAGGTCAAACAGAGACCCAAACCAGAGTTTTTCCTGACTCCTAATTCAACAGTCTTTGATGCCAGGCCACATTGTAAGGTCTGGCATAACAATGCCCTTGCAGGCCTCCATTCCCACAGACATCACTACTTTTTCTTGGTAGACTTTTCTGCATACCACTCTCAATATCTGAGTATATGATGCTACTTACTACCTCTGGCACCTTGGAAAAGTCAGTTAAACTCTCTGGGTCTCAGTTTCTTGATGTGTAAAAATGGAGAGTTGGACTAGAAGATGATTATGGTCCATTCAAGTTCTAAATCCCAGGAAAGCACTGATTGTGTGCACGTGTATGTATGAGTGTGTGTTTGTATTTTAAATGCCTTTAGAAAGTGTTTTCAAACTGTGGGTAAAGACCTAACAATATAGCTAACAAAATTTCACCTTCAGGGAAGAAGGTAGAGCTGACAATATATAGAGCCCTAATTTTTAGTGTTTGCCAATTTTAACAATAATCTGACCATTTGAGCTGGCTCCAACACATCCCTGTTCCTAAAATTAATGGCCAGGAAAAGAAACCTGCTCTGAGGGTTTCAAGAATTCTAGATCTAGAATAAATGTCAAGATTGTTTCTTTTTTGAATGGAGATAGGAGATAAAAGGGATGCTCTTATAAAGCTTACTGGTAGAACACATTAAAAAAGAAGGGTACCCATGCTAAACATTAATTTTTCTATTATACAATTGATAATAATTTCAGGTCTATTTAGACACATTTTATTTATTATGTAATTAGTAACTTTACAAGACTTACAGAAAATTGACATTCAGACTACACTTGTATCTCCAAGATATTAGAAACATAGAGGAGTTATATAGTACAGTGGTTAGAGCACCAGCTCTGGAGTCAGGAGGACCTGATTTCAAACTCAGCCTTAGACACTTACTGCTGTGTGACCTTGTGCAAGTCATTTAATATTGATTGCCTCCAAAAGAAAGATACAAAAATATGAACAAACATCCATGCATGTATACTGAGGAGGTTCTTTTGGGCACTCATTAATCTTTCATGGAAAACTGAATAAAAGACATGAAAGAAAAAAAAAGATGAGCAAACATACATCAGTTATAATATGCACTAGTGGTAGGAGTACCCACAAGAATGAGATCAAATACCTCTTCCATTGAAGTTTAAGTATTACAGTTATTTGCACAACATACATTGTACCAATACTAGATTATAAACACCTTAAATCTGAGACTGTCTTATTTATCTCCAGCATCTAGTATAACACTTTGCATACAAAAAAGATCTTTGATAATCTTATTTTGAATAAAATTGACAAAATGACAATCCCTATCTTGAATATATAGATGACGGAAATAATGAATAGATGTGAGATAGAAGAATAGGTGGCAAATCTAGAATAAGAAGTAGTCCTCAGGGAAGCAATATCTAGGGAATAATTTAAATCAGACAGGATTAGAACAAGGAAAGGAGTTAAGATTCCAAGATGATCTAAGTCAAATTAACTCAGAGTGGAAATGCTTTTGCACAGAGAAATAGCGTCAAAATCTGAATTAAAAGCAACCTTAAATTGACAGATGAGAAGACTGAGGCCCAGTGGAATGAAGTGCTTTGGTCAAAGTCACCAAGTAGTAACAGAGATAAAATTCAAACACAGGTCTTCTATTATGCCCAGTTAAATGGTTCCTTCTTTTTCTCTAGATTTGGACAAGTTAGGGATATTGTTTTTTGCATTTATTTTCCTTTCCATTGCTTTTGTTTAGTTAAAGATATATATATATATATATATATATATATATATATACATATATATGCATATATATATTGAAAATATTGAAAAATAAAATAAAACCCAGTTTGCATAAGGGATCAAGTAGCAATGGCAGAGATGATATTAAAGCACCCTCTGCTGGTTCTGTTTGGGAATAATAGACAACAAACCTGAAGTGAAGGTGAAAGCCTTCAAAATGGAAGAGATACAGAGGGATGGATTATGAGTGCCAGGGGGTACCAGGACAATAATGTATCTATTTTAAATTGATGATATGATATGCCATTTCTTGTCCCCTTTTCCACAATGTTTTTTTTTCATTTAACAAATAGAAATTTTTAAATGCAGGTACCCCTTTTTTTACCACATCTGATATTTGGAAGCTCATATCTAATTGATCACCAAATGTTAATTGATTGGTCAGTCAACAGGTATTTATTAATCTATATTCCAAACACCATGCTGGGTATATAAAGGTAAAAAAATAATGTCTTCCCTCAAGGAGTTTACATTATGATGTGAGGCAGTATTTAAATAACAAATATGAAATAGAAAGAAGGCAATTTGAGAAGTTAAGCCTTTAGTAACTGAGGAAAATAGGAAAGACTTCCTGAAGAAGGTAAGATTTGAGCACCTGTCTATCAGAGACTTTGGATGATACAAAGAAGTGAGAAGTAGACACTGCCTTCAAAGACCTTGTAGTCTGTTTGTCCTTCATTTTCAAAGAAGACAATGACATCAGTGAGGTGATGTAGAGAGTGTATGTACTTTGTTTTTTAGGGGGTTTTGCAAGGCAAATGGGGTTAAGTGGCTTGCCCAAGGCCACACAGCTAGGTAATTATTAAGTATCTGAGACCAGATTTGAATCCAGGTACTCCTGACTCCAGGACTGGTGCTTTATCCACTGCTCCACCTAGCAGCCCCTGTATGTACTTTGAATCCAGGATCAGTGTTCTATCCATTGCACCACCTAGTTGCCAAAAGTACACATAACCCAAGAAAAGAGAAACTTCAAGAAAAAATAAAGTAAAAAAAATATATGCATCTTTATTCAGGTACAATCAACTCTTTCTTTGAGATGGATGATATTTTTACCAGAAGCCCTTCAGAGACAAGAGCTATGCAGAAAGTTTACGTGACGGAAATACTGCCATTATTTATCATATATTAAAATTGTGTGAACCTAGTTTTGTGTAGTTCGAAATTAACTTAAAAGCTTACTGTAAAAGTTATCTTGAACTCAGAGATACTATAAGGAATGCTCATGTAATACTTATTTTGGATCCACTCAGATCATGTTTGGATCCACCCAAAACTTTTATCTTTTGGGTTCTCCAAATTAGGTTGACATCTCAAACTACCCTAGAGTCTATATGTGGCCTATAAAACAGATGTGTGTCTAATAAACGTAGGAAAATGCTCTAGTGTTTCATAGAAAGACTGAGGAAGTGAGAAAAATACTTCACCAAAGAACCTGGAACTTGAGCTAGGACTCTAAGGAAGAGAGGAAGTCAGATGATCATTGGTAAAGAATTTCATTCCAGATAAAAAATGTCTTAAGTGAAGTTTGGTAAGATGGAATACATGAAAATCATTCAAAGAAGAGTTGGTAGTTGGACAGAGGAGAAACAGACTGACTAAGATCCTTTTCTCCAGAGTTCTAGAGACTCTGATATGACAGGTGAGCCCAGATATTTCCAGAAATTTGCAATTGGAAGAAACTGAGGATGATAGAACGTCAGGGAAATATTGAAACACATTGAAGCAAACAGTAGATCATCAGCAGGAAAGTCCAGTAGGGAGGAGTAAATGGCAAATCCAGAGAAAATGTTACGGCAGGCCACAGTAAAGAGTCATTCAGGTGAACTGGAAACAGAGAAACTGGAAGCAAAGAGCAGAAACTAAACCCTAGGACTGAGAATAACAAATAGGCCCAAACTTAGAGAAATGAGGTATGGAATAAGGCCAAAACTTTGTTAATGAAGAACAAGGTAGATAACAAAATGCTAGAACTGGAATTCAAGGTTAAAGGTTTGGTCACAATATTCACAAGAGTTCAATTGATATAATTGATTGAAATGAAGTGCACAGGGTCAGCTAGGTGACTCAGTGGAAAGAGCTCCTGACTAAAGTCAGGAGGACCTGAGTTCAAATGTGGATTCAGAAACTTAATTGCCTAGCTGTGTGACCTTGGGCAAGTCACCTAATCCCATTGCCCTAAATAAATAAAATAAAAAAACAAACAAAAAAGAAATGAAGTCCACACCATGTTTGGTTGGATGATGAATCAGTTATTTTTCAGTTATTCAGTTATTTCTGATTCTATGAGTTTATGGTCCTTCTATCTTTCACTATCTCTCAATATTTGTCCCAGTTCATGTTTGTTGCTTCCATGATATTATCTATCCATTTCATTTTCTACTATCCCCTTCGCCTTTTGCCTTCAATCTTTCCTAACATCAGGGTCTTTTCCAATGAGTTCTGTCTTCTTGTTATGTGACTAAAGTATTTAAGCTTCAGTTTCAGTATTTGTCATTCCAATGAATAGCCTGAACTAATTTCTTTAATTGTAATGATTTGAGACAAGAAGATGGTGCAGTGCAGAGTGCGGAGGCTGGACTCAGGAAGACTCATCATTGTGAGTTCAATCTGGCCTCAGAAATTTATTATCTATAAGGCATTTAAACCTGTTTGACTCAATTTTCTCATTCTTAAAATGAGATGGAGAAGGAAATGTCAAACTCTCCAGTATTTTTGTCAAGAAAACCTCAAATGAAGTCAGGAAAAAAAATTAATACTGTGTTATTGTTGTTGGTCTTTCAATCATGTACATCTTCCTGGATAAGGGAAATCATGTCCCTTCTTCTTCCCCCTCAAAATTAAGACCCCATAGCATGCCATGCCCTTCTGCCTCTCACTTTCACCTTCATCAAGAGACTTCTAAATCCTCTTGACTTTTGCCAAGAAAGTATTACCATCTGCTTATCTGAGATTATTGATAATTCTCCTGGCAACCTTGATTTCAAAATTTGATTCATCCAGTCCCATTTTGAATGGTAGATTTTGCACATAAGTTAAATAAAGTGACAATTTAGAGCCTTGTCATATGATATTTCCAATCTTAAAACAATCAGTTGTTCCATGTTGAGTTGTTGTTGTTGTTGTTGCTTCTTGACCCACATACAGGTTTCTTAGGAGACAAATAAGGTCATCTGGAACTCCTGTCTCTTTGAGGACTTACCACATTTTGCTGTGATCCATATAATCAAAGACTTTAGTATAGTCAATGAAGCAAAGTGGATTTGGGGGGTAGGGGTTGTTTTGTTTTGTTTTGTTTTTCTGGAATTCCCTTGCTTTCCTCTATAATCCAGTGAATGTTGGTTATTTGGTATGTCATTCCTCTGTCTCTGAAAAGCAGCCTATCCTTCTGGTAATTCTTGGCTCACATATTGCTAAAGTCTAGCTTACAGAATCTTAAGCATAACCTTGCTTGTGTGTGAGATGAATGCAATCGTTCAGTAACTGTTTCTTTTCAATTCAATGATCATGGTCAAGTTTTTCAAATTATTTGACATATTGAGTACAGTACTTTAATAATATCAGCTCTTAAAATTTCAAGTAACTCTGTTGAAATTCAATCTCCAATAGCTTTTTTGTTAATAATGTTTCTTTATGCCTATTTGACTTCATTCTACATGATGTCTGGGGGCAGCTGGGTGATATGGTGGATAGAGCACTGATTCTGCAGTTGGGAAGGCAGGAGTTCAGACTCAACCTCAGTCTCTTGACTCTGAATAGCTGTGCAACCTTGGGCAATTCATTTAACCCTGATTGTCTCCATCCAGGGCCATCTCCAGTCATCCTGACCCATATCTGGCCACTGGACACAGATGACTCTGGAGGAGAAAGAGAGCCTGGTAACTTAGCCCAGCACCCCCTCACTCAAATCTAAATCATATGCTTGTCATGGCATCACTTCCCCTGATGTCATGGTCTTCTTCAAGAATGCAGGACATGGGGGCAGCTAGGTTGCGCAGTGGTTAGAGCACCAACCCTGGAGTCAGGAGAACCTGAGTTCAAATCCAACCTCAGACACTTAGCTGTGTGGCCTTGGGCAAGCTACTTAACCCCATTTGCCTTGCAAAAAAACTGAAAAAAATGCAGGACAAAAACATCATCAACAGGGTATCTGATTCTAAATCAGTAATCATACTATCATGGTTATTATCAATTCTACAGTCTTTCTTATAAAGTTCTTTTGCATATTATTTTTTAAAATTTATTTATTTATTTTCACATTGCTACAATACTTGTAAAAGTAACCATAATCCCCTTCCCCCCCAAAAAAAGATAGGAAACACACAAGAAGAATAAAGTGAAAGAAGAAAAAGAAGTGTACTTCAGCCTGTATTTAGATACCATCAACCCTGTCTTTGGGATGCATGGCATTCTTATTCATAAGTCCAGCAGAGAAGTTGTTTCAATATTTTTTCCCACAATTTTTATTGCTAGCTGTATTTCCCTCCATCCTACTCCTCCCCCACCCCATTTATTCTATTCTCTCTCTCTCTCTCTCTCCCCTTTCACTCTGTTCCTCTCAAAAATGTGTTGTATCTGACTAACCTCACCCACAATCTTCTCTCTCCTGTCTTTTACACCCTCCCTACCCTCCCTCTGTCCCCTTTCTCCTATCCCTTTCCTCTCTTTTTCCCCTCTAGGGTAAGAGAGATTTCTTATTGTATGGTGTATGTTGTTTCCTCTCTGAGTCATTTCCAATTCCCCCTTTTACTCCATTGCAAAACATTTTTCCTAGCCTCTTTTATGTGAAATATCTTAGCCCATTTTTCTCTCCTTTCCCTTTCTCCCAGTACATTCCTTTCTTGTCTATTACCTTCATCTTTATGAGATATTATATATCATATATCATATATCATATATAACATCATATATTATATATTATATAATATTATATATTATACCTTCAAAGTCAGCTCCCTCCAGTGCATTGTCCTTCTAACTGCTCTAATATATGAGAAGATTCATATGAGTTATCAGTATCATCTTTACATGAAGGAATACAAGCAGTTCAATATCATTAAATCCCTCCTTCTATGCTTCACCTGAGTCCTATACTTGAAGATCAAACTTTCTGTTCAGCTCCAGTCATTTCAACAGGAAAGTTTGAATGTCTTCTATTTCATTGAAAATCCATCTTTTTTAGTATTCAATATAGTATTAGAAATGCTAGCTGTAGCAATAAGAGAAGAAAAGGAATTTGAAGGAATCAGAACTGGCAATGAGGAAGTAAACCTTTCACTCTTTGCAAATGATATGATGAATATACTTATAGAACCCAATAAAATCATCTTAAAAACTCCTTGAAACAATTAACAAATTCAGAAAAATAGCAGGATATAAAATAAACCCACATAAATCATCAAAATTCTGTATATGAACAACAAAGCCCAAGAGAAAGAGATAGAAAGAGAAATTCCATTTAGTAACTATTGAGAACATTAAATACTTGGGAATCTATCCAAGACAAACCCAGAAACTGTATGAACACAATTATAAAATACTTTTCAGATGTAAATAATTGGGAAATGTCAATTCTCATAGTTAGATTGAGCTAATATAATAAAAATGACAACTCTACCCAAATTAAATCACTTATTCAGTTACCAATTAAACTACCAAGTAATTATTTTACCAAGCTAGAAAAAATAGTAACAAAATTCAGCCGCAGCAATAGCAAAAAATATATATATATAAAGGAAGGTGGCCTAGCTCTACCAGATCTGAAACTATTCTATAAAGCAGCAGTCTTCAGACTGGTACTGCTTATAAAACAGAGTGGATCATTGGATTAGGATAGATTCAAAAGTGACTAGAGCAACCTACTGTTTGTCAAACCCAAAAACATCAGCTTCTGGGATAAGAATTCACTATTTGACAAAAATTGTTAGCAAAACTGGAAAACAGCATGGCAAAAACTAGGCATAGACCCACATCTCACATCCTATTCCAAAATAATATAAAAAAAAAGAGTACAGGATTTAGACACAAAGAGCAACATCATAGATAAATTAATGGACCAAGAAATGCTCTATCTTATGAGATCTATGGAAAGGGGATAAATTTATGACCAGTCAAGAATTAGAGTATATTATAAACTGCAAACGAATGATTTTGAGTATATTGAATTAGAAAGTTTTTTGCACTAATAAAATCAATGCTGCTAAAATTAGAAGGAAAGCAGAAAGCTGGGAGATAATCTTCACAAATTTGAGTTCTGAAAAGATCTCATTTCTAAAATATATAGAGCTCTTGTTTCTCTTCAGATCAAATAAATCTTTCACCTTTTACTAAAATATATAGACAATTGCATCAAATTTATATGGTTACAAGTCATTCCCCAATTGAGAAATAGTCAAAGGATATGAATAGACAATTTTCAAATGAAGAAATTAAAGCTATATATAATCATATGAAAAAATGCTCCAAATCATTATTGATTAAAGAAATGCAAATTAAAACAACTCTGTGTATCACTTCATATCTATCAGATTGGCCAAGATGAGAAAAAGGAAAAAATGATCAATGTTGGAGATGTTATGGGAGGATTGGAAAATTGATGCATTGCTGGTGGAGTTGTGAAGGGATCCAACCGTTCTAGAGAACAATATGGAACTATGCCATGGAGCAATAAAAATGTCCATTCCCTTTGACCCCAGCAATTCCAATTCTAGGTCTATATCCAGAAGAAATCATGAAAAATGGGACAAGTCTCACATGTTCCAAAATATTCATAAACAACTCTTTTTGTAGTGGCAAAGAACTGGAAATTGAGGAGATGCCCATCAATTGTGGAATGGTTAAACAAGTTATGGTACATGAATACTATGGAATATTATTGTCCTATAAGAAACCATAAATAATCAGACTCTAGAGAGGCATGGAATGAGTTATAGGATCTGATGCTGAGCAAAGGGAGCAGAACCAAGAGAACAAAGTACACATTCACAACAACATTGTGAGATGAGCAACCTTGAAGGAAGCTACTCCGTTCAGTGGTTCAGAAAACTAGGACCATATTAGACCAGCTATGGACAATGTTAACCCCATCCAGAGGAAGAAAAACCAAATCAAAACAACACAAAACAAAACCAACCCTTCAGAATCTGATAAACACTTTATAAAAATTATCTCTTATGTATCTCTTTCCCTTAATACTAATTCCTCATACTGAAAATGACTAATCTGTAAACATGTTTATCAAAAAAAAATCTATGCACAATGCTAACCTGATTGTTGACTGTTGGGGGTGGGGTGGAAGAAAATTTTGTAACATAAAAATATACATGTGCATAAGGATGAAAAAAATAAAGATGCTATTCAAAAAGAAAAAGAATGTACATCTTTTTCCCTGAAAGAGTATGTTCAGTTTTGCTGGGTAGTTGATTCTTGATTGTAATCCAAGCTCTTGTGCCTTAAGGAATACCATATTCTAAGCTTTATGAGTCCTTAATGTAGATGCTGCTAAATCCTGTGTAATCCTGACTGTAGCTCCATAATATTTGAATTGCTTCTTGCTGGTTGCTTGGGAATTCTAGAATTTGAGTATAATATTCCTGAGAGTGCTTATTTTGGGATCGCTTTTAAGAGGCAATCAGTGGATTCCCTCAAATTCCATTTTACCCTCTGCTTCTAGGTTAGGGCAATTTTCCTGGAGAATTTATTGGAAAATGAAATTTAGAGGCAGCTAGGTGGTGCAGTGAATAGAGTACCAGCTCTGGAGTGAGGAGAACCAGACTAAAAAAATGAGGTTTAGGCTCTTTTCCTGGTCATGATTTTCAAATAGCCCAATAATTTTTAAATTATTTAAATTATCTCTCCTGTATTTTCCAGGTCAGATGTTTTTTTCAAAGAGATATTTCACATTTTCTTCTAGTTTTTCATTCTTTTAGTTTTGTTTTATTATTTCTTGATTTTTCACAGAGTCATCAGCTTCCCTTAGCTTCATTCTACATTTGAAGGAATTGCTTTCTTCAGAGAGTTTTTAATTCTCCTTTTCCAGCTGGCCAATTTTGCTTTTTAAGACATCCTTCTCGTTGACCTTTTGGACTGCTTTTTTCCATTTGACCTAAATTGGTTTTTAAGATGTTATTTTAAGCAGTATTTTTTGTATCTAACTCACCAAGCTGCTGAGTTAGTTTTCACAATTTTCTGCATTATTCTCTTTACTCTTCCCTATTTATCTTCTACCTCCTTTACTTGATTTTCAAAAATCTTTTTTGACTTCTTCTATAGCTTGAGACCAATTCATACTTTTATTGGAAGCTTTGACTTTATCATCTTCTAAGTGTGTATTTTGATTCTCCATGGGACCAAAGTAATTGTGACTAGATTCTCTGTTTTCTGTTGTTTGCTCATTTTTCCCAGGCTATGACTCAATTTTTAACTCTTTGTTAAGTTGGAGCTCTGTTTCCAGGGTAAAGGATGCACTTTCCCAAGCTTTTAAGCTTTTTTGCAACTATTTTCAGAGACACCCCATCCTCCCTCCTGCCCAGGGACTTCAATTCCTTCAAGGTCTTATGAGAAGCTCTGACTGCTCTGTGGCTGAGCACCTGGAACTGTGAGGAGGGTCCTTGTACCACTATGGCAGCATAGGACCTCAGATCGTGACCTGGATTGGAGTATACACAAAGCAAAAGAGTCTTGTCCCAGGGATAGTGGAGAAACCTCTGCAATCTCCCCCAACCCCCTTACTATCCATGGGCTGAACCCTCTGGAAGCAACTATTGGGTGGCTCCCTATTAGGTCTCTTGGGTCTGGGGGCTAGGTCTATGCAGAGGCCTGTGCTGGATTGGGCTCTACATTCATTCTGGTGTGGCAAAGTTTTTCCACTGACCTTCCAAATTGTCCTTGGAAATCCCTGGGCTGAGAGGTCTGGAAACTGACCCCCATTGCCACAGACCCAAGGGGACCCAGGCACTCTGCAGGCTGTTCCTGGATGGCTGGAACCAGTTTACTCTGGTGGAGTTGGACTGTATTATAGTCCTTTCCAACCCTTTCTGTTGATCTTCCAAGTTGTCTTGAGCCAAAAAATGGTTTCATTCAGTCTTTCTGTGGATTCCACCACTCTACAATTTGGTAATAGTCATAATTTAATGGTGTTTGGAGTGGTCTGGGGGAGAGCTTCTGGGATTTCTTGCCTTTGTTCCACCATCTTGGCACCTCTTTTGTATATTCTTGCTACCTCTATTTAATCTCTTATGCTTCTGTAAAGTCCCTTTTTTTTGTCTTTTATCATGCATGAAATATTGACTTGATATCTCTAAATTTCTTGAAGAGGTCTCCTCTTTCCCTCTTCATTGTTCTCTTCTATCTCTTCCATTGTTTAAGAAAATTTTTTTATCTTTCCTTGCTATTCTAGAATTCTGCATTCATTTTTCATTCATTTTTCTTCTTCCTTTCCCTTTCCCTTTCCCTTTTTCCTCAGCAATTTATAAAGTTTCATCACATGAGTCACTTGGAGCTATAAACTCATTGGTACTGATAACTGCCTTTCCTCTAGGTATAATGTTCTTAGACCCTAGAAAATGACTAAAGTTAGTCAAAGGAGTTAGATAGTTGAAACTGTGGGTTGGCAAGGATTGCATGGACAAAGTAGGAATGGAAAAAGTAACTTGGATTCAAGTCAGAGATGGCCTTTTTAACTGAAAAATCTGAAATTTTAATATTCAAGAAATGAGGATCCATTAATGACTTAAAAAGATAAATTAGATAGATCTTTACAAAAATATTCTTCTCTTCACAATAAGTATTCATTAACAAATATATTCCCCTGTTATTTTTAAAATAATATTTGACTTACCAAAAAAGAGAATTTACGGGCAAGTTCTTGTTTTTCCCATGAAGAGAATTATTTTAGACACCTCTAATGAATTGGTGTGCAACAGGAAATAGAGCATAAGCACCAATACCTGTTTACTGTCACTTAATAAACATTGTCATGGAGAATAACAAGAAAATGGTGACAAAAGCTCTCCAATTAACAGGAATTCAGAGTAGCTAAAGCTAACAGTAGGAAATGAATGAATACAGATGAGATACATATAGGAAACAGATACACACACACACACACACACACACACACACACACACACACACACACACACCCTTCATATTCAGCAAATAACTACTATACACCAGGCCCTATTTAAGTTACAAAGAAGGAGGGTAAGGGGGATCTAATTCTCTGTTCTCAAGGACCTTATAGTCTAATGGAGGATACAACAGGCAAACAATTCTGAGCAAATAAAATAAATTCAGGATAAATTAGGGGGTGGGGCAGGCTCAGAGGGAAGACACCAAGATTAAAGAAGATGTCTTGCAGAATTTGATAATTTAGCTGAGACTTGAAGAAATCCAGGAAGCAGAGATAAGGAAGGAAGAGAGTTCCAAGCATGAAGAGTCAGTCAAAATTCTCAGAATCCAGAGATGGAGTGTTATATGAGACAAATGAGTGCAATAAATTGAGAGAAGTATTTATCAAACTCCAGTCTTTGTACATTGCTTCAATAATTGTGCTAAAATCAACCCTGGGTTTTTCTGAACTCATTTTACTTTATGGTATTTGTAGAACCTTAAGATTCGCAAAGCCCTTTATACATTAGTTCACTTGATATTTCACAACAATCTTGTGTGGCGTATTTACTGAAGATATTAACAATCTCATTTTACTGATAAGGAAACTGAAGGTCAGAGAGGTATAATGACTTGACCATGTAACTAATGGGTCAGATTTATTGTTGTGGTTGAGATTTTTCAGTTGGATATGATTTTTCATGACTCCATTTTAGGATTTTCTGGACAAAAATACTGGAAGTTTGACATTTCCTTCTCCAGTTCATTTTACAGATAAGAAGGGTTAAGTGACTTGCCCAGAGTCACATTGTATGTGACTGAGGTCAGATTTACTCAGGAAAATGAGTCCTCCAATTTCCAAGCCAGTGCCTCATAGCTGCCCCAATAAATATCCAAAGGAGTCTACAGACCCAGGTCGCTCTAGATTCCAAGTTCAATGCTCTTTCTACTCTATCAAACTACTGGCTTCTGCATTGTGAATCTATGATTCTAATCCTACTGCTGATATTGCCACACATTCATACTGATATGAACTTACCTGCACAAAAATGTTGTCCTCCACCACCTGCTCACAGCCCAAAGACAGGGATAGAAATAAAAATAAAATCAGTAGGTGAGTTACTACATGGGTTATCCCCACTCCTCAGTTATGACTCCAGGGAGTGTTGTGGTAGAATAAAGAATAACTACATTCAGGAAACAAATTATTTGGCAATACATTTAGTTGTGAAACAAATCAGATCTAGGGTTTTCATTAGTCAAAGAACCTAAAGCTTGGTTTCTCCTAGTAGTAGGAAAAAAAACAGGAAACATAAGATTATAGGGATTGAGATATTTGTTTTCTTATTGGTAGAGGGGTGCTCAAAAGATATTGGTTGAGAGGAAGAGGGGCATTTTTGTGACATTCTTTAAGTCAGATGATAGTGGGGAGGGAGGATTTTATTATGAAATCTCAAATCAGATGAATGGAATTAAAATTTAACCTCACAAAATAGATAATAAAAACAAAATGGAATTATTAGTCCTAATTTTTAATGTAACATTTCTCCCCACTTTGATTCTAGGTTTCTCAATCCACAGGATCACTTATTTAAATGATTTCTTCTATTAGAGATTTCTGAATGAAAGTCTACCTTAAGGAACACCAAAGAGTGGTCTGGGAGGCACAGAGAATACAAGCATAGTCATAATCTTATATTTCTCCTAAGAAGGTAAACCTTGTTAAATAGACTCTAAGTAAGCTTCTTCTAGTCCTACCTACCCACCTTTCCAATGGTTTATAAGAAGTTCTTGTTTATAGTTTATTTAACATCATATCTTGTCCATATTGTACATTAAATATTATATGATTTGTTTTTATGATTAGCAGTGTACTAGGAAATTACTTATTTAGTTTGATAATTGTTCTTATGTTAGCTCAAAGTAGTTAGACAGGTAAGGAAGTGATTTTTTTTGTATTGGCTCCAGCAAAAAATCCTAAGGAATCTAAGTTGTTAAAGTCATGTATGTATTTCCTAGTATTGTTCATGAAAAATTGAGTGCATGATTGTATTGTGAAATTTGATAAAAGGAACCAAATTCCACTTAAATTTGTTTTGGTATATTAAGGTCATGTGTGATTTTTTTAAGGTAATTTGTAAATGCCCAACTGATTTGAGGTCAATTGACTAGTAATGGGCTTTGTTTCAAGTTTCAAATCCATAATAATGTTTTTGATATGATCCAGATAATGCTATCAGGAATGTAGCTTCTCTTCTTATCTGGATATTGTTGGATTATGAATAACTGTTAAAAATAAAATAAAATAAATAGACTCTAAGATAAATTAAATCAGGCTATAGATCAAACTACTTAGGGAGCTTACTATGAACTTATTGAGTGGGGAGATTTACATATCAACAGGGTAACCAAGAAAATTCAACAAATATAAACAAACAAAATGCCTTGAAACAAAAAGCCTAAGCAATGCAAAAATGATGATTAATTTTAAATAATATCATCTCTGTGAAACCTGATAACTTACTCCCAATGTCTTTTTAATGAGCACATTTTATCTTGAATCTAAAATGTCCCAGGTAGATGTCTGCACCAAGAAACATCTTCCCCTGGACATTATGAAATAGGTGCAATTCTCAAAGCAACTTTGAAGAGAGGTTCTCTTAGTAGATCTATTTCTCTGGTTTCAAGTTCCTAGTTAATCTGGTTAAAATCTACCATTAAGAAGATTCTATACAAATTATCATTTTTATATCAAGGTTATCTCCTCAACTTTTCCCAGGGACAGATATCCACCTGTAGCAGATCCCAGACTGTACTCCCATTGGGCAACACATGGCATTTCCCTTAAATTGTAGACTATGTCTTACAAAATTCAGTCACACCTGAAATCAAAATTTAAAATAATATCAAATTACAATCCCTAAGGATTTTATCTCAAATGGCAAAAATTTCACAGTTTAGTGCTAGAATATTATTTTTTTCTCATGCTGTGATAATAATCAACAATGAGCATATATATATACATATGTATATATATATATATATATATACATATATATATATATATATGGACATTTATTTGTCCTTTGTTTATAATTTAAGAATAGTTACATTCAGGAGTTTACCCGTAAAGCAAACACATGATAGTTAACTGTAAACCCAAGAAAAACTTGACTATGGTAAATTTCCAGTCTGTTTTGTCTGTTCATTCCTAAGACAAGATTGAAATCTTTGAATCTAAGTTCTATTACTAAGCTGACACAAAAATGCAACCTGCAATGTATAACTCTTTATTTAACATAAAATTTCATAATTTTCACAAATTATTACCATATAATCTCAGATAAAACTCAATTTATAAGCTTCCCCACTCTAACTAGAAGCTAGTACTTTAAAATTTTATCATATGCTCTTAAGCAGGGTCTATAAGTTTTTATGACTTCTGCCCAAGTAGAAAGCCCCAAAGAGCCTCACAGATAAGGACAACTAAAAGAAAAATTTTGCTCAACAGTAAATTATTACTTTAAAGCAAATATATCCATTAAATATTTAAGCTTTCAAACATTTTTCCATATTTTACCATATTTGCCAATTCTTACTCTAATAGTATCAGATTATAAGTTACTTTTCTAATAGTTTTTAATGGTACAATGGCTTCTCAATTTCACAATGTAAGAAAAATTTTAAAACTACATTAATAAAGTACATAGCATCATGCATTTAAAAGATGAAACAAACATTACCAGACAAGTGACATCAATTCAAAATGAACATATTTCCAAAAATATCTTACATAGAAAAATATTCATTTTCTCACTTTTGACATTTTACATAAATAATATCAAAAATTCAGCATAGAATAGTCCAATATGGAGTAATTACATTCAATTAAAGAAATAATAATATCAGTAGGTAACATTTATCTAGTGTTTATCACATGCCAGACACTGTATTAATTACTTGACCATCATAGCAATTCTGGGAGCCAGGTACTCCCACAGGATCATATAGCAAATAAATTTCAGAAATCAATTTTAATTCACGTCTTCCTGATGTAAGCATTTTCTGATATATTGTTTTAATACTAAGCATCAAATATGCTTTGTACTAAGTTCTGGATTTATCCTAACAGGAGAATATATCTCACATAAATGAGAATACAGAAAAATTTAGTTTCAGAACAACATCTTGACCAAATTAAATCTGGATTTATAATCACTTATGCACACTTTTAAATCTAGATCTAATTTCCCAAAGCCCTTAGTTGACAGTACCTCAAATGTCAGGGCCCACTGTTTTTAGTTAGCTCACATTGAAAAATTTTGTGGGGGCACCCCTAGCTGGTCCTTAACTTTTTCTTTATTTTTTTAAATCAACCAAATCAGTTCTTTTGGGTTCTTAATACAGCCCTACCTTTCCCTAATACATTTCAGTTGTAATTTGTACATTCTCTAAGGGGACAAGGCACATAGGGGCAAAAATGACTTTAAAAAAAGAAAGATGTTATCCTCAACTCAATATTGCAAACATGTTTGTGTATTTTCCATGTCATAAATAATTACTAAATAAAAATTTTCATTTCCTTCTTATTTCAAACATTTTATTCTTATTTCAAACATCAAACATCAAAACATCCTTCAAAAAAGTCCAAAATATTTTACTTTCAAATCCTTCATTCATACTCAGTGTAAACATACTAGAACTCTTGCTTTTCTATTCTGCTCTCATCTCTATTTACTCAATTTTTTCTTTTTTCTTTTATATCTTCTATTAAATTTTGATTAAAGTCCTTTAAAACTACAATGTTTTTCCATATTCTGATCTAATACTTCTCTTACTTTCCTTCTACTTACTTTTCTCTAGTTCTTTATTTCTCAATTATATCTCAGACTATCTATAGAATTCATCTTCACTCCACTGAATTTTTCCTCTTACAATTTAGCACAAGTTTTTACTACATAAAACCAATTAATTGCAATTAATTGCCCTTGCATTTCTTAAAACCTTACAAATGCATCATCTATTCCAATACATTTTGGTAATTTTCTCACTGATTTACCTTAATAATTAAGTTCTATTATATCGTTTAAAGAAATACAGTGGCAATACTAAACATTTTTTTCCAAATTAAATTTCACTTTCTTTTAAAAGCAATTTAAACACGTTTCTAGAAAAGATTTAATGATAGGAAGTTCATACATTCCAGATAAGCTTAAGTTCCAAACTGCAAACCCATTTTTTTCCTTGGCTTTGGAACTTCATTGATAACAATTTTAAACTAGTTTCAGTTCTCCTCTAATCAAGAAAGTCACCTTTCCCTTTTGCACTAAAACAATAATAATAACAGTCACTCTCCAGGGGGAAAAAAACTGATAACTGTTTTCTATGTAACATTCACAGAGTTTTGCTCTTATTTTTCCTTAAAACAAATTCTACGGTGATGCCCCCAAACTTACTAAAACATTTAGCGTTTACAATAACATTCAAAACACAATCTGGAAATCTATAGTAGAGGAAACAGATTTAATCTCTAACTAGTTTTACAAGGGCTTGCAGACAAATATTCCCTTTCTTCTTATCTGTGTCTCTCATCTGTCTTGGGTTAGGAAGGATAATGTAAAAATTATTGGAATACCTGAAAGTCATGATCATGAAAAGAGCCTTGACATCATTTTCAAAGAATTACTACAGGAAAATTGCCCCGATATCCTAGAAGCAGAGGGCAAAATAGAAATGGAGAGAATCCACCAATCCCCCTGAGAAAGAGATCCCAAAAAAACAAGTCAAAGAGAAAATATTACAAGCAGCCAGAAGGACACAGTTCAAATATCATGGAGCTGCAGTCAGGAACACACAGGAGTTAGCGGCAACTACATTAAAAGTTCATAGGGCTTGGAATATAATATACCAGAAAGCCAAAGAATTCAACCAAGAATCAACTAACCTGCAAAACTGAATGTCCTCTTCCAGGGAAAAAGACGGACTTTCAATGAACCGGGGGATTTCAAATGTTCCTGTTGGAATGGCCAGAGCTGAACAGAAGGTTTGATCTTCAGATACAGGACTCAGGTGAAGCATAGAGACTGGAGGAGAAGGGGAAAATAGGAGGGACTTAATGATAATGAACTGCATGCATGTATTCCTGCATAGAAAAATGACACTAATAATATTCACATGAACCTTCTCAATTAACAGAACAGGTAGAAGGAATGTTTATAGATGAAGCACAGGAGAAAACTGAATTTGAAGATATATTGTGGTGTAAAAATGGAGTCAATAGATAAAAAGGGAAATGCAATGGAAGAAAGAAAAAGGAGAGGAGAAATCGGCCAAGATATTTCGTATAGTGAGATTTTTCTTTATTACAATGAGCTATTGCAATGATATGGAAGGGGGGAAGGCAAGGGGGAATGAGGGAATCTTTGCTCTCATCAGAGGTGGCTGGGAAAGGATACAGCATATATACTCAATGGGGTATAGGCATCTGGAGTAAGAAGGAGCGGGGAGCAGGGAGAAGGGATGGGGATGTGAATAAAGGAGGAGAGGATGGACCATGGGGGGAGAGTGGTCAGATATAACACATTTTCCTTTTTACTTCTAGCAAGGGGCTGGGATTGGATGGCCTGTCCAGGAACATAGGGCCAGGTGGATGCTGGGCCTAAGGGGTGGTAGAGGGGCTCAGGGCTTCTTGGCCCCAGGACCAGGGAGCTGTCTCCTGCGCCACTCAGCAACCCTACAGCAGAGTCAGAGTGAAAGGAGAGGGAAAATATAGTACATGGTAGTGGAGAAATACGAAAGGAGGGAGTTGTGATCAGCAATGGCAATGGTGGAAAAATATAGAAGTAACTTTTGTGATGGATTTACCATAAAGAATGTGATCCACCCATGACAGAGTTGGTGGTGTTGGAACACAGACTGAAGCACATTTTTTATTATTATTATTTGGGGGGGGGGGTGCAGGGAAAATGGGGCTGGGTGGCCTGCCTGGGGCCGCATAGCAGGGTGACCCTTGGGTGTCTGAGGTCGGATTTGGACCCAGGTGCTTCGGGCTCAAGGGTAAGTGCTCTGTCCACCATCCAACTACCCCTACTATTGTTACTATTTTATTTTATTTTGGGGTCTTTTTTTTCTTTTTTTGGTTTTTTGCAGGGAAGTGGGGTTGGGGTGGCTTGCATGTCACACAGCTGGGTGATTGTTGGGTATATGGGGCCAGATATGGGCTTGGGGGCTCCTGACTCCAGGGCTGGTGCTCCATCCATTGCACCACCTGACCATACCTATAATTATTACTATTATTTCTTAATTTTAATTTTAATTTTTTTCTCTCCCCTTTACTTTATCACTCAAGCAAATCTATATTTTATTGGGAGAGAGGGTATTTTGTTTACTCTTAAACAAGAATATTTTATTAATGTATAAAAAAACATTATTTGTCATATAATGCTAATTTTCTATGCAAGAAGAGTCAGTTCAGAAGCAAATTTAGAAGGTACTATTCCCAAGTCTGTTAGATTCAGGGTCCTAGCCTATTTCCAGTGGAGGCATCCAAATGGCAGGTAATGGAGAGAGCACTGAGCCTCTGGATTCAGGAACACCTGAGTTCAGATACTTATTAGCTGTGTGACCTTGGACAAGTCACTTACCCTCTGTGTATTTCAATTTCTTCAACTGCAAAATAGGGATAGTATCAGTACATACCTTGTAAAGTTGAGGATCGAGTGAGAAAAATATTTATACTGCACAGTACAGTGCCTAGTTTATAAATATTACTTAATAAAAGTTTGCTCTTTCTCCCCCTCCCCCCCAACTTCTTTTCACTCTGGAAGAAAATGGTAGTTCAAATGATGGTAGCCTTTGACTCACCTGCCACATGCTGTTTCTTGTCTCTCCCTAAAGATTTTCCTTTAGGATAATGATAACCATACCAGATACCTGGAAAGTTTGTTGAGAATGTCATATGAGAGGATGTCATATCATATCAATATTTTAAGCTCCAGGAGGAGCTCATGAATGAATAGGCAAATCCAACCTCAACATCTATGTTGCTAGGGCAGCAATGATATGATAGCCTGTTCAGTAATCTTCTTTCCTTGTACCTTTCACATTCTGTCTTTTAGTCACTGGTGGTCCCAGGTTTCTCCTACTGAAGAAATAGTGGAATTTTTCTCACAGCACATTTTTTAGGCTTACTGTCTTTTACAAAATGCAATGAAAGCAGGTCCAGGATTCTCTCCTTCAAAATCTGGATCAAGAAGTCTGGGGTTTGTAAGAGAAAGCACCAACCTTTTTTTCCCCTCTGTGTGACTCTCCTTCCTAGTTATCTAGATCCAGCCTTGCTGAACAAGATATATTTTCTCCTAAGGCGTAAATCCTTCAGTTCTTTTAAAAAATAAAAAAAAAAAACAAATTAGATAGAATTAGCAAGCTGTTTGACTTATGTCACTTCCCATTGGTCTCCTATAGCTCCTCTATCTCAATCCTAAGAAAACAGACCATGAGGACTATTTGTTAAGATTTTCCTTTTCTTTCCAGCATGGCTTTTCCCCTTTCTTCTGGCCACAAACCTAAGATCAAGGTTAGACCTAATAATGTTTTCTCCTTTCTTTTTAAAGAAGATCTCAAGATCATGGAGGTGATGCCATGGCAAGCAAGTGAATTGAATTTGAATGAGGGGGTGCTTCACTTTCTCCTCCAGAGCCATCTGGGTCCAGTGGCCAGAAATGAATCAGGACTGGAGATGGTCTTGGATGCAAGGCAGTCAGGGTTAAGTGACTTGCCCAAGGTCACACAGCTTGTAAGTGTCAAGTGTTTGAGGTCACATTCAAACTCCCATCCTCCCTACTCCAAGGCCACCTAGCTAAGGACAGACATAGGAAACTGGAATCTATTACTGTTATTTTAGTGAGAGTGAGAAAATCGTTTCCTGGGAGGGAGCAGTCTAATCTTTCCCCTCCCCCCCTTCCATATAAGTTCATATTTTACCCAGCCAGCAAGTCAATTCTCACTCCCTACATTCTTCAGTCCTTGTCCTCCTAGGGCTGAGACAAAACATGAGTTATATAAGCAACATAATAATATACATAATATATGAATATTGCCCAGTTTGTCAATGAGGGTTTTTTTACATAACCCCTTGTTAGCCAAAGTCTGAGATATAGGGCATTAAAGGATAATTGTAAATGTTTCTTGCTAATGCATGACTAAACACAAAAACTTTCTGAAGATTTAGTGGTATGACTGATATTATTCTCCTTGTTGGACACTGAGCTCCTCTTCTTTTCTGATTTGTTATAGAGTCTTAGAGAGTTCAAAGCCATCAGGACACAAGAAGTTGGAAACCAAATTAATAAGTGAGGATGCCCAGGTACAGGGCAGTAGCATTCAGTACAAAGAAGCCAATGGTGAAACCCAAGTTCAACATTTTCTTTCAATAATATTCTTTCATTCAATCCAAGTTCTTCTATTTTTAGAGTTTCCTATTTCTATCTTAATGCCTTTTTTCTGGTGCTCAAAAGATCAAAACAAAAGAGACAGAGAGAGCAAGAGAATATGATACTTTAATATTTTTATTTCAAATATTCTGGACTTTGTTGTAGGTAGGGTATGTACTTGTTCAAAATGTGGGCAGGAAAAGATTAGAAAAGCCTTTATACCCCAGAAGTGATTTCTCCATTCTAATTAAAATACCTGTAGTAGACTCCTACACATTTCTTAGAATCCTCAGGTGAGGCTTTTTGGCTTTTTATTCAGAACTTTCCTGGCTATTTTCCCTGCATGTATTAGTCAATAAATGACTAAAATCCCTTTTGATTTCTTTCACCAGTCTTTTTAAACATCTGCTCCTCTATCCCTCTTCCTAAAGTCAGCTGTTCTTTTATGAGGCTCAGCTGGGGAACTTCTCCTCTCCCAGGACCCAATCAGAGGTTCACTTCAATTAGCTTAATTGGAAGAAAGCTCAACCCATTTTCCAATTAAAGTTCTAAACAGTTTACTAGAACAGTCTTCTAAAAAAACCCTTTCCTAATAGTTTTTTCAGAGATTATTAAAGGTAAAAAAAATAAGAAATATTGGAAGAATCACATTAAATGATAGTGTTGCAATAGTAGAATGGAAAAGCCCAAAGGGACCTAACAAACACAACTCGAACATTTTATAGATAAGGAAATCAAAGTCCAGGCATTGATGATTTGACCATGGTCTCATGACTTATAAGTGACTAATTCAGTGACTAGTATGCAGGTCTCCTGATTCAGAATTTTAGCATTAGATTGAACTACTTTTCATCCCCCACTTTTATCCTGATTTTTCCCTTTTCTGTCCCTTTGCTTTTTATAATCTCTAAGTCTGGAATGGACAGCTACCCCAGTGATATGTGTTGAATTCCCTACATTCATGAACAAATTCAAGTGTCATCTTGCTGATCAAACCTTTGTTGGATCCATGCTCAGATTTAAAAATATCCCTCTCTTCAAATTTATCACAGCACTTTGTCTAGAACTTACATTTGTAAGTGTAACATTTTTGTGTGTGTGTGTATGTATGTAAACGTATTCCCTTTAATAGATGGTAGGTAAATTATTCAAGAACAAGGTCTTTGTCAAAGGGTCTGAATGGGACCTTAGGGATACCTAGTACCTTGCACAATGTTATACATAAAATGTGTATTTAATGATAATTATCAAGTGAATGAATACAATTATAACATTTGTATGACATTTCAAGGTTTGAGTATCACTTTATAAATATTATTTCATTTTAGCCTCACAATAACTCTGGAAGATAGAATCTATTAACAGACCATTTCTTACAGATTAAATTATTTGTTCATGATCATACAGCTAGCAAATACATTTAAACACAGGGCTCCCTGATCCTAGGTCTAGTTCTATATTCACTGTTACCCATGAATATGCTTCACATGCTTTAAGGAGCCATAATTTTCACCATGGATAGCCAATACTCTGATAATGAGCTTTTTCAAACTTAGTTACATAACTCATAACTGAGAAAATCAATCTTGGGTCTCATGAATCAAGTTTAATCCTGTTGATGTCTCAAGAATCTCTTTGGCTTGTGTCCCAAGTAAGACCTCCCCAGAAGCATCAGAATATAGTTTACAAAGAGATGTGATAAAAAAGTGCTTCTAATTATTTCTAGCCAAGATGGCAGAGAGGTATAAAGGACTATTGCAATGGAGGGGAAGAAGGGAGGAGGTGAAGACCACATGAACCTTACTCTCATCAGACATAGCTTAAAGTTATCATGCATACATACATACATACATACATAAACTCAATTAAATTAAGAAACTTATCATACCTTTCAAGTATTAAAAGGGGAGAAGGGGAAGGGGGAAGGGGAGGGAAAAAATAGGAACTAACAGAAGGAAAGGAAGGAAGAAGGGGCAAAAGGGAAAGGAGAAAGAAAGGGGAGGGGGGTTGGATATAAGGGACAAACACACTGCAGGTGGTGGCATTCAGAACCAAAATACTAGGAAATATGGATAAAGTGAAAAAAAGAGGAAAAATATAAACAGAGGGAAGATAACATGGAGGGCAATAAAGGGTTAGTAATTATAACTTTGTGAATGGAATGAACTCTCCCATAAAACATAAGCAAATAGAATGGATTAAAAAACATTCTATTTATCTCCTTAACTTCCTTCTTGCTTATTTTATGGTTAGATTTATCTAAATCTGAGAGTAGAAGGTTGAAATCTCCCACCAGTAGAGTTTTGCTGTCTATATCTTCCTGTAACTCATTCAACTTCTCCTCTAAGAATCTGGATGCTATACCACTTGGTGCATACATATTTGGTATTGAAATTGCTTCATTGTCTATGGTACCTTTTCTGAGGATACAAATGAGTTTCTTGTAATCAGCATATTGTAGGATTCTGGTTAGAGAAAGAGCAAATGAAAAAAACCCCAATTAAGTACCAAATTAGAAATTCTAAAAATTAAAGGAGAAATTAATAAAATCAAAAAAAGAAAACTATTGAACTAATAAATAAAACCAAGAGTTGGTTTTATGAAAAATTAATAAAATTGATAAACTTCCAGTTAATTTGATTAAAAAAAGGAAGAAGAAAACCAAATTGCTAGTATCATAAATGAAAAAGGTGAAGTCACCACCAATAAGGAGGAAATTGAAGTAATAATTTGCAACTATTTTGCCCAACTGTATACCAATAAATTTGATAAACTAAGTGAAATGGAGGAATATTTACAAAATATAAGTTGCCCAGGTTAAATGAAGAGTAAAATAAATACCTAAATAACCTAGTATTAGAAAAAGAAATTAAACAAGTCATTATTGAATTCCCTAAGAAAAAATCTCCAGGGCCAGATGGATTCACAAGTGAATTCTATCAAACATTTAAGGAACAATTGTTTCCAATTCTATACAAACTCTTTGGAAAAATAATTGAAGATGGAGCTCTGCCTAAATCTTTCAATGACACCAATGTGGTGTTGCTACCTAAACCAGGTAGAGTCAAAACAGAGAAAAAAAATTATAGACCTATCTCCTTAATGAATATAGATGCAAAAATCTTAAATAAAGTTTTAGCAAAGTGATTACAGCAAATTATCACTAGACTAATACATTATGACCAAGCAGGATTTATAACAGGAATGCAGGATTGGTTCAATATTAGGAAAACTGTTAGTATAATTAACTATATCAATAAAAAAAACCTATCAGAAATCATATGATTATCTCAATGGTTTCTGGACAAACCTTTGACAAAATACTTATTCCCACTAAAAACACTAGAGAGTATAGGAATAAATGAAATGCTACATAGAATTATTACATGTTACATAGAATTATGAGCAGTATCTATCTGAAACCATCAACAAACATTATATGTAATGGGGATAAGCTAGAGGCATTTGTAATAAGATCAGGGGTGAAACAAGGATGCCCACTATCACCACTACTATTCAATATTGGGTTAGAAATGTTAGCTTCAGCAATAAGAGAAGAAAAAGAAATTGAAGGAACTAGAATTGGGAAGGAAGAAACAAACTCTCACTTTTTGCAGATGACGTGATAGTATACCTAGAGAATCCTAAAAAAAATCATCTAAAAAAACTACTAGAAACAATTAGCAACTTTAAGCAGGATATAAAATAAACCCTCATAAATTCCTAGCTTTCCTATCTATATATTACTAGCAAGATACAACAGCAAGAGCTAGAAAGAGAAATCCCATTCAAAGTAACTTCAGACCACATAAAATACTCTGGAGTCTCTCTGCCAAGAGAGACTCAGAAGTTCTACAAAAACAACAGCAAAGCAGTTCTCACACAAATAAAATCAGATTTAAATAATGGCAAATATCAACTGCTCATGGACAGGCTGAGCTAATATAATAAAAATGACAGTTCTACCTAAATTAAACTACTTATTTAGTTCCCTACCAATCAAAATTCCAAAAAAAATTATTTTAATGAGCTAGAAAAAAATGAAAGTAAATTCATATGTAGAAATAAAAAGTCAAGAATTTCCAGGGATTTAATGAGAAAAAAGTGCAAAAGAAGGTGGCATAGCCCTAACAGATCTAAAATTATATTATAAAGCATCATTCATCAAAACCATCTGGTATTGGCTAAGAAATAGAGTGATGGATCAGTGGAATAGACTAGGTGCAAAAGAGATAGCAGGAAATGATTATAGTAATCTGCTGTTTGATAAACTCAAAAAGTCCAGTTTCTGGGATAAAAATTCTCTCTTTGATAAAAATTGTTGGGAAAATTGGAAGTTAGTATGGCAGAAACTTGGATTAGACCATCATCTCACACCCTATAAAATAAGATCAAAATGGGTACAGGATCTAGACATAAAAGACAATATTATAAGCAAACTAGGAGATCAAGGAATAGTTAACCTGTGAAATCTCTGGAAAGGGAAGTAGTTTATGACCAAGGAAGAGATAGAAAACATCATTAAAAACAAACTAGATAATTTTGATTACTTTAAATTAAAAAGCTTTTGTACAGATAAAACCACTGTAACCAAAATCAAAAGAAATGTAGTAAATTGGGAAACATAAACTCAATTAAATTAAGAAACTTATCATACCTTTCAAGTATTAAAAGGGGAGAAGGGGAAGGGAGAAGGGGAGTATTCTGACAAAGGACTCATTCCTAAAATATACAGAGAACTGAGTCAAAATTTCAAAAAAAAAGACATTCCCTAATTGACAAATGGTCAAAGGATATGCAAAGGCAATTGACAGATGAAGAGATCAAAGCAATCCATAGTTATATGAAAAATTGCTCTAAATAATTACTTATTAGAGAAATGAAAATTAAAGCATCTCTGAGGTACCACCTCACACCACTCATACTGGCCAATATGGCCAGAAGGGACAATGATCAATGCTGGAAGGCATGTGGGAAATCTGGGACATTAATTCATTGTTAATGGAGCAGTGAACTCATCACAACCTTTCTGGAGAGCAATTTGGAATTATGCCCAAAGATCAATAAAAATGTGCAAAACCTTTAATCCAGCAATACCACTACTGGGTCTATACCCTGAAGATATCATGAAAAAGGGTAAAAATATCACTTATACAAAAACATTTATAGCAGCCCTGTTTGTAGTGGCAAAGAATTGGAAATTGAGTGAATGTCCATCAGTTGGGGAATGACTGAACAAATTGTGGCATATGTATGTTATGAAATTGAGTGAATGTCCATCAGTTGGGGAATGACTGAACAAATTGTGGCATATGTATGTTATGGAAAACTATTATTCTATTAGAAACCAGGAGGAATGGGAATTCAGAGAAATCTAGAAGGTTTTGCTTGAACTGATGCTGAGAAAAATGAGCAGAACCAGAAGAACACTGTACACCATAACAGCAACATGGAGTTGATGATCCATCTTAACGGACTTGCTCATTTCATCAATAACAATCAAGGACAATTTTGGGGTATCTATGATGGAGAATGCCATCTGTATCCAGAGAAAGAATTGTGGAGTTTGAACAAAGACCAGACTATTACCTTTAATTTTTTAAAAAAAATTTATCTTATTATGTAATATTGCTATCTCCCATATTTTGGGTTTTTTTTCCTTAATGATATGATTTCTCTCTCAACACATTCAGTTTTGATAAATGGAAACAATGTAAAGACTATCAGTCTGTCTTCTGTGGGGGTTGGGGGGCAAGGAAGTGAGAGTAGGGGGAAAATTGTAAAATTCAAAAAGATATAAAGAAATAAAAAAGATCCCCTAATTTCTACTGAAGTTAAACAATTAGATGGTATGTAGGTATGTAGATATATATAAATGAGTAGGCAGATGATATATTTTTAAGTATTTTCCCATTTCATGTAAAAAATTTTATATTTTTTTTAAATTTTGAGTTCCAAGTTATTTTCCTTCCTCATAACACTTTCCTCACTCCTTGAGAAGGCAAACAATAGACTGTTTACCTGTGTGAAGTCATACAAACTTGTTGCAAAAGAAAAATCAAGCATACAATCTAAAAAAGAAAAAGAAAGCTAAAAAGTCTGTACTCAGAATTCATCAGTTCTCTCTGGAGGTAGATTATATTTTTCATTGGATGTCCATTGGATGTCTTGGATCATCGTTCAGAGTAGCTAACTAATAAAAATGTCCTTCATTTTTGAAGATGAGCATGACATCAGGGAGATGATGCCATGACAAGCATTGGATTTGAGGGAGGGAGAGCTGTACTGTCACCGTCTCACTTTCTCTTCCAAAGTCATTTAGGTCCAGTGGCCAGATATGAATCAGCACAACTGGAGATGACCCTGGTTGCTAGGCAATCATGTTTAAATGACTTGACCAAAGTCACACAGCTAGTAAGTAGCAAGTGTCTGAGGTTGTATTCAAATTCCTGTCCTCCTGAATCCAAGGCCTGTGCTCTACTAGTTCCTCATTACTATATTGCTGTTAATGTGCACAATGTTCTCCTGGTTCTGCTTACTTCACCTTGCATGAGTTGATATGAGTATTCCCAGGTTTTCCTAAAACCATCCTCTTGGCCATTTCTTATAGCCTGGTGGTATTCCATCACAATCATATACCACAACTTGTTCAGTCATTCCCTTCTCTGCTATCTTTTTCAGATCTGGACTTAATAATGGCATTGCTGGCATTGCTGGATCAGAGTGTGTACAGTGTGATTAACCCATTCCAAAATGTTTATGAAATTATTAGATTGGTTAACAACTCAACCAACAATGCATTAATATCCCAATTTTTCCTCACCCCCTCTAGCATTTGTCATTTTCTTTTTCTATCATGTTAGGAAATCTGATAAGTATGACTTGGTATCTCAGAGTGATTTTAATTTGCATTTATCTAATCAATAATTTGAATTATTCCCTTCTCTGTCAAAAGGTTAAAAAAAGTCCCTTCTTCACTAAAGAATGTCATAAACTCTTCTAAAGTTCATATGTATATCCAACTGTAAACCTGATTTCTGACTATAGCATAAACAGTGTCCAATTTAAATTAGGTCCTTCCCAAGGGAAAAGAGCTGTCCTAGATCTTTATTAAGTTTTAAGACAACCTGACTCATAAAGAAGAAAATTAATCAGCAAGGTATGGATTGAAATGGTTTTGCCTGCTACAATTGCTGGAAATACGAGGTCTCATGATCAAGTCACATTCTCAGCAGATTTGCTAAAATTGTTAATTGTTTCATCTAGTTTTTTGTTGACCCTCTAGGGTTCTCTAGTTTGACCATCTTATCATCTGTAAAGGGTGATAGTTTTTTTCCCTTATTTTTTATTCTAATTCCTTCAATTTGTTTTGTCTTGTTTCATTGCTATAGCTAGGATTTCTAATACAATATTGAATAATAGTGGTGTTAATGAACATCCTAGCTTCACCCTTAATCTTAATTCAGCATAATTCTTGTTACAGTTAATGCTTGCATTTGGTTTTTGATAAACACTACTTATCATTTTAAAAGCTCCATTTATTACTATGCTTTCTAGTGATTTTTTAAAAATAGGAATGGGTGTTGTTTTTTGTAAAAATCATTTTCTTTATTGAGATAACATATTATCTTTGTTGGTTTTGTTTTTGATGTGATCAATTATATTAATAGTTTCCCTAATATTAAACCAGTCCTGGTTTCCTGGTATAAAGTCCACCTAGTTATAGTATATAATATTTGTGATTTCTTATTGTTATCGCCTTGCAAATATTTTATTTAAACTCTTTACTTCAATATTCATTAAGGAAATTAATATATAGTTTTTACTCTCCCTGGTTTAAATATCAAAAACATATTTATATTTTGAAAAGAATTTAGTAGCAGTTCTTCCTTACTTATTTTTTCCAAGTAATTTAATTGATTGTCCCTTAAATATTTGGTAGAATTCACTTGTAAATCCATTTAGTTCTTGAGATTTTTTAAGGGAGTTCATTTATAGCCTTTTCAAATTATTTTTCTAATATAGAGTTATTTAAATATTCCATCTCATCTTCTGTTAATCTGGGCAATTCATTTTTTGTAAATATTCATCTATTTCACTAAGAATATCAGTTTTATTGATACATGATTGGACAAAGTAACTCCTAATTGCTAATTGCTTTAATTTCATCTTCATTGGTGATAAATTCACTTTTTGAGACTGGTAATTTGGTTTTCATCTTATTTTATTTTTTTTCTGGTGTGGTACATCCATTTTTCCTGTCTTCACAGAAAGATGAATTATTGATTAATTGAAATTTACTCAAAAATTAATCTACTACATTTATCCTGGAAGAAACTGCCAGTACTGAGAGAAGCTGTGGGGTCTGTCAATGAGTTGTTGACAGTTTTTAACATAGATGCCAGGAAATGAGTGACATGCAGATTCTGGGTCCCAGTTGTCCAAAACAGCTTTCACACATTGTGGTTACTTCAGTAACTTGAACTTCCTTAAATGTCTGTTCACCACCCCTTTGAAGTAAGGCCAGAGAGCTATGCAGGTGGCAATGTTTTCTGGCTGCTCCAGCCACAGCATATAGTCGTTGTTCTTTTTCAGGGTCTAGGCCAGTGCCATCAGGGCAGCCTCATCTGGAGCCTCAAGAACCACTTTGCACATGCTCCCCAGATTCTGGAAATAAGCCACTAAATTTGGGTGGTCACAGTGGGCATAGAGGGCCAAGATGGCTGCTTGACATCCCTGCACCACCAGCACTCATGCCAAGTACCCTCACAGAACTAAGTACTGTACCAGTAGCTGAACTCTTCTTATTTTAAAACCAAATTGGTGTTTTCATAAAACCAATTCCTCAATTTATTTGTCCAATAGTTTCTTTTTTACTTTCAATATGATCAATCTTTTTTTTTTTATTTTCAGTATTTTCACTAGGTATTTAATTGGGAAGTTAAAATTAATTCTTTATCTAGTATTCTTTTAGATGAATGCCCAATTCATTAACCTCTTTCTCTTTTTTTATTGACATACACATTTTGAGATATATTTTCCTTTAAAATGTTGTTTTTAATTGCATCCCACAAATTTTAACATGTCTAATTATTACCATTCTCTTTAATAAAATTATTGATTTTGTAATTTATTCTTTGATCCACTCATTCATCAGATTAGATTATTTCATTTCTAATTGATTTTTTTTCCAATTGATTTTTAATCAATTCTCCACAGTCCTCTATTGAATGTAATTTTATTTTATTATGGTCTGGAGAGGTCCTATTTAACATTTCAACTTTTCTGCATTTCAGTTATGAGGGTTTCTATTCCATAATTTAGCATCAGTTTTTGTGAAGGTTGCATGACCAACTAATAAAAAAGTTATTCTCCTTTTATTCCCATTCAATTTTCTTCAGAGGGTTATCATATCTAATTTTAGAAAGACTTTATCTATCTCCTTAACCTCTTTCTTATTTATTTTATGATTAGACTGATCTAGCTCTGAAAGGGAAAAGTTGAAGGCTCCTACTAATAGAGTTTTTTTTATTTTGTAATTTTTTTAACTTTTCTCTACTGGATACATGTTATTTGTTGCTCACATATTTAGTACTAATGCTATTTCATTTACTATGGTGCCTTTTAGCAAGATATAGCTTTACTGTTCATCTCTGTTAATTTGGTCTGCTTTTTATTTTGCTTTGTCTAAGACCATGATTGTTATCTTGACTTTTTTTACTTCAACTAAAATATAATAGATTTTACTCTGACCCTTTATTTTAACTTTTTTTCTATGAGTCTCTGTTTCAGGTGTGTTTTTTATAAAAAATGTATTATTGGATTCCATTTCACTATTCATTTACATTTTATGCATAAGATCATCCCATTCACTTTCACAGTTATGATTACTAACTCTGCATTTCTTTCCAAATTCTTTTCTTCTATCTCTCCCTCCCTCTCTTTTTTTATCCTATAGTCTGTTTCACTTCTGACCACTGACTTTCTTCATCTGTCCTACCTTTTATATCTGACCTCTTTCCTCTTATTCACTTTCTTTACTCTATTGAGTGAATGGGTATGTAATTTCCCTCTTTGAATCAATTTAAATGAGAATGAGGTTCAAGACTTGCCCCCTATCATTTGTAATTGTAAAATTGTAAAAGCTTTTCCTTGAGAACCCTTTTAAGTGAAATAATTTTCCTCAATCATCCTCTCCCTGCCTCCTTCTCTAAATACATCCCTCTTTCTTGTCACTCTACTTTTTTTAATCATCCCAACACAATTAACTCTATGCTTATTTCTATATAGAATCCTTCTAACTTCTCAAATAATGAGTTCTTAGAATTTGCATTATCACAGTTTAACCTTATTGAATCCCTTATAATTCTCTTTCATGTTTATCTTGTTCTGCTTCTCTGTAGTCTTGTAATCACTTCTGATGTTTTTTTTTAATCAGGAATGCTTAAAAGTCCTCTACTTCATTAAGCAATTTTTTTTTCTCTTGAAGAAATATACTCAGTTTTGCAGAGTAAATTATTCTTGGTTGTAATCTTAGCCCTTTTCCTTCTGATACGTATTAAGATAATTATCTTATTAATAAGATAACTATCTTGTTTCAAGTTCTCTACTTTTTTTGGCATGGTATTGGCTAAATCTTGTGTGATCCTGTGGCTACCAATATTTGAATGACTTCTTTCTGTCTGCTTGAAGTATTTTCTCTTTGACCTGAAAATTCTTGAATTTATCTATAATGTTCCTAGGAGTTCTTATTTTGGGGATATATTTCAGGAAGTGATCAGTGGATTCTTTTAATTTCTAGTTTTACCCTCTGGTTCTAAGATATCCATGAACTTTTCTTTGATCATTTTTTGAAATATGATTTATAAGTTCTTTGACTTTCAGGTAGTTCAATAATTCTTAAGTTATCTCTTCTCAACCTATTTTCCAAGTCAATAGTTTCTTCAATGAGATATTTCACATTTTTCTTCTCTTTTTTGTACTTTTGACTTTATTTACTTATTTCTTGATGTCTATGGAGTCATTAGCTTCCATTTATCCAATTCTAATTTTTAAGGAATTACAGTAAGCTTTTATATTTCCTTTTCTATTTGACCAATTCTGCTTATCAGTGAGGTCTTGTACCTCTTTTTTCCCACTTTTGGTTTTTAAGGTATTTTCTTCAATATTTCTTTGCACTTCTTTTACCAAGTTGTTAATTATTTTTTTCATATTTTTCCACTGCTCTCATTTCTTTGCTTAATTTTTTCTCTACCACTCTTATTTGAATTTGAAAATCATTTTTTAGTTTTTCCAGGAATTCCTGTTGACTTGTTTTCAATTCACATTTTTCTTTGAGGCTTTGCTTTGTAGTAGTTGTTTTGAAATATCAAAAATTTGTTCTAGATTTGTGTTTTAATCTTACCTATCACCCATAGTAGCTTTTCATGATTCATTGTTGCTGTTTGCTCATTTTTTCCAGCCTGTTTCTTGACTTTCAATTTTACATTAAAATTGAGTACTCATAGGCATAGGGGTGGAGGGAAAGAAAGGATACTGTCCCAAACTTCAGGGCTTTTTTTTTACATTATTGTTTTCTAGTTCTAGGGTATTGTAAATTTTCAGTGCTTCCATTGTGGTAGATCTGGGGAAAAGAGTGGTCACTGCTCCCCTGTTCTGTGCTATGATCCTTACTTATGAAGGACCCCTGATCCTTTATTGGAATCCTCAGTGCCTCTACTTCCCTAAGTTTAGAAATGATAATTGTCTTAAGGATTCCATAAGGATTCCTTGAATAAAAGTGCTCTTTTCTTCCCTTGAACTGTGACCCCAAAGTGCATATGCAATGGAATTTCCAAACAGTGTCCAGTCTTGTATCCAGTGCTAGTACTAGGGTCCTTTGTAACTTCCTTCTGTCCAGCTGTTAGGTGCTCTATTTCTGACTTAAGAATTTCTAAAATTATTGCTGCTTCTGTAGCCAGTCCCTAGTGTCACCTAGTAACATCTAGTCCCACCACTGGGCTTTTTCCAATTAGGCTCTGGGATCTTTCCTTCCAACCTCCTAAGTTTTCCAGAAATAGAAAAATTTTACCTGGCCTTTTGTTGGCTTTTCCACTCCAGAATTTGATTTGGGGTTTATTTTAAAGTTATTTGGAGGGGAATATTGGAAGAGCTCAGTTGAATACCTCCTTTACTCTGAAATCTTGGCTTTTCCCTCTCACTCCAGGAACTCTTGGTACTAAACTTTTTCCATTGATCCTTGATTTTTTTTGAATGATGTAATTCCTTTATCTTCTGAGAACAATGGGATTTCCTTCTCAGAACTCCTTTACTACTCTGACACCTATTCTCTATAGCTACCACATTTGAGACTAAGGGTGAAGGATGAAGAGTTAAGTAGACTTCCCTACCCAAAATGTTCAAAAACCCTAAAGAGAACATGTCAAGGAGACAGGGTGATCAACAGTGTCAAAAGTTGCAGAAAAGTCAAATAGAATGAGCAATGAGAAAAGAGTATCGAATTTGTCAATTAAGAGATCATTGATAACTTTCAAAAGAGTAGTTTTTGATTTAATAATGAGATTTACAACAGATTCTACCATAGTTAGCCAATATCTTTTCAACTCTTCCACAAGAATAGCATGCAATACTTAATGCTATATTTTAATAAACTGTATCAACATTATTTTCCCAATCTACAAATTTAGCAACCCTGTTGAAAAAGGGAAATAAAATTAATTGGGCATAACCTGTTCTTGATAAAGCAATGCTTGTTCTTTATTATCACTGCTTCCTTTATGAGATGCATACTAAAAATCTTAAAATGGCCTAGAATTTATGTTGATATAGAAGTAAAACTTACTGTTCTATGCTTTGCAAATTATTCTATTCCCTGTTTGTTAACTCTGTTCTGTTTCCATTGGGAAGACATTTCTCCCAATTTTCTAAGGTTCAAGTACTATCACTGGGCAGACACTTAAAGATTTTCTAGTTTAGCAAGACTTGACTGAAACAACCCTAAACTGAAGGTATTCTATGGCCAGTTAAAGCCAAAATTCATGAATCCCTGCATTGTGTGAGTCTTTACAAATCAGTCAGAGAACATGATTAATTCCAATCAAAGGATTTAATAAAATTTCATCATAAAAATACCAATAAAATATTTCTTCTTTAAACCTGGAACATATTCTCCCTCAAAAACTCATATTGTCTGTTGGAAGAGAAAACACAATTTACATAGAAAGGCACAAGTTAGAACATATACCTAGACAGATGAATAAAGAAGTAATTTATGCCTCTGACAAAGACAAAGATAAAAAATAGTCAAAGATGATTTTAAAAAGACCTCAAAGATCGTATATCCTATTGGAGGACTCAGAATGAATACATGAAGAAGAATAAAAATAAATAAATATAAGGTATTCAGGGTGGTGACAAAAGGAAACATCAATAATTGTGAAGGATTAGGAGAAGCTTTATATGGAAGATAGTTTGAACTGAGTTTTGAAGGAAACTAAGAGGCAAGTTGAAGATGAAAGACTCTGTATTTATTCTTTATATGTATAGAATATGGCCACATACACACCGACACACACACATTCACACACACACACACACACACACACACACACACACACACACACATTGAAATAAAGCTCCTTTTAGGCAGAAAACTTTTTTAAATTTTTTTTCATATCTTCAACTGATACAAAGACAAAAAACAAAATTTCTTTCCTTTAGGAGTTTACATTGTATTGGAGGAGACAACATAAAAATACAAAAAATAAACAAAATAAATAGAAGGTAATTTTAGGGGGGTACAAGTATTTTGAGAAGAGAAGGTTTAGAAGCTAGTTCTTGAGTAAATGTTTCAGGAAAACAAGGAATTTTAAGAGGTTAATGTGGGATGGGAGAACCTCATATTTATTTTGTATTCTATCTGGACATATTTAAAAATGTAAATGATGTCTCTTCTAAAGTGATGCAAAGTCCTTGAAAGAAGGAGCTAATTAATTTTTGTCTTTGAATCCTGAGCATCTGGACCATAGAAGGTGCTTAATTAATGGTGGTTGAATGCCTTACTTATGGAACAAAAAGAATGAAAACTGTGATCTGGGTAAATCTGTATCATCCACAATACCCCTAGATGACTAGCCTATCTCAAAGTTCAGTTCTTGCTCCCCTGGCTTTCTGTCCTCCAGTATACACAACAGCCTCATCTACACATCATTATCTGTCTTGAAGGGAGAAAAACTGACTGAATTTTATTCAACAGCATAGGACTCATCTGGAAGGAGCAAAAAAGAATGAGATTATTTCCTTATCCCAAAACAGACCTGCTGGATATCAGACCAGGGATATCAGACTAGTATTTTTCTGACAGTTTCCCTAATCTTGATGCAACTTCCTCCTCTACATACTCTGATTGGCCCCAGATTCCCTGATTCAGTTTAGGATTATGCCCTCTCCTAAAATTTGATTTGCTAGGTGATAGTGGCATTTATCTCTGAGGCTTATCCCCCTTAACCAGTTAAAAATCAGCATTTTATTGCCAGTGCCAAGCAGCCCCTCCTAGCAGAACCATCAGGGATCATCTAGTTTTTAAAAAAAAAAAAAACTATTTCCAAATTCACTAGACTGATCCTCCCACAGCATGATCTATGATTCATTTCTTTGTGGATCATTCTAATCCTGATTTGGGTCCTAGCATTCTCTTCTGCTCAATTCTCTAAATTCCATAACTGAAGAAACCCTTACTTGGTAAAGTTTGGATTTATTTATTTGTTCATATAATATAAACTCCTTTAGGGCAGGTAGTGTTTCATTTTTATATTACTATTCTCAATGCCTAATACTATGCCTGGAATAAAGTAGTTACTTAATAACAATTTGCTAAATTAATTTTTAAAATTATAATATTTTTCATTTATATTCAGGCTCTTCCTTTTTCTATAAACTTTCTTGAAGTATATATCATATACATTTCACTTTTCATATAATCTTAGAGTTGAAATAAACCTAAGAATTCTATATCCCATCTGCTCTTGAGCAGAAATCCCATCTCTACAATTATTGATGATTGTTCATTCAACCTTTACTTGAAGTTTTCTAGTGAGAGGGAACACAACAGTCCTGAGGCAGACTGTTCCATTTTGGACAGCTCTGTTAGAAAGTTTTCCCTTCTGTCGATTCTAAATCTGCTTTCCTCCAACGCCCTCCCATGCTCCTTGTTCTTCCCTATGGGGCCAAGTTAAACAAGTCTAATCCTTCTTTCATTTGTCAGCCTTTAAAAATCTAAAAACAGCTATCATGTTCCCCTGAGCCTTCTTTTTGCCAGGCTAAATAAACTTCACAGGGAACATGCTGCAGACACCTGATCAGCATAGAAGGTATGAACTTTTAACTTAGTAAGAAGATTGGAATCATTTAAAGCCCTTCTCAATTCCCAAATGAAATAAAGACTAATCTCTTATTGCTAAAATTTGTAAACTTGATTAAGGTAGGCACACTGAAGAACTAACTAAATGGGTGACCTCTTTAGTTGTATGCCAGCCTAGTCATTACATATTCTCATGAACCAATATATTCTCACCAAAATTTTTTAGGAGTGTAGGTTGTGTTCAAGGAAGACTAGTACCTCTATGTGATAACTTCTGAACCCTTTTCAGGACTGCCTTCCATCTTTAATGTTCACTTGAGCCACCTAACTCTCACCTGTGGCTCCAAGAAGTTGCAGCATGCACAGCGGTTACACCCTGGTAAATCATTTTGAAAGGTGGGTTAAACCAAGTTGATGATAACCAAGGGAGTCTCCAACTCACTGGTGAGTTATGGGGTGTGTCTTCCCCAAGCATGTGGAGGCTTCCACTGGTGGAACCGATAGATGAGAACACTTTGTCCCAATGATGATGAAGTCAGCTGAAGCAGGTGCTGTGGAATGCTCAGTTTGGTTAGACGTCAATGATGCCAATGTCATCCATTGCACCAGACTCATCACCAGTTGTCTTAACTTTGTCTTGCCAATGGATCATGATGACTTCATGCAACTCTACCTCACTTAAATCCAATTTACACATGCATCAAAAGAGGAAACATGACACATTTAAATTTAGAATAAGCATCTCAGGTGTTCTCATGGACTATTTGTATGCAACTTGTGGTAGAGTATTCCAACCTCATATTGGTCTGATCAGCCACAGTCAGACCCTGTAAACTGTCTCAAACATAGTGATGCCCATTTTGATCTTCTTGGAGAAGGAAGGACAAGAACCAACCAACATATTCTCATCAATTCTTTTTCTACACTCTGGATGACTGATTAAATTCATGTCTTTGAAAATTCTAGCATATTGTTTCAGGTTCCATTATGATATATGATATATTGTAGTTTTGATAAATTAGCACAAAATCATTTATCAATAAAAGGATCTGAAGTGCTTCAACACTGATGGAGAATTCTTCTTTTGTTTGATCTCTGTGTGTGGATGTGTTTGTGGAGTCAAGCTATTTCTATTAGACATTAGATATGATACATTTCCCTAAGCTTTTGTTCATCCCATTTTCCATTTTCATTTTCACTTTCACAAAGTAAATAAAAAAGACTTTTCATGTCTGTAGTGATTCAACATATTAAAAAGTTTCTGTATCTAGTTATTACAAATATTGACCTTGAAATCCCTGGGTACAACACTCAGTGGTGACTCAGAAAAAGACATTTTGGGGAACTTTTAAGTGTTGAATATTGCAGCTGGGCTTTTTAATCAGAAGGAAAGCATTTGAATACCTAGGGGCAAGTACTATACACACACTGAAAGACAATGCTTATCTCTTCTGAATACATGATAATCAGAGAAAAGAGTGGTACTGAATGAGCAGAACTCTCAAGATATTAGTGAGAATGATGGGAATAAACCATAAAATCAAAGCTGTTGAAAAAACATTACTGACAACTTTAAAGATGTCTTTAAATTTTTTTCCCCAAAACACTATCATAAAGAAATCAAAGCTAATATTTTTGTGTAAGAGTTCTTCCTCCTTTTTTCTCTCTCTCTCATCCTCTCTAAACAGAGATAACCTTTCTGGACTCAGGAATTTGTGGTCTACAGGCAGGGTAGAAGTATATTTAGGAGTTTGTGGGTATAATGAGATGCAGTGCTTTGTTTTGTTTTTTCCTGGGGAAAAAAGACTGTTTAAGATTGAGATGATTGTTCAAAATATGGTCAGTGCTACCCTAATCTGCATAAAGAGGATCACAGTGTATAGGAAAAAGAAATGATCCCATTGTTCTCTGCCCTGCTCACTGTGGCAATTTTTCAACTACATTTAAGGAAAAATCTAATAAACTCAAGCGTATACAGGGGAAATTGACCAAGACAGTGAGAGTTCTTAGACCATGCCACATACAAATCAGAGGAAGGAGCAAGAGGTCAGAAGAAGAAAAGGCCCAGGATGATGAGTGTTACCTTCATTAATGCAAAGAGCTAGAATGATGATATAGTATTAGAGAGAACTAGGAATGAATGAGTAGAAGCATATTTCCTCTTAATGAAGGAAGGAACTTCCTAAAACTCAAAGCTATCTAAGAGCTAATACAGCAGGAGACAGTTTTAGGCTGTGCTGAACTTTAGGGATAACAAAATTTTAGAATAGGTATTTCCATGATCATCTAGACAAAACTTATAAACAAAATGAATTCTCCAATATATTAAATAAATGGTGGTTAAGGCTTTCCTTGAAAAACTTTCATTGAGAGGAAGTCCATTACTTTCCAAATTAGCCCATTCTATAGTTCTAATCATTAGAAAGTTTTTTTTTTCTGACTGCTAAATTTGCCTCTTTGCAACTATATTGTTATTGATTATAGTTCTACTTGCTAGAAGCAAATATAACAAAACCAATCCATCTCCCACATGAGTCCTTCAAAGCCTTGAACTACATTGTGTTCTTGATAAACTTAAGTTTTATTAACACATATTGACTGTCCAATCTCTTTTCAGGGTCTGTGGATCTCATTTAAGAGGCCTTATAATATCCTATGTCTAAATAAAAGCAAAGGAAGTGTAACTTGAGAATCTCATCATCTCCAGGGGATCTTTCAACTCCACCTCCGAGAATCCATGTATCTTGGACCTCATGCTCAGAACAAGATCTCATTTCCAGCACTAGACGAGACTATAGAGGACTAGCCAAGGCAGCAATGCCAGACCAAAGACATTTGTCACAATTATGCCACTTTGAACTGGGAGCAGAAGCAGCAGCAATAATTACCCAGAGATGGTAAAGTGAGTGGAATCTGTTCAGAAAAAAAGATTATTAGAGACCCCTATATTTATACCGGGTTCAGGATAGTAACACTCCATTGCCCATTATTTTGTTGTGGATTATAGCTCCAGAATAGAAAAGAGTGCTAGCTATTGTGATCACAAGGTTGAAGGGGTTCTAGTTCTGGGTCACAATTTCAAGATAAAAAGGAATTGTGGTCATGAGAGAACAAATCCTTTCCTGGGTAAGAACCAGCACACAGATCGATAAAGTAAAGAAAACACCTCACCCTAGATAAAATAACCTTCGAAACACCAAACAACAATTCCTCAAAAAGTAGAACTGATCAAATGAAAAAAAAGAGGTACAAAAATTCAGTGAAGAAAATAATTTCTTAAAAATTACAATTGAGTAAATTTCCATGACTCTATGAGATATCAAGAAACAATAATACAAAATGAAAAGATAGAAAATGTGAGCTATCTCATCAGAGAAACAGCCGACCTAGAAAACAGATGAAGAGAGAATTTTAAAATTACTGGATTACTTGAAAGTCATGATTTTTTTAAAAGGGCCTTTATATGATATTTCAAAAAAATATCAAGGAAAGATGCCCAGATATCTGAAGCAGAGGGCAAAATAGAAATGAAGGATTCATCAATAATCTCCTGAAAGCCCTCACAAAATTAAAAACTCCCAGAAATATTATAGACAAATTTCAGAGCTCCCAGGTCAGAAAAGAAAATACCACAGGCAGCCATAAAGAATCAATTTGAGGGGTGGCTAGGTGGCATAGTGGATAAAGCACCGGCCCTGGAGTCAGGAGTACCTGGGTTCAAATCCGGTCTCAGACACTTAATAATTACCTAGCTGTGTGGCCTTTGGCAAGCCACTTAACCCTGTTTGCCTTGCAAAAAACTAAAAAAAAAAAAAAAAGAATCAATTTGAATGCCATGGAACTAAAATCAGGATCACACAAGACTTAGCAGCTTTCATCATAAAGAAATGAAGGTCTTGAAATATTGAAGATATAGGAGCTAGGAATACAACCAAGAACAACCTACCCAACAAAACTGAATATATTCTACAAGCTGGTAATGGACATTTAATGCAACAGAGAACTTCGAGGTATTCATGATAAAAAGACCAGAACTGAATAGAAAATATGACATTCAAATCCAAGATTAGAGAGAGGTATAAAAAAGGTAAATGTAAGGGACAAATCATGAGGAATCTAATAAGGTCAAACTGTTCATATTTTCAAAGGGGAAGATGATATATTTAACCCCCAAGAACTTACTCATTATTAGGGCAGTTAGAAAGAGAAAATTTAAAGAGCATAGATCAGAGTCTTTTATATTGGGATGACCTCAAAGGAAAAATGGAAGGTTGAGAAAGAGAGATATGCTGGGAGAAGGGGGAAAGGAGAGAACAAATAAAGAAAATTATCTCAAATTTACAGATGAGGGGGAGTAGGAAATGCTTAAACCTCAGAAGAGTAAGACCTGGTTCATCAGAGGAAATAATATATGTAAATTCTCAGTCTGAAGGATTGTCCTTGATGTCATTAAAGAAGTTTTGCAATTTCCCAAAGTAAATCCAGCCTACTCTTTCTCAATTTAACTTCACAACCATTCATACTATCTGACCTATATCATCATACTGATGAACAAGTTTTATAGTTTGTCTATCCAAGTTCAAATGACAATCTGGGCAATAGACACAATTCATCCTTTTGATCTTTCCTTGTTGAATGATCAAACCAAGTTCTTCATATTTTTTTTCAGCAGATACCACAATGTTTTGGCCTTGATGTAACTCACACAGTGTCATTTGCAAAGAAGAGCATCCGGAGGACTTCACTGTTTGCAGGAAATTCTTCTTCAACCTTTTCCATACTTTGGATCTCTGCAATCAAAATGGTAAATGCTTTTGAAATGTTTCTAGTTATATCTTCTCTAATGTTTATAATCAGAAAGTCATTAAACAAGACTATGTTTTTGGCCATAACTTTCAAAGAATTTTGAATGATTTTGATGCATGGCTGAGAGATACCTTGTTATAAGGCAGACTTTGAATCAATGTTTTACTCTATCGAATTAAAATTTTTTTCATAAGCTACAAATAATAAAGACAGCAGGATCTTATATTGTCTACTTCATCCAGTCAAATGCATGACAGTAAAAATGTGATATCCTTCAAAATATTACCTGCCTATTCCCTACTAATAATCTCATTAATGATGCCTTTGATTCACGTGTAAAAGTCTCATATTTTAAATAAATGGAAAATTGGGCACATAATTTGGTAGTTGTGATATCAACTTTTTCAGTTATTAGTAATATCTGAGATTTTTTCCCCACATACCTTTAGTTCTCTTCCCCTTATTCATATATCTTGTGAATAAATACTTCAGTTCCTCACAATTATTTCACCTCAAAGATAGACCTCATTTACACAGATATACATAATATCCAATATGGTTGCTTTTTACTGAATATATTGGTTTTGGTTCTTACCATAGCATATTATTGGTAATCAATATTTCTCCATGCAGTAATATATCTGGTTTAGACAAAAATCCTACATGGAGACAGGGAATGGATCAGATAATTAAATTTCCATTAAGCCTAATGATTTAATTTATGTATTTATGTCTCAGAGGTCCTTGGACTCCCACCAAAGACTCCACATTGTATAATATCTCTTTAAAAATCAAGAATCTGAAAAAGTTGAGTGCTCTAACCTATTATTCTTTGTTATTCTTGTTTATGACAATATAAAACCTCCATAGCAAAAGGCTTCATCCAGTTCTTTTAATATTTTGTGGGTATTTATGTGGCACTTGTGTTCTTCAATAATCCCTCCCTCTCCTTATCATCTTAAAGATATCTGTGAAGTTATGCTCTCCCTCCATGAATCACCTTGTATTTATTTATCTATCCCTCTAGGAGTCTGTTCCTTTTCCTGTGTATAAAGTGTCAGGCACATGGTAAGTTCTTGCTTAATTAATATACTGAATTGAACTAATTTGTCCAAGAAAATAAAAAGATGAGTCAAATTTCATTCTGGACTTTTGTTATAAATGTTACCAAGTCTTCCAAAGCATAAGCCAATCCCCAAAACATTTGACTAAATTACTGACTTTGGGTAAAATGGCAGGGGAAGGGGGGATGTGGAGATTGCCATGTAAAATGGGGGAAATTCTGTTGAATATTTTAGCTGCAAATTAAAATCTTGGTCAGTTATTTGGAAGATTTCAGTTTCAGAAATACACTGAATGAATAAGATACAAGTTCTTTGTTCTTATCGGAGAAGTTTAATCATAAAAATATTTTTAATTCCTATGAATATAGTAATAAAGAAGCAATCAGAATTAGGTCATCAAGGGATCATTCTTTTTGAAATTTTAACAAAGAAGTCTCTAAAGGCTGTACCTTTAAAGATTTTTCTATGGTATATATGTGACAGAAAGAAATCTTAGAGACATCAATACACCTAAGTACAGAATTCTAATGCAATCATGCTGATTAAGAGTAGTGGCTACATTAGGAAGCCTGTCAGTCAGAAAACATATGGTAAATTCCTTATTATGTGATTGTCCAGGTGTTGTGCTGTTGTTTCTAGCAGCACTGAACCAATATTCTTTCAAAAACTGCTCTTAGGAGCAGTAGGATAATGATAGTAGAATTCCAGAAAGCAAGCCATCTTTTAGAGGATATATAGAAAATTCTTGAAAAGCAAACTGCTAACAAATTTAAGAATAAAAATGCAATTCCATTTCATGTTTTGCTGCTTATCTGCAGATCTAAATTTACCAAATACTGTTTTTGACTTGCATCATTTTAATCTTCTTCCTGTTTTTTTGAATGGGGGAATTCATAGACAAATGTATTTGGGCTCTTAGGTCAACTTCCCATTTTATGTTACCTTTAGTATTTTCTCAAGCTCCACAAGAGTTGGAAGAGACTTTAAAGATCATTTGGGATAATCCTTTTCTGAAGTATGAATCCACACCATGATATCCTAGTCTTTGAGTATGCTCATATTGGTCTTCCTATAGGAAACAGGGATAAGGCAGTGTCTGAGATTTGAACTCACACTTATTATGTCACCCTGCACAAATCACTTGCTCACTCCCTGCCTCAATTTTCTTAAAATGGGGAAAGCAATAAGACCTAGCCTTCCACTATTGTTGTGAGAATAAGATGAGATATTCTTTGTAAAGTGCTTTTGCAAATCTTAGAGCATTTTATAAATGCAAGCTTTTATTATTATTGGGAACTCTGGAATGAGGAAACTCCCTCTTCCTCTACAGGTCGGCAAATTCTCTATGGTCTCAAAGAATTGCTGAGATCACTAGGAGGTTAATTGACTTGTTTCAGAGGCAACACTTGAATCCAGGTCTTCTTGGCTTTGAGGCCAGTTCTCTATTCATAATGCTGCTTCTATGGAATAAAAAAATATATTGCTCTACATTAAAAAACAAACAAACAAAAAACTTTCCCACCTCTACACTGAAATCCATCTCAGTGGGAATATGGAAAAGGCATATCTATTTAAAGAAGTTAAATTGTAAGTAATCATGGAGAGCCAAAGATAAACCAGAAAAATGAACCAAAAAATGCCTCAAGTATTGAGCAAATGCCACAATGACAAGAGGAGAAAAATTGAAAGTACCCTCTTCTCCAGTATTTCTTGGAGTAATATGTAATATACATATATATATAATTTTGTATATAATTATATTCAATAATATATTTTAAAAGGTATTTATATAGATATGTATATCCATATAAACAATATATACATACATTCACATATATACAAACACACACACACACACACACACACACACACATACAGAAAACTCCCATTCTTACCTGTGGCTCTCAAAGGCAGGAGGCTTCAGTCCCACTGGTGACTTAGAGGGATGTCTACCCCAAGCTTGGGAAGACTTCCTCTGGTGGAATGGGTGAAGGAGAACAATTTGTTCCAATAGCCATGAAGGTGGTTGAAATAGGAATTGTAGAGAGTTTAGAGCTTGATTAGGCATCAAAGACAACACTGCATCCCAGATGATTGTTGGTGGTCCTGACTTTTGTCTTTCCTCGGGATTTAAATGACTCTGGAACAGAAAGTGAAGCAGATACAACTTGTTCAACTCTGCCTCACTTCAATTCATAGCACAAATCGAGACATCATCCTTTGATGTCATTGGTCCTTTCAAAAACAACAACACAGACATACACTGCACTTTAGATAGATAGAAGGATAGATGGACAGACTGAAAGACAGACAGACAGGTATAGATATATAGATAGAAAGACAGAGAGTTAGATGATAGATAGACAGAGATAGATAGATGATGGATGAGAGATAGATAGATGATAGATGTAGGTCTCTCTAAGCCACTAGATTGTACCTGTTATTCCAGAGAGACTATCAAACCATGCTCCTGGAACTCCTACCCAACCCCCTTAAATCATCCCTCAGAGGGGCCGCTCAGGCTTCCACCCGAGTCATCCATAATCCTTGTGGAGGGTTTCAGTGGTAGGTATGATCTACTACAGAGTCATTCTTGCAGGCATGTACACTGAGCACCTTGGTCATTGACCCCGTTATTACAATCTACTACATTGTAAGCACCTTCAGAGAAGGACCTGCTTTATTTATGTCTGTAGGCCCTCCTTTGCCCAGCACCTAATAACACATTGCATGAAAAAGAGATTCAATCAATAGATACCGAATAAGTGAATATCCTCTGTCTGCCATCTAGCGGAACTGGTAAAGTACTCGGGATGCCAAGAGGGAAGCAGGGAAAAGACAGCGTCTGCAAAGACCTCGGGGGGCAGGTTTCCAGAGCGCACGGCGGCGCCGACCCGAAACCTCTTTTCTGCGGCGCCTGAGGCCAGTGGGCGGCGGGGAGGCGGGCGGCTGGCGGCGGCCCGCGTTGCGGGGCTTCTCCCTCCACTGGCCGGAGAGGAGCGTGGCCCGGCTCTGGAGCGCGCCGCGGAGCCGCCTCTTCCGTGCCACTCCTCATTGCCCAGAGAGCGGGCGCCAGCCGCGGCAGCCGCTGCGGTCCCGGGGGGGCTCCCGCCTGGGGCTTCCCGCTGTCCAGGGGCAGCAGTGCTGAATGAGGAAAACACTTCTGAAAGCCGGCCATTACTATTCATAATAGAGTTAACAAAATAAAAATCCCACATAATTGTATGGAGCAAACAGTCAAGTGAACGCTTCCTATTAGCCTGACAATCACTTAAATATTTACCAGTCCGGGAAGTTTTATTCATCCTGGACTGATGATAGACCATCTCCTTATCTTTAAAGATCTCCAAAACAGTCAATCACCTAGGATTTGTTAAATGCCCATGATGGGTCAGGGATTGCTAAGAGCACATTTCTAACATTCCATACTGGATGACAGATATATACTTCATAAATTTGATATTTATGGTATAAAGGGTAAAAATCTTAGCAGGCATGAGCTGTTTTGAAACAGTCTAGCTTATGTGTTAATGTGAGCAGAAAAGAGTGTGCTATTCGTATGATATTTAACTGGGAGCTCGAGGGGGAATGCCAAAAAACAGATAGAAAACAACTATGTGATATTTATATTTTTTGTCTAAGGAAACACTGGAAATATCAAGATATTGCTTGAACCATAATGGAAATAAAGAACCTGCTTTCTCTGAGCTACTTAGCATTCTTCCTGACCTGCCTTAGATTAGTAGCAGTAACAACAGTAACCTCTCTTTAATTTTCTGGTTCTGTTTGAAAATCTCAATTTTAATAGGCTTTTCAAAACAGACTTTACTTATACTTAAGCAAATGGACAAATAATTGCACTTCACACTGTCTATAAAAGGTGAAAAACCTGATGTTGTTTCTTGTTCCAATTAGGGATGGCCAATGCTACACTAGTACCTTCCTGGAAGGTCTGTACTAAGTGGTCTACCTATTTACATTATCACATGCATACAAATATGCTATCAGTTTAAATGTGTAAGAATTGACCTTGCAGAAATTGCAGGAATTTGTGGTTCACAAAGGACTCAGCTGAGTGTTCAGGAAGTCCTATCAGATATTCCCACAAATTCTAGTGTTACATACAGAGTTCCCTTCAAAAATGAACCACTCTAATTAAAAATATGTTCAAGCACATTTCCATATGATAGGAATGTCATTACTTAGGAAGTGAGGACTATGATTTTCACTTATTTATCTATCTAACTTAGGGCATCATGAATAATAATCCCATAGAGAGCATCAATAGCACAAGGATGTCAGTATCTGAAGCTGATGGTATGGGTCTATGGACCTCTTCCTTAGGCTGAAAACAACAAAATGCTTGGAGACCATTTGCATTCCAGTTTTAAATTAGGGAGCATCTAGTTTTTACCCTTTCAGTTCTTTATTGATTAAATGCAAAGTTTGCTCTTAAGTAGTAAGTGGTGAGGTAGTCCAAGACTATTTTTCTGACTCCCACGATTAAATTCCAATTTAGCACGACCTTCTCTGACCCAACCTTCACTATTGACTAAAAACCGATTTTTTTTTCAAACGTAGGTAAAGAAAAAAGTCACCTTTTTATAAAACATCACATTAAGTGCTGTAAAAACAATAGCCACCAACAAAATAGGAGAGTTTAAGTAAGCAGCAATAAATAGTCTTTCTACTTTTTAGACTTGAACTGTTATTTCATCAGTGTGGGGAATTCTTGGTGTGGAAATTTCTTTTACCTCTATAATTTTTTCTTTCTGAGAAGTGCCTAAGAGTGACTTGACCATGGTCATGCAGGTATTATTTAAGAGACAGGGCCCAGATCTTCTTGACTCAAAGGTTGCATTCTATCCAGAGGCATAAAATTCACAAAATTCCCTAGTATGTCCAGAACAGATTAAAATGGAATTGGGAAATTTTAATAAAATAAACAAAAATATAATACAGCATACTAATACTTTGTGGTATTCTTAGTCAATATATAGCTTGCAGGGATCCATTTCTATTTGAGTTTGACATCATTTAACTGGTTTATAGTTTAGTTTTATTTATTTATATTCCACCTACCTCCAAGATAATCTGAGGTGGCTAACAGCTTAAAGAAACAAATCAAGCTCTAAAGAAATAGATTTATGCCCACCTTCAATGATCCAATCACAGAAAATAGGCAATAAATTTAACTTCTGAGTTTCCCAGTGACTGACTACACACAAATTCATTTTGCAGAGCCATCTCTACTGAAATGCAACTGTTAGCACAAGTTCTTGCATAAAAGGTACATGACAGTGATACCTATGACTTAACAAGTCATTCAGAGGATGATTCCAGAATAGATTTTATTTGATTACTTACTTTGCTTCACTGCACAAATAAATTTAACACTTTTCTAGAGCACAAAAAAAGATATTATTTCAGAAAATCACCAACTCAGTATGTAATACAAAGTCAGAGATTTCCATTTTGAAAAAAATTTCCAGTGACTCTTAACTTTAATGAGATATTTGTCAATATAACGTCAAAAGAATATGAATGGTCTAGAATGATGATGTATGAGAAAGGACACTGGCTTAAGAGTCAGAAGAATCTAAAGAACTCTCTCTAGCCTAACTTTATTTGAAACTTCAGGATCTTCCTCTGTTAAAATGGGCACAATAGTCTACATTACCTACTATCATTATTAGAGTTGTGCTGAAGAAAGACTGTGAACTTTGTATATAGCGGCTCTTATATCTATTGACTGTGTGGTCTTAGTAAGTTATCTATATTCTGCAAGCCTCAGTTTTCTCACTTAAAAATTGGATATAGTCATATTTATGTTACCTACCTCATAAGATATTGGGGGGCAGGAGGGTGGCAGAGTGGATAGGGAGACAGGCACAGAATCAGAGAGACTTGAATTCAGATCAAAACCTTAGATACTTAATAACTATATGATACTAAACGAATCACTTGGTCTTTGTTTGCTCATTTGTAAAATGAGTCTCTTCATCTGTAAAATGGAGGTAATATTAATATTAGCATCTAGCCTCCCTGAATGTTGTTTGAATCAAATAACATAATAATTGTAGAATAACATAATACCTGGTGCATAATAAGTGTGATATAAATAGTTGCTATTATTATTAGAAAATAACATTGTGAAACTTAAAGCAACATATCATTGAGAATTAGTATTATCATCACATCATACAGAAATTTAATACAAGGTCAAGTATGATAAGGGGAAAGGAGAAATCCAGATAACACTTCTATGAAACTTTTAGGATGGATAGCTTTCAGGAATCAGGAAAATCTTCTTAGAGGTCTAATCTTACCAGAATTATGGAGGAAGAGCAGAATATAGAAATGCAGGCAAGAGATACGCAGGGGATGAACTGAGCAAAATTTGCTTTCAGGTAAATAAACTTACATTCCTGTAAGTTGCTTATTAGCCTTAACAAGATAAGATTCAAATAGGAAGAACATAATCACTGTCTGATGAATGGTATCCATATTAAAAATGGGTTATCTTTGTTCTTCTTGAACTTAGAGGTAAAAACTAGTAGCAATGGGTAGAAAGGTGAAGAGAAAGTCATGAGATGCACAAGTCTTCAGGAGTAAGTGACTGTTGCTACTGCTGTTACCAATTCCATCCCTCCCAAGGACTCCTTGTGATGTCTGGTAGATGGTTCCTACTTTTGCATGAAGTCACCCAGAATTATAAACTTGTCTGCTTTTGGTATATTGCAAAACCTAAAGTAAAGCTTCCCTTCACTTCAGTCATTCCAGAAAAATGTGTATCCATTTCCAACTTCAATAAATTGACCTTCATTTGTCAGCTTTGTTTCACTGCTGAATTCCTTTACAATAAGAGCTGTTCATCTTTCAGGTCTACTGGATTTCATGTTGCACATAAGAGAGTGAACATTCCATGCACCAATGGGTGAATGGAATCATCTTTGCAAAAGTTTTATAATGGTCAAAGGATATACAAAGCTAATTTACAGCTGAGGAAATCAAAGAAATCCATGGTCATATGAAAAATTGCTCCAAATCATTATATATTAGAGAAATGCATTTCTGATAACACCACACCCCTCTCAGACTGGACAATATGACCAGAAAGGACAATGATCAATGTTGGAAGGGATGTGGGAAATCTGGGACACTAATACATTGTTGGTGGAGCTGGGAACTCATCCAACCTTTCTGGAGAGAAATTTGGAATTATGCCCAAAGGGCAACAAAAATGAGCATACCCTTTGATCCAGCAATACCACTACTGGGTCTCTACCCTGAAGAGATTATGAAAAAGGGTAAAAACATCACTTGTACAAAAATATTCATAGCAGCCCTGTTTGTGGTGACAAAGAATTGGAAATTAAGTGAATGGGGAATGGCTTAACAAATTGTGGTATATGTATGTCATGGAACACTATTGTTCTATTAGAAACCAGGAGGGAGGGGCAGCTAGGTGGCATAGTGGATAGAGCACCGGCCCTGGAGTCAGGAGTACCTGGGTTCAAATCCGGTCTCAGACACTTAATAATTACCTAGCTGTGTGGCCTTGGGCAAGCCACTTAACCCCGTTTGCCTTACAAAAAAAAAAATGTTAAAAAAAAAAAGAAAGAAACCAGGAGGGATGGGAATTCAGGGAAGCGTGGAAGAATTTTTATGAACAGATGCTGAGCAAGATAGAAGAACCAGAAAAACACTGTACACCCTAACAGCAACATGGGTGCGATAATCAACCTTGATGGACTCGCTCATTCCATCAGTGCAACAACCAGGGACAATTTTGGGCTGTCTCCAGTGGAGAATACCATCTGGATCCAGCGAAAGAATTATGGAGTTTGAACAAAGACCAAAACTATTACCTTCAAATTAGAAAAAAAAAATTATCTTATTATGTAATTTTGCTGTCTCATATTATTTTTCTTTCTTAAGGATATGATTTCTCTCTCATCACATTCAACTAGATCAATGTATACCATGGAAATGTAAAGACTAACAGAATGCCTTCTGTGGGGGTGGGGGGAGGGAAGCAAGAATGGAGGAAAAATTGTAAAACTCAAAATAAATGAAATCTTTCTTAAAAAAAGTTTTTGTACATTTTTTGTACGTGTATCAAGCATAGGGTGGGATCCCTGACTGACGCAGTAAATAGACCAGAATTGGATAAAACAGATAAATTTTAGGACATCTTTTCTAGGCCCTTCCTCATGCCAGAAGATAAACACTATAGTCCTTTTAAAAACAAATACACAGTTTAGAAGGTGAGGGGGAAGGGGGAGGCAGAGAAGCAGAGGGAGGTGTTGTTCCTGATTCTCATTGCTACTTTAGTCCAGTGAGGATGCCAGTATGCAGAGTTGTGATCCCGGTGTATCTACACCTGTTATTTTATCACTTACCTGTTGTCACAGAACTTTGAGTAATGGGTAAATGTCTTGATTCCCACATAAATTGAATTTAAGTGAGACAGAATTGAACCAAGTCATTGATCTCACTCTTTCTTCTAGAATCATTGAAATTCAGTAGCAAGGACAAAGTCAAAATGGCTGATGATGAGTCAGAATGCAATGGATGCCTTGGCATCTTCTATGTCTAACCAAACTCTAAGTGCTCCACAGTGACTTCGAGACTGTTGGAACAAATTATTCTCACCACACACATTTTGTCAGGAAAAGTCTTCACATGCTTGGGGTAGACACTCCACCTCCCTTAGTGAAGAATTTGAGACCATCTCAACCTAGTTTACCAGGTATAGCCACTATACCAGCTTCTGGGAGTCACAGTAAGAGTTGGGTGAATTAGGTGGACACCAAAGATGGGAGATAGCCCTGAAAAGGACTTGGCAACCCTCACACGGAAAGTACTAGTATTCCTTGAATACACCTACACTCCTGTAAGATGTTATTAACCTTAACAAGATAAGATTCAAGTAGGAAGACCATAATCACTGTCTCAACTACATGAATGATATCCATATTAAAAATGGGTTATATTCATTCTTCTTGACTTTAGAGGTAAAAACTAGTAGCAATAGGTATTAACTATAGATAGGCACTTCCACTATGCAAAAGTAAAATGGGTTGTGTCAGGAGGTAATTGTTTTTCTAGATAGGGATGGGATCTGAATAGGATCTGAAAAGGACTAGTGACTTCATTGGTGTAAAGAATTTCAGGGTTAGGGAATTCTCTTTTTCAATGAATATTGGCACCATTTCTGTCACCTCAATCAATCAACCAGTAGAAATGTTTATGAATGTAAAACAAAATTATCTATATCCTGTTTTTACTTTTTGAGATACAACCACTAAGAAGAGAATATTGTGGCTGGCTAATCCAAAAACAAAACAAAACAAAACAACCATAGCCCTAAGTCCTGGGCTCACGAAGAGTTTGACAAGACTGAAAAATGACTAAAGAACAAAGAATGGATTAAAGAGGTAGTTCTTTTATCATAGTTCCAGATAACAAAATGCTAAATCCATTTATGTGGGAATATATCCTCCTTCTACTGATGGAGAAAATTAGGTTGTGATCAATCATTTTTCATTCACAAATTCTACAATCCTACTTGGAATTTTCCTAGTAAAGATACTAAAGTTTTTTGCCATTTCCTTCTCCAGTTCATTTTACAGATGGAAAAAACTGAGTCAAACAGGCTAAAGTAACTTGCCCGTGGTTAGAGAGCTAATAAGTTTCTGAGTCCAGATTTGAACTCAGGAAGATGAGTCTTTCTGACCCACGGTCTAGAATTCCATCCATTGCATCTCTTAAAGTTAAAGTTGTCTGTAGTGGCATGGTCATTGGTGGATGAAGCAAGGGGCAGAATTGAATTTGAACAACTTTAAAATTTGGCCTCTTTGCAGAAGAACATTGAATTGAAGGAAATTAGGGCTTATTTTGCAACCAACTATTTTCTAAATAAGCAGAGTTGAGGTCAAAAAAAATAAAATAACACTGATTAAAACAGTACTGCTGAGAGGCCTCAAGGGTCTGATTTCACATTTCCTTTGGCCTTCCTTCTCTCCAGGCATTTGAACATTCATATGTAAATCCCTTTTCTCTATTTATATTGCCTCTTCAGCCTCATCATTCTTGAAACAATTTTTGATAATATAAACACAATAAACCTACGGAAGTCTTTTTTTTTCTTATCTAGGATGCCTCTTGAAATTTCAAACTAATCTTTAATAGGCCTAATTTCTCCCCTTCCCCCAAACTCCACCCATTTGGAATGGTTTGATCATTGTGAGAAAAAAAGACGTCCCTTGTGTTACTCTGAAAGAGTATGTGATTTATAAGTTTTTAAAATCCTCCCAGCTCTGCTTATTTTGACAAAACTACTTAACACTCCAAGCAATGAACTACAAGGCATAAAAGTATAATCTGCAGAGAAAACCTTAATCCTCTACAGCAACCTATTTGAATCTCCTTAAACACATTTCTATGTGTAGGCCTGGAGAATTAAGTCAATTGTTTGATCTGAGAAGAAAGGCAATTAGGACTCTCTCTTGATCTTTCTGGATGAATTCTAGTCAGGGGCTGTTAGTATTCTCAACAGCTACATTGGAGACCCCTATTATTATAATAATAGAAGTATGCAACAGAATCACTACATTTAAGGGCCTCTCAGCATTTCCATTATAAGTTGTTTTTCAGGGGGTCTCAAATCACGATGGGCTAATACTGAGAATACAAATTATTAACATACTTTCTTTTGAAACTCTATAAAAATTTCTTCTGAAGTGAACAATTTTAAATCAGTTGAGCTAGGGAAATTGCAAGAAGGGGTGTATTGGCAGATAGTAGCAGCTTTGAGTGATTCAAAGTTTAACTGAGGGCACTTTAGGTGGATGCCTTTGAGACCCCATGAGACCAATGCCATCATGACTGAACTGTCTAAAAAGCAGGTTCTATCAAGGAAATCTGTAGATCTAACTCTGATCAACTATAATACAGGATTATTTCCCTTCACTGGGTTGCTTTTCAATCCTACCATCATCCTCAGAGATCTTGATGATACCTCTAATATAATTTCTTGACCTCTCAAACCAATGGTCAGCTATTTCAAAAACGCTTTCAGTCTTGGGGCAGCTAGGTGGCACCAGCCCTCAAATCAGAAGTACCTCAGCTCAAATCCAGCCTCAGACACTTAATAATTACCTAGCTGTGTGGCCTTCGGCAAGCCACTTAACCCCATTGCCTTGCAAAAAACTAAAAAAAAAAAAATGCTTCCAGTCCAATCTTGAATCTTTCATCCTCTTTAACTGCTCCTTTCCCACTGATATTCAGTCCAGAAGTTCATGGGAGACAAAACAAGAGACTATTATAATCCCTGGCCTCAGAAATCCCTCCTTAAAAACTTTCCATGGTTTCTTTAACCTCCTCCTTTCTTAGCTGAGAACCTTTTCTCATATTTTATCAAAAAATTAAAGCCATTCACCATGAATTTTTTTGTTCTCCCCTCTTTTTTAATCTGCTATAGTTCAGATTCCTTCTGTCACTTTCTCCTTCACCTTTATATCAAATGATGAAATGACTTTACTCCTTACCAAGGTTAAACCCCCTACTTATTCAAGTGATCCCATCTCATCCCATCTCCTCCATCAGATTGATCCTCTGTCATCCTGTCTCGCATTTTGTGTCAATCTCACCCTCATTTCCCACTACCTACAAATATGTACATGTCTCCTCCATCCTGAAAAAAAATACTTAATCCTTCCATCTCTGCTATCTTCCTCAATCTCTTCTACCCTTTCTAAATAAACTCCTTGAAAAAGTCATCTACAGTAGGAACTTGTACTTTCTCTCCTGTTATTCTCATTGATTTCTCATATTCTGGCTTCTGACTTTATCATTCCACCAAAATTGTCTTTCACATAGTTACTAATGATCTCCTAGTAGTTAAAACCAGTGGCCTTCCCAATCTTATTCTTCTTGACTTCTGAAGCCTTTGAAACTGCTGTTCATTCTACCCTCCTTGATACTCTCTTCTCTCTAGATTTTCAGGATACCACTCTCTCCTGGTTTTCCCACTTACCTATCTGATCACTCCTCTGTCTTCTTTGCTGGATCCTTCTCTAGATTATGCCTTCTAGCTATAAATATACCTGAGTTCTGTCTGGGAACTTCTTCTCTTCTTCCTCTTCCCTACTTCATTGGTGATTGCCTCAGACAAATTGAGACATGGAAAAGATCTTAGCTTTTAAAAGGTCTCCCTCTAAATTCAGGCTCATCTCATCACACTGATCTATATCTTGTCACTGAACCCAGATGGCTCAGGAGGAGAGAGAGAGAGAGAGAGAGAGAGAGAGAGAGAGAGAGAGAGAGAGAGAGAGAGAGAGAGAGAGAGACACTGGTGACTTTGCACAGCCCTGTTTCACTTAAATCCAATTCACTTCCAATCAGCTTCCCTGAGGTCATGGTCCCCTTAGAGAATGGACACAGAACAATGACAGTAGCAATAGAAACAGCAACAATAACTTAGAGATCTAATCTACTCCCATCAATTTTAACTACCATATTTTATGCTAATGTTTCTCAAATCTACCTATCCCACCAAAGTCTTCACAGACATTTAATCTCACATCTCCAGCTCTCTTTCAGATATCTTCAACCAGACGTCTAATATGTATCTAAAACTCAATATATCCAAAGTAGAACTCATTTTCTTTCCCAGTAAACCTTTCCCTGACCTTTTACCTTCCCTATTACTATAGAGGACAACAATATCCTCCTAGTCTCTCAGACTCACATCTGAAGAGTCATCCTGGATTCCTCTCTCTCTCTCTCTCCCTCTCTCTCTCTCCTTCCTTAATATCCAAGTTGTTGTCAAGACTTAACATTTTAACCTTTGCAACATTACTTAAATGTGCTCCATTCTCTCTTCATACACCGCTACCACTCTAGTGTAGGTCCTCATCATCTCATGTCTGGATTAGTGAAATAGTTGTTGGTGGATCTACCTGCCTCAAAACTGCCCACTCCAAATCATTCTCTATTCAGTCACTAAAGTGATTTCCCTAAAGCTCCAGGTCTGATCATATCACCACTCTCCTCCCTGCCCCTCCACCCTCCCACCTCCTACTCAATAAACTCCAGTTGAAGCTTCTTACTGCTTCCAGGAATGAATCCAAAATGCTCTGCTTAGCAGAGCCTGCCATAAGCTAGGACCCTCCTGTCTTTCCAGTCTTCTAATACCTTACTCTTTTCTTTGGCTGCCTCTCAAACCTGGAATACACTCCACTCTCAACTCCTACTATTGACCTCCCTGACTTCCTTTAAGTCCTCACTAAAATTCTTGTATAATTCTACAGGAAGTCAACTCCAACACTTCCTCACCCCATTCAATTCCAGTGTCTTCCCTCTGCCAATCATTTCCTATTTAATCTGTACAGAGCCTGTTTAGATTATTTGTTTGCATGTGGTCTCCCCCTTAGGATGCTCCTTAAAAGCAGAGACTGTCTTTTTTCTCTTTGTGTAACTTCAGGCAAATAACAGGTATTTAATAAATGTTAGTTGATTGATTATACAGAAATGAACAAGCTATGGATAACTAAGCAAAATAAAAAAGCTCTTAACAAAAGGAGACAAAATGTCATCATCTTCAAGGAGGAATCAATACCTGTTCCACCTTGACTGTGAAGATGAGCCCTGAGCTGCCCTGGAAGTTTGACTCTGTATTTTTTAAAGTCTAGTGGGCCAGTTTGCCTATAGAAAAAGGGGAGGTTTGAATCTAACCTAATATTTCTTTGAACTCCTAGGTATTTTGACTTGCTATAATGCATGATGCATGCATAAAGCCAATTTGCCTTTATATGTGCTTATTAGGGCTGAAGATCAATAACTCATCAATGCATACTATCAAACACCATTGACTGTTCAATAATATAAATATCAAAACCTCTAGGGAAAAAAGCACTAACTTGATTCCTAAAGGTCCCAGTAAACATGTCTCCTACATCACATCTGATCAGGATGAGGCTCTTGTTCTCTCTTCCTAGCTAGAGAACATGTGTCTTCACCAGAAGTGGCATCCTGGCAAGTATTTGTCAATCAATACTGATCTTGAGGGAACACAGATGCTCATATTTTCAAGTGTAGGTAATATAATAGTCTGACCTATTTTCTCAACCTAGTAGTACACTGATGGCTGAGGCCTCAGGCAGGTTTTTATAATTCTTGCTAAAAATGTTTATAAATTCTGATTGGTGATTGCTCACCTAAATTTACGATGAAAAGAAATAATCAAAGCTTTAGCTTCCTGTCATTAGCAAGTGTTTATCAGTTATTTACCAGATTTAGGACACACAGATGTCACTAAAAGTTATTTACCAAACCTGGAAGACACATATTACACATATCAATAGCTATTTACAAGATATGGGGAAAATGTACATAACTGACGAACCATATTACTCATCCTTATTACAGGGGGGAAATAGCTTAATTCAAAAATGGAGCCTTAAAACAAAATGAAGCTGGCCATCCTAAATTAACAATGTTAACCATAGAAGTTGTTTACCAAATCTGGGGGACATGCATATCAACAACTATTTATAAGAATTTGGGGAAACACATATAATTAGTGAATAATATCACTCTATTCTTTATTACAGGGGAAAATATGGATTTCATTGAAAAAAAGGAGTCTTAAAGCAAAATGAAACTAACATTTAGAGAAGCTGTAGGCAGCTATGAAATCCATAGGTATAATGGTTAAGTTTGACTTTTTTTATTGTTTGTCCTACTATATTAAGTAAATATGCAGTTATGTTTGTTATGTTTGCATGACTAAAAACCAATGAAACTGGTGTTGAAAGCCTAAAAGACTGAGTTTTCTACAGGAGTGGGGAGACAGAGGTGAGGGTTAATTATGTTCAATCAGCAATCATTTATTAGGCTCTTAATATGAACCAAGCACCAGATGAAGTGTTGGGGATAGAAATATAATAAATAAAGCAATCCCTACTCACAACTAGGTAGATACATCTCAAAGCTCTAACATGAGCCTTCTATAATCTCTCTTGGTGACCTCACATGGCCCAATTATCATACTGATGCTGATGATTTTCCATTATATATTTCTAGTTCGATACTATCTTGATCTCAAGTCTAACATCACCAATTGCATACTAGATATTTTGGACTAGATATTTCATAGACATCTCAAATTCAACGTCTCAAATTAAACTCATTCTATTTTCCTCTCAAGTCACTAGTCTTGAGAATGTTTCTATTTCTAATGATGGAATCTGCATCTCTCACCCAGGTTTGCAAGCTTGAAGTCATTCACAGTTCCTCTCTCTCTCCACTATACATATCCAGTAGTTGCACAGTCTTCTTGTTTTTATAGTCAACTTGTGCTAGCATTCAAGGTTTCCTACAATCTCATTCCAACTTAAATTTTCATCTTATTAATCTTGGAAGGTGAATCTCTTAAATGACAAAAGCAAAATTCTTTGCAACAAGTTCTTTTGATAAAGATCTCATTTCCAAGATAGAAATTCAAATTCAAATTCATAAAAATAAGAGCCATTCCTTAAATCATAAATGATCTTAATATATAAACAGTTCTCAAGAAAGAAGTCCAATATATTTATGATCATATTGAAAAAATATTCCAAATATAAAAACATATCACATTAATCTTCATTCTAGCCAAACCAGATTAATTACTGTCTCTTTCTCTTACAATGCATGAAATATATTCATCCTCTTTCCCTTTCCAAGCATTTCTGTCTTATAACCCCATGAGGTGTAAGGTGTATTCAGAGAAGACTAGTATGTCTATTATGAGGGCTGCTACCCTTTTCAGAGCTGTTTTTCACCTTTGATGAGTTGTGGAGGGGGGGAGCGGGGGAGTTGGTAATGGTGCTGATTCCTAGAATGTGAAGACTTCCCTTGGTGGAACAGACAGATGAAAAGCATCTCTGAAAAGCATGGCAGCCCTCACACTAGAGGTACTCATAAGTAATCCAGTAATTCATGGAAGGGAATCCTTGAGATGAATGGAGTTTGAAACTGAAACAGAAATGTTTCTACTACTAAAGACTTGTGTGTGTCATGACCTCATCATCAATACTGTTTTCCATTCATTATCTAAATGCAATAAAACTTCATGACTGCATACTCACAGCAAACATTAGACTATGCCATTGTAAGAAGAAGAAATACATAGGACATGAGATTGATGAAGATTATGTGTGGAGCAAAGTGTTGGAGCAATTGTAAGCATATCCTCTCCAAACTACACATTCACATTCAACCAAAGGCACAAAAGCTACTGAAAGACAATGTCAATAGATTAGAGTGGGTCTTCATATGTAAACAATTTGTTACTAATTTGGAGGGAAAGTTAAGCCAACTCCTGATTGGCAGTAATGGAACAGAAAGAAGCAGTTTATAGACATTTGATATATAATATCATATTTAGTCATCTGGGCCAGAAATTTCACAAACATTAAGATAGGTCTGGTAAAAATTATGGAGAAAATTCTATAACTGCTACATGAAAAGTGAGAATTGTACATGTTTTACTGCTAGGATAGTTCACTTGTCTCTAAGAAGATAATGTTTAATTTCATCAAAAGTGTAAATGAAGCTAGTAAGATGCAGGATTCTTGGCTCAGTAAGAAGGCAAATAAAAATTAGTTTTACATGTTATAAAACATCTTTATGATAGCCTAAATGTTATTTATGGGTAAAAGATGTATGGTGCATCTCAACAACTCAGGGATGATAGAACCGCATTAAGGACATGATCCTGGAGAGATGGGTTGGACACTTCCATAGTGTTCTCAACAGACCCATAATCAACAAATGCTGAAGACATTGACCATATGTATCAGTTGAAGTCAATCCCTCCCTAGCTAAACTTCCAAATGAAGAAGAGGTTTTGAATACCATGAGGATCCCCTCATGTGGCAAAATGCTTGGTACTGATTCCATTCCAGCTAAGATTTTACAAGACAGAAGATCCACTGCTCATCAAAAGCTGACTGGAATCTTCCAGGTTATATGGCATGAGGTTATTCCCCCTAGGAGTTCAACAATCCCTCCACTGTCCATCTCTATATAGGAAAAGGAAATAAACTGTGCTGTGACATTCATATTGGGGTAGGGTGGGAGTGGTGGTGGTGGTGCTGGTGACTCTCTTAGTCATTGCCAGTGAAATTCTTACCTGAATCCTTAACAAACTGATCCTTCATCTGGAAGATGGTTATCTACCTGAGAACCAGTGTGGTTTCAGAAAAGGCTGAGAAATAGTCAATATGGTATCTACTGCTCAGCAATTCCAGGAGAAATGCCATTTATCTGACTAAGCTCTTTTTTTTTTTAGCTTTTTGCAAGGCAAATGGGGTTAAGTGGCTTGCCCAAGGCCACACAGCTAGGTAATTATTAAGTGTCTGAGATCAGATTTGAACCCAGGTACTCCTGACTCCAGGATCGGTGCTTTATCCACTGCACCACCTAGCCACCCAACTAAGCTCTTTTCTATCATCAGTTGTGACAGCTCTGTTTACCCAGAGAAGTTCATCAGTATTGTACATCAATTTCATGACAGTATGTTTGCATGGATTCTGGGTAATGGAGGATGTTCTCATGCTTTCCCCATCACCAGTGGTGAAAGTGTGCTTGCTTCCACACTTTTGAACATGATGATTGCAGAGATGTTGTCAGATGCCTTCAAGGAGGATGAAGATGACACCAAGTTCAGCTACCACACTGAGGGTAACTTACTTAACATGAAAAAACTACAAGGTAAGATGAAAGTATAGGGAAAATAGGTATATGACTTTTGGTTCAGAGATGATTAAGTGCTCAAGGCAGCCTCAGGTTGAAGTGTGGATTGATTTACTGTTGCTAATACTGATCTTGGCCCAATAATTAACACCAAGAAAAAAGAGGTTTTCCATCAGCCAACTCTACATTATCCATCTATGGAGTCATAGGTTACAGCAAATGGAGACATTTTGAATGCTGGGGATAAGTTCACTTAGTTTGGCAATATACTTTCCAGGAACATACACATAGATGATGAGGTTGCTGCATGCATTGCTAGAGCTATTTCAGTGTCTGGGAAGCTCCAAAGGAAGAAGAAGTAGTATTGGATTGTCTCCCAAACTGACAGTCCTCAAGTCAGTGAGCTGCCCTCATTATTATTATGTCTGTGAAACCTGGATAGTAATATTGGTGCTATTCCAGGAAACTGAATCACTTCCATTTGAAATGTGAGAAGATTCTGGAGGTCACCTGGCAAAATAAGGTAGCAGACACCAGTCATTTGTTCAGTTGAACTGTTCTAGAATCATAATTGAATAGAAAAAGAAAGAACTTCACTTCTTTCTTACATGTTATTCTCTAAAGTCATAGCACATCAAATGGGCACAAGGTCAATCAAGAAGTCATTTATTAGGGGTAGATAGAGGGATAGAGCACTTTCCCTGGAGTCAGCAGGACCTGAGTTCAAATTCGGCCTCAGACACTTAATAATTATCTAGCTTTGTAACCTTGGACAAGTCACTTAGTCCCATTGCCTTGCAACCTGCCCCCCTCAGAAGTAATTTATTAAGCATCGATGTTGTGTCATATTCTTTGCTAAGTAAGGAGGAACAAAGCCATAAACATGGTCTATGTTTTCAAGAAACTCACATTCTAATGGAAGAAGTCAAACATCAAGCACCATTATAACCTTAGTTTTTGATGTGGAGGACAAGGAGGTAAGTCACAGCAGATCTCCAACCAAAGGAACTGAGAACAATCAAGCAAACTTTAAAGGATGGTTCAGATTACAAAATCACAAATACTCATCTAAGTCAACCAAATATGGGAAATTGGGATAATTCTTTGTCTAATTCAACATTCAGGTAATTACCTGGTACCCATTATTAGTACTTTGGCATCATGTGGTGATGTTTTGACCCCTGTTAGTTGGAATTAAGTAAGGCATAGTTGCACAGAGTCATTCATATTCACTCTTTCAGTGTCATCAAAGTCCAGTGACAAGTCAAAAGTCAGGATAGCTGGCAATGGGTTGGATGTAGAATCAGATGTCCTAGATTCTAATTCTGACAGGTTTCATTTACTACCTTGTGTAAATTATTTTGCTTCTTTAGACCTTTAGTTTCCTCATCCAGAAAATGAAGAAATTGCACTAGATTTCCTTTAAATTCTAGACTCCTTATTTTGTATACAAGTATAAAAAAAAAAACAAATATACAAAACCTGATTTACCCATGGTCACACAGCTACTAAGTGTCCAAGGACAGATTTGAACTAAGATCTTTCTGATTCTAGGCTTGGTGCTCTATCTACTGAATCACTTAGCTCTACTACCCATTAGGTTTGGTCTGAAGCTACTTTTTTCATGGAATTACTGTATAGATAGTTCCAGTAGGGGGTCTTGGACATTCACTTTCAAAATGTAGGTTTTGATCCCAACTCTCTTGTCAGCTAACCAAGTGAAATTGGATAATTCTCAACCTTTCTGAATCTTTCTTCTATTATCTCTAAAACAGGAATACTAAAGTAATTTTACTTTATGGAGAAGTTTATGTTGGAGATCTATTGAAAAGTAAAAAATATGATTATAAGATTATACTGGTGTGAGGGGTGCTTTAATGTTTCTCAGTATTGATATATTGGAGTCCTCCAATGTTTCATTGTAACATGAAAGCAGCTGTAGGTTCTCAAAGACATGAATTACTAGTTCTAACTGGACTTTGGTGAGGAAAGTGAGGCAAACAAGGTTAAGTGACTTGCCTAGGGTCACCAAGCTAGTAAAAGTATCTAAGGCAAGATTTGAACTATAGAGATGAGTCTTCCTGACTGCAGGTCCAGTCTGCTATCCACTGCATCATCTAGCTGCCTTTTCCAATTTCAACTTGTAATTGCTCAAACTGAAAATTTAACATTTTGCTTTCAACAACAGATACTAGCTGACTCAAGTATGCCCTGGTTCCCTGGTTATATCTCATATTAGGAAAACCATGGATACTTTAAATATTATTATTAATGATGTTATTGTAATGAAGGAGATGAAGTATATACTTGAGTTAACAGAGTGAAGGGAAAATTAAAAGACCACTTGTTTTGTGTAAAAGGCATTAGTTTGACAAATTTTGAGTTATGCAGGGTAGCAGAGGTAAGGTTCAAATCTTTCCCTTGTCCTACTCTGCGTCTCAAATTTTTGAAAAACTCTTCAGAGAGGATCTGAAATAGAGATGTTTTTTATGTTCCACTTCTTCAAAACATATTATAAGGAAATCAACTCAAATAAATCTTGGGAAATGAGTTTCCAATAAATGTAGGCAAGGAGGCTTCTCCTTGAATCACTGGATTTAAAGATCCATTCAGATCCATTAACAAGGAAAGCCTTGTTAAGAGAGTAGCTACATGGTGGAGTAGAAAGTGCTCTGGGAGGAAGATGTGGGAGGAGTGGGAAAGAGGTCCAGGTGTAGGGACTTTGGTGTCACTTTGGTGGCACATGGGGCACTTTGGTGACATAGGGGTATCTTGGTGACATTTTGGTGATGAGCACCTTTTGACAGATGGGGGACACCTTGGTGACACATGGGGTCTCTCTCTTAGTCATTACCAGCAAGCTTCTTGCTACTTTTTAGCATGATGTTTTCAGTCATGCTGTCAAACATTTAATCAGTAACGAACTTCTTTTTGTTTTTTACCTATTCCTCTCACATTCCATCTGATTACATTCACTGAAAACAAGCTTTCTCTGTCTCAACCCCTTCCTCACCTCTCCATCAGAGAACATTGCATCCTGGTATCTCTCCAGTAACAGGTGATCCTTTTTTCATGCCTCTGGTACATCGGGCCAGAAGGAGGAAGTATATGTTTGCTTTTTATCATTACTTTCCCAAACTCCTGCCGTCATCACTAAACAAACTTTCTTTAGGTCAACTCCTTTCGTATACATAACCCTATCCAGACTTCAGTATCCACTGACCCCCAGGTCATTTTCTCTCCTTTCTCAAGTACAGCACCTAATTAATAGTTGCCCCCAACCCTTCCATCCCCTTAAACACCTTGTGCTTTCAGCTGATAAACTGCAACTCTCATGATTTGTACCTTCACTTTACCCCACTTCATCTCACAAAGGGATGGCCATACCTTTAATCTTATCATCATCGCAAAGTACTCTACCTCCAAGACCAAGAACTTTGATCCTTTATCTTCTTTCTTTCTGTCTTTCTCCTTTTCTCCAAAATCTATTCTATGTCCTCATTTCAACTTCCATTAATTCTGCCTCACCCATCTTTCCCAGTCCCATGTTGTTACTCTGTTGTTTCAGTCATGTTTGGCTCTTCATGACCTCATTTGGGGTTTCTTGGTGAAGATACTGCAGTGATTTATCTCCAGCTCATTTTATAGATGAGAAAACTTAGGTAAGCAGGGTTAAATGATTGGCCCAGGGTCACACAGTCAATAAATTGACTGAGGTTAAATTTGAACTCATGAAGATGTCTACCTGACTTCAGGTTTGGCATTCTGTCTTTTGTACCCCATAACTCTCTTTCCTAGTCTAATATATCTATTTTAATTTCTATTTAATATCTATTTTAGTTTCTTCTCGCCAAAATCTTGACTTAATAGTTAATCAATTCAATTATATACTGTCTTCTAATCTCAAATCCCTTACCCCCTTGTCCTATCAAATCTCTCCACACCTCAACCTTGTGTTACTATCATCTGCTTTCTCTATTCAGACAAATACCACATGGAAGAAATTAACTTGACCTTCATGCTACACTTCAATTATTTTATTTTCTCCCCGATTCTATCTTACTTCCCCCAATAGCTATTCCAAACTTTCTCTAATCTACTCACCTCTCATATAGAGAACTTTGCTTCATGTACAAATGGGTTCAATTATCATTTTTATGTGGATGACTCCCAAATCTATATATCCATTCTCAATATAGTTCTTGAATAACTGAATGATGTAGTCCCACATAAACTGCTTATTAGGTACAGCTGTATATCTTGGTTGCATCTAGAATTCAAAACATCACAAACAAAACTAAGAATCTCTCCCACTAAACTCATTTCTCTCCCTAAGTTCTCTTCAGTTAAGAGCATTATCATCTTCCAGCGACCCAGGTTTGAAACCTCAGTCATCCTTGATTCTTATTTCTCCTTTACTTGCAATATTTAATCAATTGTGTCACCTTGTCAGTTCTATTTCCAAAGTACATCTCACATCCATTCCCTTTTGTCTGGTGAAAACTGCATTCCTAGCTATAGACACTTCATATACTTCTCATCCTGATTCCTAAACAAAATCTCCCATCTCCCACTTTATTATCTTTGACTTTAGACTTAGTCCTGTGCTCAAGTCATATGCCATCTCCTATGGGAGGTATTTTCTGTGAGCACTCATTATTAGTTTCTTCACCCTCAAATGTTTAAGTATACATTCTTCTGCTATAACTCCACTACTAACAAGATAAATTCCTTGAAGGCAATGAGTTTACTGTTGTCTTTGTACCCTTAACACATTATCTAATATATAGTAGGTACTTCATAAGTGCTTATTGAATTAGAATCATTTTCATAGCTTTAACTACCATCACTATGGGAATAACTCCCCAAACTATAAACATATAATATTATGCATTATAATGAATTTCACTGGCATCATCATCTGATTAGACTATATTTCCAATATTAACAAATATTCTATCCAGTTTCTAGTATAATATTCTGCACAGGGAAGGCAATTAATATATTTGTTCTGTAATACCTAAATTTAGAGTCACAGGACCCAAGTTAATATTCCAATTCCACTACCTGGTACCTGTGAACTTGGACAAAGCACAGTCTCCTTGGATCTTAGTTTCTTCACCTGTAAAATGAGCATGTTCATCTAAATGACATTTAAGATCCTAGCTAGTCCTTAAAGCAATGAGTCTACTTTCTTTATTCTTTTATTTACCATTTGCCTAGAACTCTTCTTTGCTTTTATTCCATCTGGGCATCATGTTAATTAGATTTTAACTATAAGATGGCACAGATGGGTACTTTCCTAAACCAATTCAATAAGTAGGATTAGGCACTTTGGTACTTAGGGTATTACACTACAAAGGGCAGAAATATTGTGGCCACCTGATTTTCAGAGTCAAAAATGATCTATTCCTAGCTCTGCCTTCCTCTAGAAAAGTAGCCACACTGATATGGGTGTGGTTATTGTGTGTCTCTCCAATTAGAATCATCCTACTGGCAAAACTATTTTAAGTTTCCTGAGTTAATGATATTTCATTGTTCCCTAGTCATGTGACTTTGACATAATAGAGTTGCTCCAGACAGAAACAGATGTTTTTTGTTCAAAAGATGTTAAGCTAGCAGTGAGCAATAAGCAGTACATTTAAAAAAAAAATTGTCATGCAGCTGTGCCTCTAATAACTTCCCCAGATCTTAGCATTTGCCAAATAGTTGAAAGAAGCTACAAATCCAAAAATTCTTTGAAATGTATTGGTCAATTTATTTAGTGGTCTCATTTGTTCTTACAGTAGGCAAAGGGTGTAGACAAAACAGCTAAGGAACTGATGTACAAATTCGACTCAGGATGTCATCCTCCCTCAGTAGCATGTCATAAACCTGGGGCTCAGTGGTTTGGAAGAAGCCAGAGGTTCCTGCAGCCAGTTCTCTCCATGACTCAAGCTTTCCTTTGGTGACCTCCAACTCTTTATTGTCACAGCCAGGTTATCTTCTTGGGAAGAGGGGTATATGCCAAGGCAGGGCAGGCACAATGGTTCTGTCTGACATCTTGCATTCTCTGTCCTTATTCTTTCTTCTCTAGCACCTCTTTTGCCATATCTATTACTCCATGTCGACTTTGCACCATTATTTTTTCTACTGGAATCCTTAATTCAGCTGTCCCAGCTACAGGAAAGGTTGGATGGCAAGAAAGGGTCTTATCTATTTCATATGTCCAAAGTAACTCACACACTGTAATAGCAGGTGTTTAATCAACACTTTTTGAATTTCTATTAGTCACTGCACCTAAAATAGAGGCTATTGTTTATTAATGAGAAAGGCAAAAATTGGCGGCAGCTAGGTGGTGCAGTGGATAGAGCATCGACCCTGGAGTCAGGAGGATGTGACTTCACATCTGGCCTCAGACACTTAATAATTACCTGTGTAACCTTGGGCAAGTCACTTAACCCCATTGCCTGGCAAAAATAAAAAAAGGCAATAATTTTGGTGCTGGGCAGAATTAGGGCAAAGAAGTCATCAGTCCTTTTAGAACCTAGACTTTGTGATTTGTATGAAACACAAGGGGTATGACAGAGTTAAGGAAAATTTCTTCCCCTTGGTTTCTTTTTAAGTTTTGCAAGGCGGAGGCATTTGTAATGGATGGTCAGCCTATACCAAATGATGCTATGATTTAAAGGATTGACTATAAAAAGAGTTAGACTAAAGGGCTGGAATGGAATCAAAGGAAATATTTAAAATGATAGATTTTAAAATGTCCATAGAGTTTGCAGACACACCACAAAACTATAAGCTAAAGAACTGGCAGACACATACTCCCAGGAATAAGAAACTACACTGCAGGTGTAGTCTAAGAAACAACAGTAGAGATACCTAAGAGAGCAGACTTGTAATGTTTGAAGACTCTTGCAGCTTTATGACATGAGAGATGAATAGCTCCAGTCATCTGTATTACATGGTTGTGGATGTTTTGTAAGAATTTCTTTCTCCACTGGTAATTTGGTAATCTATGAGCGAATATACTATATGTATGGAGGAACTTTTTGTCACATAGTAATATTGTTGCTGTCATTTTTGAATGGATATGAATCCACTAGATATTTTGAACATGCCAATTTTCTGATGGCCCATGTAAGAAGAGTACTTTCTACCATTATCCACAAAATCAGGTATAATCCCTTCCTTCATCCCTCATCTAAGGAGGGAAATGCAAAGGCTTTGTATAAGGCAAGAGGGAGAATAGCTACACTTTGAAGCAAGAATTCTTGTTTCTATTTAATCATGGAGGCAAAAAATGCAAGAATAACAGAAAAAAAAGAAAAATTGTACTCACCTTTAAAATTACTAGGGTGAGTTTGATAGCTTGCTTATTTTTACCTGTAGGTCCCTTTTTCAATTAAACAAAAATGAAATGACAAATCATGCTACTACTTTAGGCTAGCTTAATTCAGGTGTGTGGGAGAAAAGGAGAGGGAAGTTCATTTTCCTTCTATACTCATCAAGGTTTTATGGTTTTATTGATAAGGACGTCTATCACTGTATTTGAATGACTCATACACAGGCTGAATGATTAATTTTTTCATATACTGCTTCAAGGCAAAGCTACTTCAGTGAGGGTGTGGTCAGAGCTATTTAGTCACACAGTTTTTACATTGCTGGGCCCTCTTAAACAAACTTCTACAGTATCCCTAACCAAGTCTTCACTAATTTTTTTTTTAAAGATTTTTCAAGGCAACGGGGTTAAGTGGCTTGCCCAAGGCCACACGGCTAAGTAATTATTAAGTGTCTGAGGCTGGACTTGAACTCAGGTACTCCTGACTCCAAGGACAGTGCTCTAACCACTATGCCACCTAGCTGCCCCTCACTAATGGTCTTTATGCTAAATCATAGTTTTAGGAAATTTATAGTACATACAGTCATATATAAATTTTAAACTTCTCAGGCTATTCCTACAAATCTGTGTGTAATGTGCTTTCTAGAACACACTGTGAAACTCAGATGCAACTTTGAAGAATTGTAAAGGAAAATAACAAGCTTTAAGTTATAAAGCATACAAAGTAGTCCAGTTGGGCTTTTTAGAAAATGGTTAACAAGTTTTAAGACAAACCTTTTTTAAAAAATTAAATTAGGGGGCGGCTAGGTGGCACAGTGGATAGAGCACCAGCCCTGGAGTCAGGAATACCTGAGTTCAAGTCCGACCTCAGACACTTAATAATTACCTAGCCGTGTGGCCTTGAGCAAGCCACTTAATCCAGTGTTGTTACAACTAAAAATGCTTCAGCTAATCAAGGTCATTTCTGAAAAATCAACTAAACAGCAATTTTGTTCTAATTCAATCCTGTAATCTACTCTCTAAAATGGATCACTGCTGGCTTCATATTGACTTAGAAAACCAATGCACATTATCTATGATGCATTTGTATTTTGTTAAACATTTCCTATATTTTAATCTGGTTTGGGCCCACTCACTCAAGAGTTTTGTAGGCCTTTTGACATCTCAGCTCCAAATCATATTCTATTCATGGATAGCCCTATTTCTGTTGCTGATAGAATTTTTTTTTCGTAGTGGAGCAGCACACCTGGTTTGGTGAACTGGATTCTATTTTCATCTACCTAATCTTAGGTTAGTCATCTATCTGAACTTGTTTCCTTTGGTAAACAGAAATATTTCTATTAACTAACTCTCATGGGGGAAACTAAATGGGCTAATGCATATGAAGTGCTCTGTATCAGAGTAGTTTACTGTTACAAAGGTAAACTACTGTTATGACAGTTATAGTAATCTTCACTAGGTTATAGAAGGAATATATCTCACTCTAAATGACAAAAAATTTTTTCAGATGCCCAGATCCACTATTTTTATAGCACGATCCTCTCCAATAATGTCCCCCCTTCATAACTGTTTGTACTAAGACAGCAAAAACTAAAGTCAAAAATTACCCTATAGTTCAACCATGACTTAACAGAAAGCTTAACATTCTATGCCCATGGCCTAAGAATTTCCATCAGACTTACAGTTGAAATCTTTTTTATGTGACTTCTCATCAAAATGTCAGCTCTTGGGGGACGGAGCCAAGATGGCGGTGTGAAGGCAGCATTCCCCAACAACTATGACCCCCCCCCAAAACAAATGAGGGCTCTAGCCAAAATTTAGAGGGGCAGAACCCACAGACTGAGTGATACATTTTCCCAGTCCAAGATAACTTAGAACCTCCACAGGAAAGGTGTGTTTCAACAAGACCTGGGGTGGGAAAAAAAAGCCACTGCACAGTGCAGCCCAGCCCAGAGATCACCAGCAACAGCTTGAAGGGGAGAGGAGAGAACTCTGCTGCACCTGGGTGAGTGTGGAGTGAGGAGCACCAACCACAGAACCTGCAGCAAGAATCGGGAGAAAGCATCCTGCACCCCCAGAGAAGGTAAGGGAAGTCTGCAGAGATTTCTCTGCTCTTCCTGGGGTAGGATTCTGCAGTTTGCCTACACTCAGACTCAGGGTGCAGTTTAGGCTTCCTTACTACGATAGCTGGATCTTGCCTTATAGCCTCAGGGCAGAGGGCAATGCTGTGGTCATCTACATATCAAAGCACTCCCTGGAGAGTTTAAGACCTTGGGGAAAAAAGGATCTGATGATAGAGAATTACTTCAGTCCTTTGGAAGAGCAAAACACATACTTTGATGATAAAATTGAAGCTTCAGTATCCAAAACCTCCAAGAGAAATAGAAAATGGGCTCAGACTGTGGGCTCAAAAAAGACTTTGAAAAGCAATTCAAAATGTCAGCTCTTTTGAGAACAGGGATTATCTTTGTTTTCAGTATCTTTATACATAATAAGCACTTAATGATCAATTCAGCAGGGATGGGGGATGCTAGATGGTAGTGGATAGAGCACTGGCCTTGGAGTCAGTAGGATGGGAGTTCGAATCCAACCTCAGACACCTGACTCTTACTAGCTGTATGACCTTGGGCAAATTATTTAACCCTGACTGCCTTGCATACAGGGCCATCTCCAGTCATCCTGATTCATATATGGCCACTGAACTCAGATGGTTCTGGAAAAGACTTAGCACAGCACCCCCTCACTTAAATCCAATTCATGTGCTTCCTCCCCTGATGTCAAGGCCTTGAGACCGAAGGACAAACATCAATCACGATCTGCAGGGATTTCATAGTGCAGCGTGTTGGATTTGGCATCAGGAAGTTCCAATATATATATATATATATATATATATATATATATATATATATATATATAAATATAACATACACATATATATCAGTTATTATTAGGGAGAAATTTTAGAGTTGTTCTAGGAACAATCAAAAGAAGTGTCTCTGAAGTAAATTTAGGCTTGATATAAGGGACAACTTCTTCACAATTAGTACTTTTGAAACGGGCTACCATGAGAGAAAGTGAGACCTACCTTTCTAGGCTCTCAAGTGTAGCTTTCTTGAGACATTGTGGAGGTAATTTTTTAATCAGGTTGCTGTAGATGGTTTCCAAAATTATTTCCAATGTCAACTGGATATGTAATGTAAAAAATCCTATTGACATGGCTTTGCTTTCAAATAGATATTTTATTGATGATTTTTACATTGCTGTCACTTCTCAACAATCCCTTTCCCCACCCCAATTTACTCTCCATTGTAACACATAAGAATAGTTAAGCAAAACAAAATGACACATCAAACATTATCTGACAATACAGGTCTCATTTTGTACATAGGGTCTATAACATTCCTGGAGGGAGGTTATGTTTCACAGGCAGTTCTCTGCATTGCACTGATCAGACTTCCAGTGTCTGCTGGGCTTTTTTCCTTTTCTATTACTAGTCACTAAGCAAAATCTTTTTCTTCTGCTTGTTTCATTCTACAACAGTTCATTAAAGTTATTCCAAGTTTCTCTGAATTTTTCATACCTTCAATTTCTTATGGCACTTCAAATACATTACTATAACAAAATATGTTCAGCCATTCCCCAATCTGTGGGCACCCAGATTGATTTGAGTATTTTTACTACCCCTAAAACAGTAGCTATACTATTACTTGTGCATCTGGGATCATTCTTTTTTCTTTCACCTCCTTGGGCTATATGTGAAGTTGTGATTATTGGGTCAAAAATTATGCAGAGTATAGTGACTTTTCTATCATGGTTCCAAATTATCTTCTAGAATGGGATTGACCTAATTCACAGCTATACTACCACTACTTTAGAATGTTTTTTTTCCACACAATCCATTTAGCATTACAATTTTCATCTTTGACAAGTGGTAGTGAGATATGAAGTTCACAAACATTTTAACCTATTATAGACTAGTTATTTTAATTTTAGTAATTTGAAGCATTATCTCAAATGATTGCTGGTAGTTTATGATTCTTTGGAAACTGTTCATATCTTTTTGAGTACAGTTATTGGGGAATGGCTTTCAAGCTTTACATATTTGCACCAATTCCTTTCATTTCTTGAATATCAGACATTTATCAGGAACATCTCATGTCAAATTACTTTTTCAAGTTAAGATTTTGATATGTAACTTTTATACTTCTCCATATTTCAGCAGCATATAATATAGAGACAGAAGCTGAGAAAGGTCACAAATATTACAAGGAAGAAAAATGACAAGAACTAGAGAAAACATGGTTCTACATGGAACTAGGAATTATTCCATGACACAAAACAGGTTGGTTTTATTTTCAAGATACAATGATACATAGATAACTCAGTGAAAGCTTATCCAGCCCCACATATACTCTGTTCCCTAGGTGTTTGGCAAAATAGACCTGACATTCACTGCAGCCCTGACTAATACCTGTTAATATAACACAGCATTTGAGTGATTTTTATCAGTGGGAAGGTTTCTTCCACTGAAGAATTTCAAAATCTCCCATAACTTAATGGATGGTCCCTCAAGCTGCTTAAAAAAGGCAAAAAGAAAAACATCCATTACCTGGTGATCAACCTTCTGGCAATCTTTTTTTTAACCTGACTAGGTTGGTCCTCAGGCAACAGATCAAGAATGGGCTGCCCAGGCTCATACATGAAGTCTTTACAACTTGGTAGAACCTGCCAGAGGTTTTGCTCTGATGCCATAAGCATTAAAAACTCAGGACCACCTCCAATCAATGAGGCATGACATTAGAACTCAAATAGAGGATAACCCAGACATACACATAATTTGTTAGGGTGGAAAGAAGAATACTTTAAAGAGTCTGGTAGTATTAGAGAAAACTTAGAATTTTTCAATGCTCCAACATTATAAATTCCAATTCCTATAGTTGTATTTAATTTTTGGTGTGATACAAAGAACTAAATAAAGATCATCGTTCATCATCTTCATAATAAAAAGATGGACTAGATGATCTCTACGGTCCTTTACAATTCAAACATTCTTTGATAAACTTTATTCAATACTGTTATTAAAAAAAAAGCCACTTCCATCCCTTCACACAGTATAGAAGGCACTTTGCTATATATTTTCTCCAAAAGTATAAAGACAGGTAGAATGAAGGATCAAGTTTTAATAAGTTTGTGTATTTTCTAAGGGTATATAATTTTGCATTTTTGAAAGAGATAAATCAAGAAAAATGTAAGGAACCTGGAATAGTATCTTTTTCTAGGGGAGTCTTAAAATAATTTTTCCCTTAATAGACACCAATAAATAACTTAAATACAACATTAATTTCAAAATCACTTTAAATATTAACTTAGTTTTTACTATCTTTGTTTTCAAACTTGAAATGTATGGTCTGTGATTCACATGTCCATCGCAATGACACTGGAACATAGATAGGCTTTTTGTTCCTCCCCTTTCCTATTTAAGTCTATCATTAGAGTCTCCTTTCTACAGAAAACAAACTGCTTAGAGAGATCTGGCTTCCATGTTCATCAGATATTTTCAAAACATAGTTATCAGGCATACTGCAGATGAAACATCTGATTCACGGACTTAATTCTTCACGTTTCACTTGTATGTATGGTGTCACCACCTGAGACAGAGAGATAAGGTTATATTCCTGGAAGAACATACTAATTAAAAAAACAGTTAAAACAGATGAAAAGACCCTTATGACAACAACCTAACTTTGTATTTTATTTCAATGGGTACACTTCATTCATTGTTTGCATGAAACTAGGTTATGTCTCCCGGGGCCTTAGTCAAAGTTATTAAACAACTAAATATTCCACTGCTTCCATGACCTCCTTTATTTCCTTACTTCATCAGTTTCATCTGGCTCTTTCTCCTGATGCTCTCTTTCCCACCTCATTTCTTTCAACTCTTGTCTGTATTTCCGTTCAATGAACCGCTTCTGATGGGCCATCTGGGGAAAGTTATCTGACACAAGGAGAAATAGTTTACATTTAATAAAGGGCAACCACTAGTGCAGAGAATACGTCAAATTACTTTCCCCCTCCCTTTTGTAAGGAAAGGGGGAAAAAAAACTAGTTTATTATTTTCTCTCATTCAATAAGCACTCAAACAAATTCGAAGTCCTGGATCATCCGACCATGATTTCGAGATGATTTTAACATTTGCTATGAACTTTTGAGTATGAGAACTATCAAAGCAATAGAAGTGTTAAAATGCAGACACAATTTGTGAATCTTCTCTCTCACATGCTTTAAAATCACTCTTGTAGCAACAAGTGAAAATTACAGGGAAAATTAAAGGGCATACTGAAGTGGGGCTGTACAGAGGGTATTGTGAAAGACAGTCTACACTAAAATCCCTGAAAAAAGAAATGCCCATGCAATTATGTTGTTATTTGGAGAATGAGAATTTTGAAAAGGAAATTAGCAGAAAAGCTATTTGGCTACTTAGACTGAGCACAAAACTTGGCCTAACTAGCCAAGAAACAAGAACATGAAAGGATGTATATCAAAATGGTAGTGAAGAAAATTTCATCTTTTACTTTTGAATACTACCACTTCAGTGGCTGTCCAGCCCCTAACTGAACACCTCCAAGAAGGAGGAACAAACCATGTCCCATATCACTTTGGGACAGCTCTATTTAGAAAGTTTTCCTGAACATTAAAGCTAAATTGGTCTTTTTGCAACTTCTACTCATTGTGGAAACTCCCACATCAATTCATAAAAAAGGCTAACTATGCCTCCCCCACATTAGTTTTGTGAAGTTGATTTTTTTTGTGTCCGTGTATAAAACTTACATTTATCTCTACTGAATTTCAAACTACTATTAGATCCAGTTCAGTATTCTAGCCTGTGAAGATATTTTTGGGTCCTGACAAAATAGTCAACGTATTAACTATTCCTTCTAGTGTTGTGTTGCCTGAGCATGATATTCCTTCCATGTATGTCTTTATCTAAACTATTCATTAAAAATGTTAAACAGTAGGGGCAGCTAGGTGGCGTGGTGGATAGAGCACCAGCCCTGGAGTCAGGAGTACCTGAATTCAAATCCGGCCTCAGACATTTAATATAATTACCTAGCTGTGTGGCCTTGGGCAAGCCACTTAAGCCCATTTCCCTTGCAAAAAAAAAAAAAAATTAAAAAACTTAAATGTTCTATTAAAAGGATTCAACTGTTCATAGGTCATATTTGTCTTTCTTGGATAACCAGAAATATTCTCATGCTTGAGGATCTTGTGGTAGGGCATTTATAGTATCTAAACTTTACTTCCTGTTTTGTTTAGTCTGAGTATTTACAAATAATCTGGGTTGCAATTTCATACTTGGAAATCAGATCTAGTACATGGTATACTTTATTTTGTCTGAGCTATTTGAAGCTTAAATGCATTGGACCTGTAATTTATCAATTTAAAAATCTCAAACTTATATATTTAATTAGAGGCAGGCAGGTGGCACAATGGATATTAGTTCTGGAGTCAGGAAGACCTGAGTTCAAATCTGAACTCAGATACTTATTTAACTGCATTATCCTGAACAAATTACTTAAATCTGTTTATCTTTATACCTGGAGAAGAAATTACTTATCTTTGTTAAAGTAAGTACATAAATATTGCCCTTTGCTTAAGGACAGTATTGGCCTGTTAGGGTCCATAAACTCATGAAGAGTCAGATAAGACTAGGCAACAAAAATTATTTAACTTAACTGAATTAAATCTAATTTCTTAATCAGAGTAAGAGATAATTACATGCCAATAGATCAACTACTATTTTTACTCTGGAATGGGAAAATATACCATGTTATAGTCTCACAAATCCTATCTTAGGACAAAACTGATTCAGCTAATGGTGATACATTATCAGGAATTCTTAAGACATATAAGTAAGAATCAGAGAATATATACCAGAGTTGGTTGATTATCATGGTATGTAACACAAAACAATTTTTTTACAAGATCACATTAAGACAAAAAAAAATCCAGACTATTTTTTAAAAGCATGCTAGCTAGTACTTATAACGATTACTTTAAGCCCTTATTCATGCTACACATTTCAATATAAACAGTTCTGAAGAAAAAAGTAGGATTTTACAATATTACATTTGCTGTTCTGTTTTCCTTTCTATAAAACATTAAGTATACTGTGAACTTAAATACAAGAGATATCAAGATCACCTTACATTTTTCAAGTGCATCCATTGCAGCTCCCATTTCTGCTTGTTGAATACTATTAAAAAAGAAAGTAAAGTTGCAATGCATATCTATATATAAAATAACAATAGCTTTCATATGTAAAAGTTTCAGAATTAGTTATGTAGGATATATGTATTACATACACATAATATATGCATATGTATATAATAAAAATTTATAGTCATACAGAATCAAACAGCTAGAGTTGGAAGGGACTTTAGGGTCCCCAAGTCCAGGGTTACATCTTTTATTAACCCCAGCTATATACAGGTACATTTTCTAAAATGATCTATCATTAATTTACATGTTACTGTTGTGACTTATCCTCTCCTCTGATTTAAGAACTACTGTAGGGGAATGAGAATATGTCTAGTCTCACCCTCACCCTCACCCCCACATCCCATCACCAAATATACATTTCCATTTTTAAAACTGGACTTTTTAAAAAACTGTCTTTTCAAGTTCAGAGTTGGGGTTCATTGGTCTAACAAGAATGTTTACTCTGCCATCACCTAAACCAAATTTATTTACTAGTTACAATATCAAAATTGGGCATTATTTGCATTTATCTAACCCCACATTTTGGAAGTGAAACAATGAGTCCCAAAAAGGTAAATGCTATTGGTCTGAAGTAAAAAACCTGTTGGTGAGAAAAGTGAAGCCAGAGCTCTGGTGACCTGACTTCCAGTCAGTGCTCACGAACTACACCAAGCAACCCCTAGAATTATGAACTTGGGGTTTCTCAAACAAACAAAAAGATTTTCAATTTAAAAGTAAAATCTAAAAAGTAATTTTCTCCCTACCTCGGGCCTTTACCACAGCCTATTCTTTCCCCTTTGAAATAAACAGCCACAGTGTAAGTTCTTGCATGAGATGGCCCCACTGTCTGAAGAGTCCTGAGAAAGAGAGATGTTAGGTTTAGCAGTCTCTTCTCAACTGGGAATTATATAGTACTCCAAGAGCAAACAAATACTCAGCACCTGGGTGGGATAGGTAGCAATAAGAAGTAGAGTTGTAAGGGTTAAAAAAGTACATCTTTGTGGGGCAACAAATTAACAATCATTCAGAGTTTTAAATATGAAACAGAAAAATTCTGTGTTTGGAATGTTTTTCTCCAAAACTAGATTTTAGCAAATATCTTTTTTAATTGCCCGAAATCCAAGATATACTGGAAATAACATAAATCTATAAAAATCAAAAGCCTATATGCAAATTATAAACCAAGGATAAAACCAAATAATACTCAAGAGCTACAAACTATTAAGAACCATAAGAAAGATTATTCTAAATCATTTATATAAAAGATGCAAATTAAGACAATGAATAGATTTTACCTAACACCCAGAACTCTGGCAAAGATGATAAATAACAGTCAATGCTGAAAGGACTAGGAAGGATAAAAGAAACTCTGTTGGTGAAACTGAATTGTTCCAACCTCCCTGGAAAGGAATCTGGAATTATACTAAGAAAATGATGAAATGGCCATACCTTTTGACCCAGAGGTCCCACTGCTAGGCATATGCCACAAGAAGGTCAAAGATAGAAAGAAAATTCACATATACATCACATATTAATTCACAGCAACATTTTCTGTGGTAGCAAAAAACTGGAAACAAAGTAAATGGACATCCACTGGGGAACAGATGGATAAACTGTGGTACATGAATGTAATGAAATATTATCATACAATGAATATGACAAATATATATGAAATAATGCCAGATGAAATAATCAGAACCAAGAAAAGAATAAGCATAATGACTACAAAAATGGAAATGAAATAACAATATGAAACTAAATGCAGTATAATTATAGTAGCCAAAGTTGGTCATGACAAAGAGATGAGAAAATGTACCTCTCTCCTTTGCTTTGCAGAGGACTAATGTTGAACAAGACTGTAAAGACTTCAGAACTTTTGCTGCAACCTTGATATTGTTGTTTTGTTAAATTTTTTATTCTTAAAGAATTTTTTTGGGGGGGTTAAGAGAGATGGCTTACTTGGGTAGAAGAAAGGGGAGACATGTATTTGGAAATGAACAAAAACAAAATACATTAAAAAAATGATAAAATGAGCAAAAACAAAATACATTTTAAAAAAGCAAACAGATACATAAATAAAATGAAACTGGAAGCAAAATAGAATGCTAGAGCAAAGGATCATAGATTTAGAGGTAGAAAAGTGGCCATTATAGATCAACATGTTCATTGCATATGAGGGAAAAAAAGTCCAGAAAAATTAAATGATCTAAGAAGACTGAGTAAGAAGTTGCTTGAACTATGCCTATTAGAAGTTATATTTTCAACAAAAAAAATAGTTTTTCAGTTCATTTAATTTGAAATGTTAAATTACAGACCATCATTTTAGCCTAAGAGAATTCATTAGGAAATATATTTTGAAACTCTCCTATATGATTTCATGTCTTTGTCAGCTTCTTCTGAGTATCTGGACATATTATCAGAAAAATCAAGAAAACTTAATTTCTGAATTATCTGATAACTTTTTAAAGAAAAAACACAATGGCAATTCAATGCATAAAATAAAACATATTCTATGTTTCAAAGACATATTGCAGATTCCAAATGCAGTAGAAAAAGATAAGCTGAAGGGGGAAATTAAAAGTAGTCAAAGAAAATAGAAAATACAGAATGATCCTGAAATTGTATACAACAAATTCATCATCTTGATAAAATCAAATCATATCTTTTATTTTCAACATTGGGGGATTTGTGAATAGGAATGATAATTTTCTCTACATTTATTGATGGTGGAAAATGAAAATGACAAGCTCTCTTTGGATAAACAAAGAAAAAATGGATAAGGTCTTTAAGGTTTGTACTATCACAACATGTTTCCATTAAATAAGATCACCAATTCAGAGACAGAAGGGACCTCAGATACCATCCAGATCAAAACTCTCTTTTAAAGATGAAGAAATTGGGAGCCTGGGGTTATGCAGGCAATAATTGCAGTGCAAGGATTATTAAGCCACATCCTCATACTCCAAATGCAGTTTTATCAGATTGTTTATATGGAATCATAATCATCACTTAAATGAGAAAACATTCTAAACTTTCTATGTCATACTTTGTCCTGTTATTGCATTTATTAGTCACAGCTTAGTTTGACACTCTTTCATAGGGACAACTTTCTGACACTGACACTCATTTTACATTTGTAATGCATTGGGGTATATAATTTTGCTGTTCTATCTCTGTCCCTCAGTTTTTTTCTTTATCGAGTAAAGATCAGTTAGCCAGTTAGTATAGAATGTTGTAATATCTGAATGAAAGGATATCCTATAAATATCTTAATAGTCAAAAGAATGTGTCACAAACCCCGAATTCCAAAAGAAATCTTCCATGGATGCTCTCTAATCAATGCCAGTAGCACTAAATCAGAACGCTGATTTCAGATAAACTGAAGAGAACAATTATTATCTGGATGTATAAACTCAGTTCTGTATGTTAGAACTATTAAATAATTTTATAGTTATATCTACAATACACATAGAAGGCAAGTATCTTTATGCATGCAAACATCTCTCTCTCTCTCTCTCATCTGCAAATACCAAACAGAAATTATATGATAGTTGGTTGCCTATTAACAACTAAAATGAGTGCATGGAAAAACATAATCAAAATATTAACTGGAAAATCTAGAATTAAGATTTTTCTTATCTCTAAGAAAATTAGTATTACTGCTTCAATCATTAATATAAAAGAATAACAAAATTTTAAAACATGAAGAGAACTTTAAACACATTCTCATTTTATCTATAAACTGTGGGTCAGAAAGGTTAAGTGAGGTAACAACCAAGGCAAGTTGGGCTGGGGCAAGAACCCAGGTCTCCAGAATGAGCCACATCCACTGCCTTTTCCACTGAAAAGTGATGTATAATTTTACCTTACATGAAGTAGTTTCTAAATCAGGATAATCAAGTCTGAATCTACCATGTACAAAGACCATGGTCTATAGGTGATAGCTTACTTACTTATAGAGAGGAATGTCGGGTTCTTTTCCCTCTGTTCTAAGGGTCAGGCAGCACTGCTGAAGTTGGGATTTAGGATCATTCCAATCCTGATTCAAAATGAACTCCTGCAGTAAGTCCCCAAAAGACTATTCAATAATGGTTTTGGCATTACTGACTATTAAAATAATAAACTAAAAGAATATCAATAGTTAAGTTTTTTTTAAGAACTAACCTTTAACCTGGGAAAGAAGCACACATTCATGAAAGTGTGAACGTATTCCAGATCCTTATCAATGTACAGTGCAGCAATAAATGCTGGAAAACAGAATATTTTAAAGGGTCTTTTAAGTAAAACTAAGTTATCATCATTCATTAGTGAGTCTAGATCATTAAAAGAAAGTGTAATAACATTCAAAAATTCTCTGCTCTCTTTTCCCACCAGTGCTACTTTTTTTTTCTTAGAACAGAAAGCAAGTCAGCCTTTTAATTCTAACAAGTAGTACTGAAGGAAAGTATGAGGAATAGCCTATCAATATCACTCTGGTGTTAACTAGTAAAGAAAAAGAGCAAATTATATTTAGCACACTGTGAGTCTCAACAGCAAATAAGGAATTACTCTAGAGTAGAAGATGAAAGCTATTTGGAGATAAAAGTAAAGTTAAATAATAGACCTATAGACCCACAAATCTTAAAAAACACCTTAAAGTTACCCTTCATATTCTTATACCCCCTAAATAAGAAGGGGAATTCAATCCACTAAATAAACATTTTGGGAATCCAAACAGTGATATTAAAGTTACTTGCTTGTGCCAGGTTCTAAGTTTTCTCTATCTACATGTTTAAAGCCCAAATACAGAATTGGACAATGACTAAACTAAATGCAAACAAATGACTCACTGATTAAAGATAAACATCTTTCACTGATCTAAGAAAAACAGTGACAATGGTTTTTAACTTTTTCATATTCACTTTTAAAATTTCTTCTTAGGCAGTTTTTTTTTTACTTTGCAAATAAACTCAATTATTTTTGTAGTTCATGATACATCATGTTTCAACTGTTACCAAATCAGACATCATGTCTGATTTGGTAAAATTAAAATGTTCTTTGGTACTCTATGAGAAGCAAATCCATGATTCTTAAATGCAAAAGGAATATGCTTTAGAATTCTAAATTTCCATATTTTCTTACCCAACTTTATATAAAAACGAATAGACATAAAAAGAAAATCAATCTTAAATTATAACAGGCATGATTAACAATCTTATAATTTCATATTATTTTCATTTTAACAAACTCTAGGGGAAAATTACAAAGCACACACACACACACACACACACACACACACACGATTACTTTGGCCATATCACCCTAAAAATGGATTATAGCTTTGGTTTGACCTTTTCAATCTAAAAAATTGAGTATAAGTGAAAGATTTCATTCTAAGGGGACTCACATTCCAAAAGATCAGCCAAGGTCTTAGTACGCAGAGCAACAGGTCTCTTGGTCTTGTCATTAGTAATGGCATATTCCTGCATTCCCAGCTCTTCAGCTACTTTTGCTTGTGTTCTGTTATTCACCAAGGAACTGCGTAACAGCTAACCCAAAAAATATAAACAATTTTAATGGATAAAATTATTTCTTCTTTTTCCCCTTTAAATCTGTTCTCTTATTGTCATCTTGGCCTCCACTTAGCATGGTGGCACCAAGGGGTTTTTAAAGTTGTTTTATATCACAATACAGTCTTCAGAAACATCCAAAACATTATTAGACCAGTATTCCAAATCTATTTAAATTTTTAGTTTATTCTATTTCTTTATATTAACAAGTCCTCTTTTTGTCATCACTGTATAAAATGAAATCATTTATTTTTAGTAAAAATAATTCTAAAAACTAATATTTAGATATTGCTTTAAGATTTTTTTTAAGGCACTGAAAATTTTAATTCAACTGTTTTTCATTCTTGACATTATATGAACTCAGTTAAATCATTCTGAGAAGACATTCTTAGGAGAATTCCAATAGGGAAGAACAATTACAATATTCTACATAAGAGGTAATGAAAACTTGGCCTCCTAAGGTGGTTTACTGTGTGACTAGTAAGAAGGTGTAGGAAATGAGAGCTGTGGAGATAAAAATGAAAAGATCTGGAAACTGATTGGATAGCAAGGTAGAAAAGAATGGGGTACAGAGGATAATGTGGGCATGATGAACATGAGAAATCAAAAGAACATTAGTACCTTCAACAGAAATAGGAAAATGCAGTAAAGAGGTACTGAATTCTGTTTTGTACATGTTGAATTTGAAAGTTCTTCAGGACATCTAGTTTGAAATATCTAATAGGTATGATTCAGGTCTAGAGCTCAGGATGACTCCCATAATAAATAAAGCTCTGGGAGCTGATGAAGACATGAAAAGACTGGAGAGAGAAAAGGGCCTTTGACAGGGCCTTGGGAACTTGCACAGAGAGTGAACAGGATATGAATGACTGTCCAGCAAAGGAATCTGAAGATTCTTATGATAGGCAGAAGGACCAGGAAAGAATAGAGTTATCACAACTCAGAAAGGATGGTCAATAGTGTTAAATGAAGAGAAGTTGGGAAGTATAAAGCCTGAAAACAGACCATCAAATTTAGAGGAAAGGAAGGGCAAGGGGCAGAGACTCACATAGCATGAGTCGGGGTTGGTTTGGAATGGAGAGTTTAAATTGTTGAAGCAACAACTGTGAGACTTAAGAAAATGGGAAAGATATGGAGTGATAACTAGAAAGGAGGTACATCTACTAAAGGATAACAGAGAACTGAATATGTTTGCAGGCAGTAGAGTAAGAACCAGTATAAAGGAAGAAAGTGAAGACAGAGGGAGACTATTAAAAGGGTTATCTGCTAGAGAAAATGGAAACAGTAAAATCAAAGCCTCATGCAAAAGGGTTGCCCTTAGTAAAGAAAAGGATCACTTCCTTTTTAGAGACTAAAGAAAAGGAAGATAAAAGAGAATAATGTCAAAGGGCTTTGAGAAGAAAAGGGGAGGAGTTCACTGTAAAATGGCTTCAAATTTTGTTCAGTAAAGATAAAGGAAAAGTTCTCAGCTGAAGGTGGAAAGGGGAGGTATAGAAACTGGAGGAATGATAAGAAAAGCTAGATAACATTTATAGAGTGCTTACTAAATACCTGGGACAAATATTATCTCATTTGATCCTTGCCACAATCCTGAGGTAGATGGCTATTATTATTCCTAATTTTACCAAAGAGGAAATGGAGATAGTGGTTTGCCCTGGAAGACCCAGCTATTAAGTATCTGAGGCTACATTTGAACTAAGATTTTCCTGAATCCAGGTCTAACATTCTATTCACTGAACCACCTAGCTGCAAAAGAGGTTTGGAACAGTTTTTGTGCAAAGTAGAAAAGGAAATCAATTAGGAAAAGAGTAAAAAGGATTGCTTTGCAGCAGTAAGGGCCACTTAGATAACACAAATTCTCATCTGACATTTCAGACAACTCTGTTGCATGACTTCCTCCAATTCCATTTAGCTTATGTACTGTTAAACTTGGGAGGTTTCTGTTGGCATCCTATGGCTTCGATTTCAAATAGAATTGTTATTTGTTTCAAATATTTTATGGGCATTTTTCTTGCATTTCTCCCCCAGAGGTATGTCATTTCATACTATTAATTCATGATTAAATAAAGACTCAGATTATGTAAATTCTGTCTCCAAAGTCAGTCACCCTGGATTGGAGAGAATTCAGGTCCTTCAAATGTATTTTGAGTTTGCCCTATATCTCTATTTCTGGGATCCAAGTCTTCCATTCTTTTTCAGAATAAACTAACTAGTATTGGCTGATAATGTATTCTAAGTTATGTACATAAAAAAAATTTCAGAGCTTTAATTTCCACACTACCTCAATTCATTGTTTCTTTTAATTTTATTATTCCTCCTTTGAACCTTTATGGACTTGCTTGTTGTTCCACAATTTTTTCTGGCATCCCAAATTTCCTTGTTTTTTCCTTTACTCTGGATAACCATGTTAGACTATTCATTTTTCCTTATTAGTCTCATGGTTAGTTTGTTGTAATGTCCTTTATGTCTTCCTTTGCCCAACTGCTTTCAGTTTATCTAATACCTTTTTCAGTAGTATGAATTCATGCCAAATCTCCTTTTTAGACTACTGATTCAGAACCCCTTTCCATTCTACTGTAGACAAAATATTCTGCTTGGGTACCTTTCTCACCTATATCTAATTTTATATCTGACCTTGGATGGATTCTGTAACCCTGGGCAATCATTTAACTTCTGATTCTTTCAGTTTATTAATTTGTAAAATGAAGTAACAATAATATTTATCTCTTAGGGTTGATGTAAGAATAAAATGGTGGAAGTTATTAAGTACCTCCTTAAAATAGTATATAAAACTTAGACTTTATTACTCTTATGAGTGAAAAATAGGAAAACCTATATAAAGTTTAGTAGACCTGGTCAGAAATTAGAACATGATTTCTTAATGCTTTTTTGTTTCATGGATCCATTTTGCCATAAAACTTATGGTCTCCTTAGAATGTATTCATTAAGTAATTGAAAAAGGTATTAAATTTCAGTTAGTAGGGTGAAAAACAAAAATGTAATCCATTCCCATCTCCAGTCCCCTCCTCCTCATATCTTCATGTTCATTGATCCCCTAATATTTATTCACAGGAGTCCATGGACTTTTAAGAGCCTTTGAATTAGATAAACCAAAGGAAAATTTGACAGAGATTACCTTACAAAAATTAGGGTAAGGTTAAAATTAGGAAACCAGGTAAGAAAATCAATGGAACTACTTAGTAAGAAAAATACAAAAGTATACATATTATAAAGCATTATTTATAATATAGAATTTGAAGAATATGAGAAAGAACATTTGATTTATAGCTAGAAGTTAAATCTTAACATCTATGTAACCTTTTTTTTTTTTTGCAAGGCAAACGGGGTTAAGTGGCTTGCCCAAGGCCACAGAGCTAGGTAATTATTAAGTGTCTGAGACCAGATTTGAACCCAGGTACTCCTGACTCCAGGGCTGGTGCTTTATCCACTATGCCACCTAGCCACCCTTACATCTATGTAATCTTAAGGAGAGTAATCTCATATCTCATTTCTTCACTTGTAAAGTAAGACTGGCTAGATGATCTCTCTGGTTTCTTTCTAGCAATTAGGTCAGGATCCTATGGATCTTAGACTTAAGTTTATGTTGGTAAGAAATTACTTTCATTCTAACATTTCAACTATCTCATTTTCAACTGTAGTAATGCTGAGAGAGGAGAGGGAAGACTTCAGAAAGGGCCTAGGACAAACCTAAGGATATGTCTAAGAGCAGAATTCCTCTGGGGTAGTGTCATATAAATAACTTCTCCCTAAATGCAATGATTGGTCCCAAAGTCAAGTAAGAAGGAGTTAGAAAAGTAATAGAGTAAAATGAGAACATCCAGCTTTGTTTCACTTCAAAATAAATCATCCAACTTAGCAAAGAGAAAGCAAAGCCAGAGGAAAAAACATGTTAGAAGGAGAGTAGTATTTCATCCCCAGAAACTGATTCTATTAAGATTCTATTTATATCAAAAGGAAAAGAATATCAATGTTATCGAAAAGTTAGAAAATAAATTAGACAGTAGTTAAGACTCCTAATTGAGGGTAGATATTTGATATGCAAATACTGTTCTAATTATACCAAATACATTCCTTTTGGGAAATAGGAATGAAAAGAATACTATTAGAAGATGAAATTTATGCAGTGCTTTAAGTTTTGCTAAGCACTAATATATATATATATATATATATATATAAATCTTTAAAATGGGGAGGGTTAGACCAAATGACTTTTGAGATTCCTTCCAGTTCTAGATCTACAAAGCTATGACCTTAAACTGATATTTTTTAATTAATTAAAAGTAATTAACATATTCTTCTGATAGACTTTGAGAATCAAGGCAAGTCATGTAGTGCTTTAGTGGCCTAGACCAAATTGTGTGTTTATAGATTGTGGAACTGACCTACACTGGTAGAAGTCCATTCTGCATTATGCAGATGAGGAAAGTGAGACTCAGGAAAAAAAAGATTATGACTTGCCTCACAATCAATTCCTACTAAATTATCTGAAATAGGATGTAAACTCAATCTTCCAAACTTTAAGTACAGCCTCTACTTTATTCCCTTTATCATGGTCTCCCCAGATTAGGTCCTAGAGCTGTGTTTGAATAAAAGTATTCATGTGAAGCAGGTAACTCTATAAATGATAGGCTATTGTTTCCAATATTGTTTCTCATTTTTTTTCATAGGTCTTTCAATTCTTCTGATTAATTCAGGAAGAGTCAAACATGTGTTTGATATCTTTGTGATATCTTTTCTTTAGCCAAGCCTGCCTTCTCTCTCAGGGGCTGGGTTTCTTTATCTTGGGTGGAAATCAGAGGGAAGTAGATTTAGGCTTGAGGTAAAGAATAAAACAAGAAGTAGTTAGCTCTAAAAAAGTAAAATGAGCTGACTTTATAAAAAGTACATAGCAGTGAACAAAAGAAAATAAACAAGGAATAAAAGAAAAGTTGGGAAGCTTTGAAAACAATACCTAGTAGTTTTATACCAAATCCTCTCTTATGGTCTGCTGTGTACAAGACAATTTTTTTTCCTTTTCTCATTTTGTATTAAAGCTTTAATAAAAATATTTATAAAGAAAAAGAACAAAAAGAAAAATATTAAAGTGAAATATATCCAACACAGAAAGCAGAGATTTTATACAAAGGTTGCTAACTAGATCTTTAAAAATCAGAAGTAATATAAATAACTAGGTGGCACAGTGGATAGAATGCCAAAACTCATCTTCCTGAATTTCAAAATTGGCTTCAGACATTTACTAGCTATGTAACTCTGGGAAAGTCACTTAAACCGGTTTGTCTCAGTATCTCATCTGTTTAAAAAAAAATGAACTGGTGAAGAAAATGGCACACCACTTTAATAACTGCTGAGAAGACTCCTAATGGGGTCAGAAAGAGTAAGACACAACTGAAAAATGACTGAAAAGAAGAGAGACAGCAAAAATCATATGGTGACTTAAGTTGTAAGACACCAGATCTGTAGAAAGGAACTTTATCCTTTGTTTTTTCCAACCTTTTCTTTCTTTAAATAAGGAAAAGAGGTCTCTAAAGGTTGGGGAACTTTCTCAAAGTTATACAGACAGTAAGTAGCAGATAGGATTTTTATACCACTTTAGTCTAGCTCCAAAATGAATATTCTTTCTAGTTTTCAATGCAGCTACATGATTAGTAATCAGTTAATTAAAAGTATTTTGTTCCCTAAATCCATTTCCCATATCAATCATATATCAAAGGAAGCAGTTTATGACCAAGAGATGGAGAATATCATTAAAAACAAACTAGATAATTTTGATTACATTAAATTAAAAAGCTTTTGCACAGACAAAACCACTGTAACCAAGATCAAAAGAAATGTAGTAAATTGAGAAACAATTTTTACAACTAGTATTTCTGACAAAGGACTCATTTCTAAAATATACAGAGAACTGAGTCAAAATTTAAAAAAAACAGTATTCCATAATCAAAAGACGGTCAAAGGATATGCAATGGCAATTTACAGATGAGGAAATCAAAGGAATCCAGTCGTATGAATAATTGTTTTAAATCATTACTTATTAGAGAAATGCAAATTAAAGCATCTCTGAGGTACCACCTCACACCTTTCAGACTGGCCGTTATGACCAGAAAGGCCAATGATCTATGTTGGAAGGGGTGTGGGAAATCTGGGATACTAATGCACTATTGGAGGAGCTGGAAATTCATCCGATCTTTCTGGAGAGCAATTTGGAATTGCGTCCAAAGGGCAACAAAAATGTGCATCCCCTTTGATCCAGCAATACCACTATTGCGTCTATACCCTGAAGAGATTATGAAAAAAGGAAAAAACTTCACTTGTACAAAAATATTCATTGAGACCTGTGTGTGCTGACCAAGAATTGGAAATTAAGTGAATGTCTTTCAATTAGGGAATGGCTAACAAACTGTGGTATATATATGTCATGGAACACTATTGTTCTATTAGAAACCAGGAGGGACGGGAATTCAGGGAAGCCTGGTAGTATTTGCAAGAACTGATGCTGAATGAGATGAGCAAAACCAGAAAAAACATTGTATACCCTAACAGCAAACATGGGGGTTATGATCAACCTTGATGGACTTGCTCATTCCATCAGTGCAACAGTCAGGGACAATTTTGGGGTATCTGCAATAGAGAATACCATCTGTATCCAGACAAAGAGTTGGGGAGTTTAAATAAAGACCAAAGACAATAACTTAGGAAAAAAAAAACCCTGTTATCTTATGTAATTTTGCTATCTCTTATACTTTATTTTTCTTCCTTAAGGATATGATTTCTCTCTCATCGCATTCAACTGAGATCAATGTATAACATGGAAACAATGGAAAGACTAAAAGAATGCCTTCTGTGGGGGGTGGGGGAGGGAAGCAAGAATGGGAGAAAAAAGTTATAAAACTCAAAATAAATAAAAGCTTTCTAAAAAAAATCATACATCATCAAATACTGTCTTTGGTGGGACACTAATCTGAAACTGATTTTTACTTACTGGAAGTATTATGAAGACTTTGAAATGATGTATCACCTAATTTTGTAAAAGTATTCCAACATTTACAAGTGTTCAAAATTAATTTAGAAGGAAGACAGCTTCTTAACCAAACTAACACAATTCATTAAAAAATTTAATGAGTCATACTTCTAAGTAAGGGCTTGTAAATTCTATTTCAAGGGGCTGTATGAGCAGTGTTGTTTCAACAAAGTAAATCACTACTCTGGTTTCTCTGAAAGCCCCATGTTCTTTGTTTTTAAAGATGGGTGTTGGGAAAATAAGTTTTGAATTCAAACTGCATAAAAAAAAAGAAGTAATGTTTATATTACTTGTCTATGTAATGAAAATTCCCAATAGTAACTTGCCCGGGTATCAAGAAGAAAAACTACTGGAAAATAGCTTAAATTGCTCCATCATGCTTTCCCCTCCTTTCTTTGTCCAACAAATTTTCTATTATTTTAGTAAGAATGTTACCATGGGTGTCAAATTATAAATAAAAGCACAAAATTCTATTGCATATATGCTTTGATATGATCTACTCAATGCATCTTGGTTCATCAGTCCATTCCTGGCTTCACTCCTTCACTCTATTTCTCTACAATGCTTGAAATATCTCCATAGAGAATAAGGCCAGTTATGTCTCCCAATTTTTCAGCCTCTACTCCAGACTCACTCCATCCCCCCCACCCTAATTCAACCTCCCTTTTCATTTCCCCCATCAGAATTCAAACTCTCTGGCAATAGGAACTATCCTTCTTCTTTTTTTTTTTTTTTTTTAGGTTTTTTGCAAGGCAAATGGGGTTAAGTGGCTTGCCCAAGGCCACACAGCTAGGTAATTATTAAGTGTCTGAGATCGGATTTGAACCCAGGTACTCCTGAGTCCAAGGCCAGTGCTTTATCCACTACGCCACCTAGCCGTCCCTACTATCCTTCTTTCTACTTGTATTTGTATTCCCAGTGCAGTCCCTGGCACATGCTAAAGCACTTAATGTTTATTGACTTGGTTTGATATTGATACAAAAAAATCAGGGAAATACTCTATTATATTAATAAAATTAGCGCTAACTGGTGAACACACAATTCACACCTTAAAATGATCAAAATCTTGTAAGTTATTAGAGCTAATATTTAAGCTATTAATTAAATACTGAATATATCTCAAGATACTTTCTTAATTCTATTTTCTGTTCTATAGTTGCCTTATAATTAGGAGTCATTTATCACAAACTCACCGTTAAGTGACCTTCATGATGATCAGGAAAATGAATGAATAAGTATTCTGTAGCTACCAACTGCATTATGGAGTCACCCAGAAATTCCATTCTCTGATTATGACCTCTGAAAAATCAAACATACAAAAAAGATCAATAAGCACTCATGGTGAAAATAAATAAGATAAAGATCATTTAAGAGTATAAATGTTCCTGGTCTATTTTGAAGCATAAATCAAAATTAATTAAAAGACAATGAATAGTGTTTTGAGAATTTCCTAAGTGAGAAGCGAACGAACTCTGCCTAATAATAGTTAATACTTGGAGAAAAAAATTTATATAAAAAAACCTAATTTAAAATTTAATCAAATAAAAATAATGTAGCTAGAATAAAGGGTTTTTAGCATTTTTATGTCACAGAATCTTCATTGGCAATCTGGGGAAGTATACAGGCCCTTTATGAGAATAATTTTTTAAAGGAATACAATAAAATACACAGGATTACAAAAGAAGTCAGTTACAGTGAAATAGTTATTAACAAATAAAACACACAATTCATGAATTTCTGGTTAAGAAACCCTAAAGGTGGTGATCATTTATCTGAGAAATGTGAAAGAACACAAATAAAAGTAAAATTTGGTATCAGAGTTAAAACTAAGAGAGAGTAATTAAGCATATCTAATTCTTTGTCAAATATTCATTAGAAAAGTGTTTAAAAATCTAGATTCTAGTTCAAAATCAATACAGAAATCCATTAAAACAATAAATAAAAATTCACACTTTGAAGGATTTTAAAAAACATTTCAAAACCTGCTTTCTCCCTTTAAATATTAAAAATTTTGATGGATGTATAATGATTAGGTTTTAATGAAATTTCAGAAATGCCCTACCCTTTTCTGAATATGAATAGAAAACAAAGTGACCAAGAAAACTACATTCAGAGTTTGAGGTTTGAGGCTTCTCCCCGAGCATACAATGTAGTTTTCATTTTTTTCAGAAGAAATATGGCAAAAGTCAAATTCTAAGTACCTAAAAAAGGTCTTACTAATGCTACTCTCTCAAATGAAATGCTTTCACTCACAGTGTCAGATGATTAAATCCCACTGTTCTCAATGTGAATGCCCGTGCCAGAAGTCGAACATGAGTAAAAATGACCCCAATAGCTTCCTCAAACTCTGTAAGCTTCTGCAGTACTGGAGAGGTTTCAATAAGTTGTCGATCAGTAGTTGGCTCTTGTAGCTTCAGGGGGAAAAAAAAAATCAAGATGCATTATGTAAATTTCAGAACATGATTTGCTTCTATTCAATTATCCCAAAAACCAAAATCTTCTATTAGAGTAATTTATAAACATAAAGCAGAAATATTTGAAATCTAATTTTTTATCTAAACTCTTCTCCACTATCCCTCACATCCTTACCTTAACAATATTAATAAAAAACAGATTTAATATTTACAGAAAGTTCTACAATAGTGTTTTCTAATTCCTTACCACATTACAGGACCATGTATTGTACAAAGGGTATTTAAAAATCTCCATTCTGTACTGGCCCTTCAGAGTAATGAGGCTGCATAACTGTATAAGTGCAGGGACCCAAGAACAGAAGGAAGAGACTAAGTGAAGTGCCACAGTATCTGTTCTAGGTCACGTAACTATTCTGGGTCTCATTGTTCTCATCTATAAAAAGAAGTCTGATCAAAGGATTTCAAAAATTTCTTTTAACACTGACATTCCACAACTAACAACAATCCTCTTTCTGGTGACCCAAATACATTTTGGCAAAAGAAAAGCCTAAACCCAACTCACTCTAAAGAGTATTAACATTTTCTATTCAGTGAATATACATCTTGTGAATATTCACCTGACTGTTCGCTGCTGAGGGGATGGGGGGGGGGAAGGGAAAATGGAAGAAAATTATGTAATTTAAAAATAAGCATATGCGGTAGATGAATATTGAAAAAATTTTCTAACATGTAATTGGAAAAATAATTGAATTGAAAAAAACATTTCCTATTCAAGTGGAAATCAGTTCAAATTGTGAGCCTTCATAATCTGATAAGAGTAAATATAAAATTTAAAATCAAGATCAAGTTTTTGCCTAATTCAAGTCTTGTTGGTATTATCCATCCTTTGTTAGTGAAATGTTTGCAAGCACTCTGAATTACTGACAATTATAACAAAGTCTATGGGTGCAAAATGAATAGGAGTTAAAGTTTCATGAACATTAATAACTAGTATTAATCCAGAGTGCTTTAAAATTTTTAAATAAACTATGAAGCAAGAAAACAAAACAAAGTCAGTATTCTCAAAAATTGATAAAGGAAAGGTGTGCTTTTATAAACATCACCAAGATAACAGTCCTACAGATATCCAATAAAAATCATTATGTTACTGTATCATTTTCTTTATCAATAATCTTACAGCACCTAAAGTTAAACACTTGAATTTCTCAGGTACAAATTAGATAAAATTTAATCTCAAATTTGATTTAATTATTTTCCCATGAAACATTTTATTTATTCTCTTATCAAGATAGCAGGAAGATTGGCATCAAAATCATGTTTTACTATCATCTTGACACCAAATTCCTCTACACAAATAGCGGTATTTGCCATATGAAGAAAAGAAAGAGATGAGGAATAGGAAATTTAATTATCATTCTATTCATTACTCAATTTCCAATACTGTCATGAGAAATGAATTTCATAATATCTTCGAGATAATATCCAACAATACAAGTGTCAAAAAAAAACCCCTCAAACTTTAAAATAAAGCAAAACCATTAAATGAAGCTAAAGTATCACTTACTTGGAGTGGGTGTAGTGGATAATTAAGCCATACTTCCCGGAGGTCCTAAAAAATTGAGAGACATTTTTAAATTCAAAGGATTCATTTGATGTATTTCAGAATGCTAAATAAAATGTTATCATTTAAAATATATAACTATCTTATATGTTGCCTGAATTATTATTAATTCAAAATAATGAAGGCAAACTAATTCTTTTAAAGTATATTCACTAAATTAAACTGTCTTTAGCAGCTACAAAACAAAATAACCAATGAAGTAAAAAAAACAACAAAAAGTTAATATAGTTGCTTAAGTGCTTTTAAAAAACTTTTTCTAACACTTCGCAGAAACTTAAAATAGGTTATAAACAATAAATTCTTTCAATTCAAACCTTTTCATTTGTAGAACTCTTTCAGAAGTTTAGAAAGGATACTAAGAAGGATACTGATAAGTTAGAAAGAGTCAAATAGAATGGAAAAAGGTCTTAAGATCAAACTCTATGGACTGATGTTTTGTCCAGAAATGAAAATTTTGGATATGACATTATGTCAAAAAATTGTATCGGAAAGGCCTGACTAATTTTCCCTGATCCCACAAAGTTGAAGCAGGAGAATGTGGAAATCAGAGGCAGGCAGTTTTAGGATCAAGGTAAATAATACCTTCCTAACAAGTAGTTAATTTTAAAAAAATAAGATGAGGAGGTAGTGTTGGGTCTATTTAGAAGTTTGAGGATTCTCAAGAGTTGAATGACTAAGTTTTAGGTCACCAGAATCTTTTTATTATATACTTTTTCTTGTCTTATCTAATACTTCTTCAATTCAAGCTTCTTAGAGTTATCAAAATCATCTTAATAGAGAAATTTTTCAATGGTTTGCCTCTATTTTTAGGATAAAAGATAAAACTAATTAAGCTGCCATAGTCTAGTCCCAACCTGTATTCCATCTTATTTGATTTTACTCCTTTTATAAATAAAACATAGCAGTTAAACTTGAACCCTAATTATTCCAAGATCATATTTTGTCCTCTCCCTCCTAGGTGCATTTGTATAGATTATCCTCCATCCCTAGAATATACTCCAGAAATTCAAGATCCAAACCAGAACTCACTTCTTCCAAGAAGACTTATCTGACTTTACCTTTCCCCCATTCCCAATATTTCTTATAGCAATTTGTTTACCTTTTTGCAATACAATATCAAGTATATCTGTTATGGTCTTATTCCACCATTATACTCCTCAAATAAGGGATTGTGACCTATTTTTATCTTTGAATCTCTTGCTTGAAGGACAGCGTTCCCCCAGAACATAATCATTTAATGACAATTTACTGAACCTGTCTTTTCATTCTATTTCTGCTGTGGCAACCATAAATAATCTAAGCCTTCAATATCGCCCACTTGGATGACTTTAACAGTCATGTAACTAGCTTGGGAGCTTTTTATTCTCTCCTTATTCTATTATACTGTACACTTTCAATTTTTCCCCAATCTGAATTCTCCACTCCTGTTCGAATGCCACCATTCTCCAAATATACCATATTATCGTCTGTTTCTTCTACTTTTTGTCCATGCTATTCTTCCAGCCTGCAGTCTTTCCCCACCTGTCCAAATTCCTTTCTTCAAGTTCCAGCTCATGTTATCAATATTATTACTATAATTAGTTATATGGACTATTACTTTGTTCTACAATCATTTTCTCCTCCTCCCCTGAAGCATTATAACAGCTTATCTAAACACTAATTGAAGAATACATACATGCAAGACATTGGCATAGTTGTTGTAGAAGATACAGACAAGAATGAGAAATACTTCCAGTTTTTATGGAAAAGATAAGACAATAAATAATAGAGGCACATGGCATTTACGCAAATAATTATAATTGTGAAAATGAAACAGGAGAGACTCTAAAAGCATAAGGTTAGTTCACAAAAGGCAAAGATTACTTCTGGTAGGGAAGAAGAGTGAGGAGAGAAAACATTTCATTAAAGAGATGGAATTTGAGTAAAACTAGGGAAAATGGAATTAAGAAACCACAGAGGACAACCAAGCAGTATTAATTTTTCACAGCCAAATTACGTTAAGATTTAAAATTCTAGGGTAAGGAATTACATAATGGGAGCCACTGAACAATTCTGAGTAAGAGGATCACAAGACACTAAACTAGTAGTGATTTAAAAAATGGATGTGAAGAAATGACGATCACTTCTAAGATTATTGAAATAAGTCTAGGTTAGAGGTTAAAAAACCAATAATACTGAAAATAAACAATAGGAGATAAATACAAGAGATACTATGGAGTAGGAATAATAGGATTAACCAACTTGTTAGCTATAGGAAGTAAGGAAAATAAATAGATTCATCAAAATGGCTAAAGTTTCAAGTACAGGTGAATGTGAAGATGGCTGTGCCATTGAGAGAAATGAGAAATCAAATGAGGGAACCATTTTTTTTTTCTGGAGAGAAAAGATAATTAGTTCTAATATGGATGTTGAGTTTGAAGTTCTGGCAAGATAGAGATAAGAGAAAAAAGTACAAATCTGGAGCATGGGAGAAAGATTGGATTGCAGACAAAGATGTGGGCTCATTCAAGTAGTAGCTGATAATTGATAGTAGCAGTGGGAGTGGATGTTCTGTCAATAAAACACATAAAGGAAAAAGGGAACTATGAAGATTGCTAGAGATAAAGCAATACAGAATAGTCAAAGAGAAAGAAGATAAGGATGACAGTGAAGTGTCACAAAGATCAAGAGAAGACTAACCAAGCCCGAATGTCACAAACAGCAAGCATGCAGTATACCTCTAAACACCTTGGTTCTGTTCAGTTTCACAAAAGACCTGCACTTAAAAAAAAAATACAAAAACAAACAAAAAAAAAAGCACCTGGTCTTCAGGAACCCCATTTATAAAGCTGTAGTAAAACTGTTAAGACACTGAGGTCAACATAAAAGTATAGTAACGACTTGTTATTAATAAAAGTGCTTCAAGTCATAAAACAATTTCTTTCTGCAAAATATAGACATAAAGTTTAAAATGTCTGTTTATTTATATAGGAGGATGAGTTTCCTTCAGAACATTTCCTAAAGGATGAAATGCATGAATTATTATGTACATTTTGGGAAAAAAGATCTGAATATAAAAGTCCAAGCTATTTTTTTATACTACTCATTTTTTTTGAAGCCTCAAATAGAACAGTAATAAAAATACCAGTAAACATAAAAGGGTTCATAAGAATTGAGAACACAGATCTATTAAGCATTTTCATATTGTACTATGAAGATGGTTACAATAAATTATGATAATTTATTTCAATTTGAAGTGTATCCTGAACTCTTTTTTTTAAATGACACATTAATTCTTTGGTCTAATTAAGATATGTATATATATATATATATATATATATATATATATATATATATATGTATGTATACACACACACACATACACACACACACACACCCTCTCTTACATCAAGAATTAAAGATCCCTTAGCAATATGAAATTTCCAAATATAATAATTGTAATAATTGGTTAACAAGAGCTACTTTAGAATCTAGCAAATGTCTCAAGACAAAAATTTTCTAAAAGAATTCTTTATTCTCTCAATCTTATCATGCAAAATGATTTTAGAAAGTGACTAAAAGTTTTACTGAAATTAAAATCTTAAGAAAAGAGACAATTAGGAAGAAGAAATTCAAATGACTCAAATGAAAATACCTTGTCATTAAAGAGCAAGCGCCCAAATAACTGTTTAGCTTCTTCGAGGCTTCCTTCCAAGTAAACAGCTCCTATGTGACAAGAACAAAGTATAAAGGAAGAGTTGTAATAATTCAGAGAAATACTAATTCCTGTAAGTCCTAGTCCACCGCCAAAAGGAATTACCACATACATATACACAAACAATTCACTTCCAGAGCAACTTGACAGGAGCAGAAGTGATTATTTAAAAAACAATTTTCCCCTCTAATTGAGTAATGGACTTAAATGTAAAATAAAACTTTCCTTTAAATAAACATTAAAATTTTACAAAACAAAAAAAATGGAAAAAGCAAAAATTTTCTGAAGTGATGATGTATTTGAACCTTGTAAAAAGAACTGCAAGAGCTTTAGCTTTAGAATATGACCTTCTGCTTCTCATCTTAATGTATACTTCAGAGAAAAGGTATGCCTCTAAGATAAATCAAATAAAAAAATTAAGCAAAGAAAAAAAGATAAAGCAAATGCATTAGGAATCAAAATATAGTTAACATCTTCAATGTGAAAGAACTAAGTAATAATAATAATAATAATAATAATTCTACACATCACTAATTCTTATAAAGTACCATATATATATAAATATATATATAAATAAAATCTGATTTTAATCTCTACAACAACCCTGTGAGGTAGATGCTATTCCCATTTTGTAGATGAGGAAGTGAGGTTGACAGAGGATAAAATGACTTTCCTTAGTAAGTGACTGAGGCAAAACAGGAAGTTTTTAAAAATTAATCACTTGAATTCTATTCAGATGAAACAGTCAGAAGCTGATTAACACAAGCCTGAGCTCAGGGGAGCAATTCTGCTATTCAATGTAAACTGGACGACAATAGCCTCAAATAAGTATTGGAGTTCATGTCTACACAGTAAATATTAGCAAAGTATGCACACCAAATATTAAAAAAGAATTAAGATGATTGCTACCACTTTTAGAATATTATTGCTTATTTCAAGGATCTGTGATTTAATCAGTGTAGGTGCTCTCTCTACTGACAAGATCAAAAACTCTTTGCAGTTTAAAATGCTTTAAATAGTCTTTTTGAGCTGTTATGACTGAAAAAAATTCATCATCTAATGGCTACCTTTCTGCTGATGAGATTGTTCTATTTTAGGTAGGCAAGACTTCAGAATTTATTGTCAGGTTTATACCTGAAGGTTTACCAGATCTGTAGTAAAAGTCGAAATTGGCAGCCCTGGCTCAAGCTGGCAAGGCCTTTGAAAAGATACAGTCTGTGCCATACTACAATGAGGTATCTGAGGAGCATTGTGGTGGAAAACAGAGGCTGTCAAACATTAATCTGTTTTCCAAAGAAGCAAGCAAAAATAAAAAAAACGTAAGTACCAAAATCTCTGAAATGTGGTTCATATATTTAATATATATACCTTATAGTTTTCTAATTTTTCATTTAATTTTACAAAAGATAAATTAACTAAATATTTCAAAGCTTCCTCATCTGTTTTAGCATCAATAATTTTTTTTTTCAGGTTTTTTTGCAAGGCAATGGGGTTAAATGACTTGCGCAAGGCCACACAGCTAGGTAATTATTAAGTGTTTGAGACCGGCTTTGAACTCGGGTACTCCTGACTCCAGGGCCAGTGCTCTAATTCACTGTGCCACCTAGCCACCCCTAGCATCAATAATTTGAAAGCATTAAATAACCACTAATTAATCAGTATTCAAATTTTCCTGTCCCTAAAGGACCATTTTATTCTGCCTTATGTGAACAAATAACTGTTTAGCTTCTTCGAGGCTTCCTTCCAAGTAAACAGCTCCTTATGTGACAAGAACAAAGTATAAGATCTTGAAAAATGAAAGCTTTTAAAGCATTCCACAACTCTGTTCCAGTCTTATTTCATAATATTCCCTTATACACACTTTCTGTTCAGATCCAACTGGTCTGAACAAACTATTCCAATTTCTACCCTGTCCCTTTGCACAGGTGTTCTCTATTATCTAAAATTCACTCCTTCTACTTTACACCTTTCTACCTAAGGATTTTTAGGATCTCTCCCCATGCTCTTATTGTTGTTGAAAGAAATTTTTTATTTATTATTTCACTTATACTTTGTATTCACACAGCTATCATATCTTTTCTCCCCTCCCTATCCTACCTAAAGAGTGAAAACTCCTTGAAGACAAGACGAATTCATTCTTATATCTGTATTCTCAGAGGTAGACAGTTCCATGCTAATAGTATGCAAAAATGTCTGAATGGAATTAGATTCAATTCAATTAAGCATCTTACATCTGAAAATATATCCATGTGCCAAAATTTTACAAGAAAGAGTCTGATTTGTAAGAGATATTACCTATTAAGGCCTCAAAACAATTTGCCATAGCATGGCGAAGGTCTGATTCTCTACAGAGGTCAGGTCCATGAGCATAAAGCATGAAACGGTCCAATTCAAGTTTCTACAAATTTCAAAACAAAGTAATGTAAGAACAAATGCAAAAATCAAACCAAATAAAATCCATTACAACAATCTGACACTAAAATATCATTACAAAGTATTATAAAATCTGTCACTTAAAACAGTGACTACAGTCAGTTCAGTGCTACTGATGTATAGAGGTATTTTCTGAATGTGAGTCAATTCTGAATCTCTTTCTCAATTTGGATAAAAGTCCACAAGGTAATATGGGCTCTCAGAAAGCTTAAGTGTCTTAGCCAAGGTCATTTGGGCAACACATGTGAGAAGTAGGATTTTAAGTCAGGGTTTCTTGTCTTATACCATGATGGCCAGAACTGGTCCAATTACTTCTACAGAAACCTATGCTGAACCACAAATGACAGATTTTACATGGAATTCATCTAAACCCAAGACAACCCCTGCCCTAAAGTATTCCTGGGGCTTCAAAATAAGACTAGGATTCAAAAGGTCTATACCCTTCTTTCCTCAAATGTGTGGTGCTATTAATGGCTTCTATGTTGAACTAAAGGGAAATGATGTATTCAATGTTCAGTTGTACTCATTAGAATTCTTCAAAATATTCTTTTCATAATGACATTAAGTCTAGAGTTAGAACTTTGGAAATTCTTCATTATGCAGATGAAGAAACTGTGGACCAAAAGGTTAAGTAACTTTTCCAAGATCATGAAGAAAACTTTTGCAGAAAGAAGCAAAACCCATAAACCCAAATCCTATCATGCTGATTTTCCTCAGAATCAAAATAATATTATTATTAGACTAAAAGTCACAAATTTTTCAATGAAAAGTGAAAGGAACACATATTACTATTCTGAATTTTCAAATCCTATGCCTAACTTTAAATACTGTTACATATTGTTAGTAGCCTCTCATAACTCTTAAAATGCAAAATTTAAATTCAACAAACAGTTATTAAGTGCTGAAGTAGTACAGACAGATAAGTCATCCATTTAATTTTCTATGTATATACTAGATATTTGTTAAGAGAGTTGATATAAGGGTCACCTAGATAAGAGCATCAGCCATGGAGTCAGGAGGACCTGAGTTCAAATTCAGCCTCAGACATTTAATACCTACTTAGCTGTGTGACCTTGGACAAGTCACTCTTAACTGACTCTAAGTAAGACACCTAATCTTTTACAGCTCTCCAATAACTATCCAAGATTTAAGTTAAAAACAGATGTGATCTGGAGCTTCTTAAATCAATGAATTCACAGAAGCTGTTCAAAAGAATGAAACAATAAAAACATAGTGTGCAGTGAAGATGGAGCAAGGTATTAGCTTTTGAACCATCTGTATATAATGTGGCCATCTTAGTAATTCCCAATGCAAGTGACACGAAATTCTTAGAAATCATCACAGGAATGGTGATAGAGAATTTTAGAAAGGAAGTGTACAGTGCTGTATTATTTAACTCTTGTGCTATCCTAATATCATTATCTGCCTTCTCTATGGAAATTATTACTTAAAAATGCAGCCTCATGAAATAAACCCATTTCTATCACCTACAGAAAATAAAATCTAAACCTAAAATTCATGAACTCTACCTCTACTTCACAGCTTAAATAGGGAGATCAGTTGCCAGCCCCTCCTGAGTAATGCTTACTGTTATGAGGCTCATGAATTTCCTCATTTAAAAACACATCCTTTCCTCTAATTTGATTTTTTCCTTCCTTTTTTATCCTAAGGGGAAAGATTTATGTATTCAATTTCCTCTAATCTGGAAAGAACCAAGTTGGCTACTTTCATTTTCAGTATCTATTTCTCAGCCTGTAGCACCTATTCACAGTATTACCATCAGAACAGAAACCATGTTTTTACAGGTTCTGGACAAGTCATTGTATTATAGAACAGTTTTAATAATCCTCTAATGCTTACAGTTTAACTTACCAAGGAAACAATGAAAAAAATTTGTGAATATTAACAAGACAAATATAGGAAATATATGTAAAATATCAGAAAAAATTCTGACAGATCTATTAAATATTAAACTTTTAATGTAAAGATTATTTAATAGGCAAGAGCAGGTGTTGTCACACTGTTGTTTCTTTTTTCTGACCTTAAAGCAGTAGATCTAATTTGTGAGTAAAGAAATCTTTAGTCCTACAGACTCTCACAATTTTTAGAAGATCATACTAGAAAACATACATTATTAAGAAGTGAACCTTCAAGTACTTTATGTAGCACTTGTTAGTCTTGCTGTTACACCCAGTAAAAATAATTTAAAAATAAGAATAAAATAAAGCATTAAGTCACTGTTCTATAATATCATGGTCAAGGAATAAGAAAAATTAATTCCTAGTTTTGGCAAGGTAAAAATTAAAAAAAAATCATACTAGCCTATCATTAAGAATTAGATGCTTTGTTTCATCACTGCAGTTTGGGGCTGTCTGCAATGGAGAATATCATCTGTATCCAGAGAAACAAGTGTGGAGTTTAAACAAAGACCAAGGACTATTATCTTAAATTTAGAAAAAAAAAAACTGTTATCTTATTGTCTGATCTTGCTATCTCTTATACTTTATGTTTCTTCCTTAAGGATATGATTTTTCTCTTATCACATTCAATTTGGATCAATGTATACTATGGAAATAATGTAAACACTGGCAAATTGCCTTCTGTGGGGAGTGGGGGGAGGGAAGTAAGATTAGGGGAAAAATTGTAAAACTGGAAATAAAATCTTAAAAGAAAGAATAAGATGCTTTGAATCAAATTTTAACCTTTAAAACAGGTTAAAAAAATTAGAAATTAACATAATAACTTTTCCTGCACTTTCCCTATGTTCCTATATGTCAAATGCTTAACTCTCTGCTTGTACACATCTTATCATTTAGTTCATCTTTTATTAAGTCAACTCACTGTAGAATTTATTATCTGGTAGCTTAACTCACAAGTGCCCAAGGGAGGGAAGGAAGACCCCAAACCCAAATAAGAGCTAAAAATCTGTTCTGGATGACAAATTGTTACTTTCCCAAAGAACTTGAAAAAAGTCAAGAGTTGCTTGAGGAACTAATGACTGAGCTTCTCTTTATTCAAATGCAAAACTAGCTATAGATAGAAATGAAAAAAAAAAGTATGACAGACAAGAAGCTTAATGCTTTGGTACCTTTGCTAACATAGCAAGATGTTGGTTCTGAACAATAGCAGTGCGATAGGTTGCTAGTCCTCCTTCTTCTAGACTAGGAAACAGGTAGTATAGATGGACACTGGAAAAAAAATTGTATAAATCATGCCTAAAAGAAGTACTTCACATATTTCTAGTTGTTGCTTTAATTTACAAGGACTTGAAAATAATATCTGAATACAAATTTACTGGAGAAAAATGTTTTAGGAATTGTGTCTCATAATGGTTATTAAATAGCAAACAAACGACTCACTGAAAAACACACACACAAATAGGACCATTCACTAGAATCGCAGATGCTGACAAAAAACATGGGCTGGAAAAATCCCAATCATCACACTTAAGAGTGACAACTCTATTTACAAGTCCTACTGACAGAAAAGTTAGACATCATACATAGTTCCACTGTTAGGTTCCTAAAGGAGTTATTCTGAAACAATGCAGGGAGAAGCAAGACAAATAGGCTAAGCTGATTGGCTAGAACAGAAATTGGGGAAAGATGGGGAAAAAAATCTCAAACTTTGACGCATTATAAATTTTTGTGTTTCCTAAATTTCTAAAATCATTTTTTCAAGCCACTGTCATCGACTATTTATCTACTGAAATTCAATGGGATTCATGAAACTTCTTTATACCTTGGAGTAGTTGAAACATGTATGACAACGGCCAAGGAGGTAGGAGATAGGTAGAGGGGTGTGTGTGTGTGTGAGAGAGAGATATGTGAATCTTTATAGGATTTTATATTCAAATTTTTCTTTTTTTCTTCAGACTTTTTCTTTCAATTTTTTTTTTGGGGGGAGGGGGAAAGTCAATGGTTTTGATAGAATGTAGATCCTAGGGAGGAAACTTCTCTACCAATGCAGCTTAGCACCTGTACTATAACTTATCTTAAAACAGAGGTTCTAAAACTGTAGTCACAGAACAAATGGGAATACCTGAAAGCCCCTTCAAGGGATTCGAAGCGGTCAAAACTACTTCCATAATAATATTAACACACACTGATTTCTAATATAGAAAATATCAATAGATACAAACAACATGAACAAGAATTCTTGTAGGGGGAGAAAGGACAAGAGTCCTTAACAAAATTTGAGAGTATAAATTGGTCTTGGCACCAAAAAATTTGAGAATAGATATCTGAAAAACAGTGAGAAGGTAAGTATCTTATTCAGGGTCACATAATCATTATGTGTCAGAGATGGAAAAACCCAAGTCTTTGACTCCAAAAGCTGTCTTTTTATCATAAGTTGCTTACTATCAATGAATTTTAGAAAATGAAACCTTTCCATTTCCTCCCATAAAAGCTTATAAAATATTTTGCAGCAATAGTTGTATTTATTTTTAAAATATAAATATTTTTTAAAAATATATTTTTAAGTGCTTCATTTAAAAGAATTACTCAAAGTTCTATAAAAGGAGTAAATTCTGGAAAAGTATCCCTACCATATGTGGCACAAATGCTATATTATGTACAATGAACTGTCTATTTGTTTCAGCTTACAACTGGAAACTAGTAAACAACAATTCATCATCACTATCATTTGTTATTGTGATATGCCACTATACTGTTAATCTATTATATTAGCTCTTCAATTATAGCTAATCTTTTCATTACATGTTCTTTCCATACTAAACATTTTGAAATTTTCAAATATTCTAGAATGAGACTTTAAAAAAATTAAGAGAAACAATATTTGTCATTCTTAATCACTCATCCATATTTCCCTTACAATTAAAAGGCTAAGAGTTGATAAGGAAGATAAATGAAAGAAAAAAAATAGCATTTAAAAATATCTCTTCCTCTATAAATTACACCTAAGCTTGAAGGCACCTAGTCAAAAACTGATATCCTACAATTGTGAGGAATTTTAATAAGAATTTAACAGGACAGACACAACTTTTTAGCTTGTAACTTTGATTACACAAGCAGTGAAAGCAAGATACTAAGGCACTTTGTAGGAGAGAAGCTAATTTTTAGCTTCATTGAGTATAGAAAAGACTGAACAGTCAAAAGTTTGCTTATTTTATTCCATTAAACTAATTGCAAAGAAACCATATGAGATGAAGTACCTGGAAACAGCACTAAAATAATGAGGAAAGAACAGGAAAAACACTCACCTAGTTAGAAATTCAACAACAGCATCACCCAGGAATTCCAAACGTTCATTGTGGTTAATCCTGTACAGAGAGGATTATTTAAAGGAGCATGTATATGCATAATATGTATACTTAAAGAAAAAAAAAACAGGGTTTAGTTCTTAGATTAGAAAATACACCTACTTGGCTATTTCTCAAAGACGCAATGCCATTAAACCACCATTCCCAGCACTAAAATCTTAAGAGACTCTCCTTTTAGAAGGTGGCTTTTGGAAGACATAAACATTTTGGTAGTGAAGATTTCATTTCATTTTATCATCTGGAATAGTTTTCCTTATTTGTCAACATCCCAAGGAAACAGGATTTAAAGGCCTTATCAACTGAATAGAAATAATGTAGTAGAGTAGAAAATGCAAATTATCTGTAGTCTAAGACTCTAAAATTCAAATCTTTAAAACCTGCATGAGTGATTGGTTTAGATGATCTGTAAGGTACCTTCCAATTCTAAATCTAAGATCCTATGACCCAAATAAGAGTAAATCTTTCCACCGAGGTGACTAAAGGCACACTTTGATCCATTCCATGTTCAAAGAATGACCATAACCATATCCTCAGAAAGATCTTGGCAGTCATCTTTCTGCTAAAATAAGTTTCTGGAAACTTTATAAAGTGGATCATCTTCTCATGCTTGAATAATGTTATAGTCATAGTGATTTATATTATATAGTTATATAGTCACTTATCGCTAATAAGTATGACTTTAAAGAATCAATGTCAAATCAGCAAAAGCATGTTAAACTATGTCATAATAATAATAATTTAAAATAGTAAAAATTTATTTTAAAGTTCTATCAGATGGTACAAATACACTGATTACATTAATCAAGGGATCCAATGACTATTCGGTATATACACAAAGCATATTAAAGACCCTAACTCTACCTTAACATATATTTGACTAAAAACAGTAAGAACAGTTATACTTAGACTCTCTTGAGGAGAGTAACTGCTTCATTTATCTTTATAATATCAGCACTTAACATAGTGTTTGACACACAGTAGGCTCTTAACAAATGCTTACTAATTACTTATATTTCAGAAATACTTTTATAGACATTATCTCATTTGAGCCTAACAGTTATTCTTACAACCAAGAAGCTAATGCTGTTAGTATTTTATAGGTGAGAAAACTAAGATCCAAAGATATCAAAAAGATGATTCTAAAGGTCATAAATTTAGGAAATGGTAGTACTAAGAGAGAATGCAAGACTGGATAAGTACTCTTTTCACTTTAAGAGAATAACTTTACAAATAATATACCATGAAATTCATTTCATTGTCAATAATTCTGCTTTTCTCCTTAGAATTTAGATGGTATTTGGGGGAAGATTTAGAATATCCAGTTTCTCCAAGGCACTGTGGTGTAATGGATAAAACTCTGACCTTAGGTATTGGAATTATTAGCAAATTACTTAACTTCTCTGAGATTCAGTTTCTTCATCTCTAAAAGGAGAGGACTGAATTAGATAGCCATTAAAGACCATTACAGATCTAAATCCAGGATCTCATAGAATCTAAACTTCCTGTCCAAGAAAAATTTGAGCACCTTATTTTTCTTGTGAATAAATTTCCTTATACCAAGAGTTATCTAGAAATTATTCCACTGATTTTGATTTTTTCCATTAAGTACTAGGATCAATCCTCTCAAAAAGAAATTCTTTTTTTTAACAGTTGATACCACTAGTATTTAAGTAAATATGTAAATGCTCTTAACAGTAAAAGATGACTAGATACAGTAGATTATTAAGTGGTTTCTTAGTTTTGTTTCCAACTTTTCAGACTCTTGCTACTGGGGTGGTTTTGACACTAAGGGATGAAAATATCTAGAGGTTGACTCAGTGTCACTGGTCCACACAAAAACCTCTAACTACTATTACAAATATTCATTTGCAGTTTCCTAAATCTAACTCACTAGGCCACATGAAATGAAGTCTAGATTCCTAGACTCAATGAGAATGGAGAAAAGTCATGGTGGATCTTTTAAGGGCTGAGTTGCCTATTTAAAAGATGCTGAAGACTACAATGAAGCCTACTCATTTCAGAGATCAGTTCTTTTTACCACAAACTTGGCTCTTGCCTTAACAGCCCCCCCCCCCTTTAACTTCCCTGACCTGACCAATCTTTTTGAGTATCTGACTATGACTCTTATGCATTATGTACCCCAGACCTATAGACACTCTACCTAAGCAGACTATGCTTAATTATTTCTTTTGTACTCTCCACATTGGTTAAGATTGCAAGCACTTAGCAAGCTTTCAATAAATACTTGTTGATTGATTAAAGAATTCAGGCTACCAGTAAATGTAAGGATAGTACATACGTTTCCTGGCTATAGCAAACATATAGCTCCCAATTTTAAAATTTTAAAATAAAAATAATATTTCACAGGAAAAATCTGCTAAATCTGATTCTGATGAGACTATTTTTGTAAGGCCAAGAAAAAATGCCTTGTGGAAAAAATGTAAGGACTCATGTAATTGCTTATAATCTGCTTCTCTCTTATTAAATAAAACAGAACAAACATTTTCTAAGGTAGAATGCTGCCTCTGAAATTGGGTTCAATCCTACCTCTGGCATTCTATATGTGACTTTGAGCAAGTTACAATTTCCTTAGATCTCAATTTTCTCACCTATAAACTATAAGTTTATAAACTGAGTTTCTAACTAACTGGCTTCTGAGGTTCGATTCAGTTTTAGATCTATGGTCCTACGATTAAATCACCATACCATTAATACCATAAAAAATAAACCAAAAAAAGAGTAATGCAAGGATATAAAAAGTACTAAAAGAAGGTCAGTACATAAAACTATTTACACTGAAGCCTAAAAAGAGTGACTATTTATTTTTAACAACAAATGCTGAGGCATATAAAACTATGATATGTGTTTTGCAAAAATTAAAAAAGGACAATGCAATTTCATGGAATACTAAGGGGGAGAAGGGGTTTAGAAAATAAGAAAAGTAGCTTGTTAATGATTATTTTTTTGATTTTTTGATTATTCTATAATTTTATTCAACAAACTATAAATCCCTTAAGAGAATCGAAATGACTGAATTTACACAGTATTTTGAATAATTACATTGATTTAATGAGATTTTCATTGTGATCTAGTTTTATAAAATTTGAGAGAATTAAGGTTTTACCCAAGGTACTTAACTACAAATGTAGATTATTATTAAAATTATTTAAACACAGTCAGTGTTCTCAGTTGTTTTAGAAAATGGGATGACAGTCAAGGATTAAGAATTTTTCCCTTTATTAGAATATACTCTATTGAATCATTGTTATAACTAAACTTACAAAGTGATCACACTAGCATATGAGTTATCAAACTAAAATTCATTTTAAAAATTTTTAGGTTTATGTTGTTTTTTAAATTAAGTTTTGGGATTATTAGTCTTTGTTAGGGAATATGTTAATACTTCCTCTGATCTTCTATGTCATTTTCAGAGCTAACATAATTTTTAAAATCACATTCTTTAGATGTTCTAATAAGAGTCTGATGTCTCAGGTCCTCATGTTTATCTGAGTAATAAACAAACTATTACATTGTGAAAACAGGGTTAACATAGAAGCTACCAAGTTTAACAATGCCAACAGGCACATTTATAGGATCACTGTACTATTTTCCAAAGAAAAGCAATTAGTAATAAGGTCATTCTATCTTAGAATTAATTTATGGATACTTAGGTCCTGAAGCATATAAATCATATAATTAGAGATTCAGAGTTGTAAGGGACCTTAAAGATCATCCAATTCAACTTGCCATGCAATGCAGGAATCCCTTCAGTATCCCTATGGGTATACAAGACTCTTCTCTAATCTCTAATCTATGAAAGTTCTGAGCAACAAATTTATTATTTTAATAGCCCAGCTGCTGTCCCATAAACAAAAAAAAATCTAACTATATAAATCCTTTGTGCTTCCCTATTATGTAAATGCTATAAATGTTAATAATGTTATAAATATTATAATGTTATAAATAGCTCATTTCTTCTACTCCTTTAGACACTTAAAACAGTTAGCAATGACTGTCAATTCAGTCAAATCAGCAATTCAGTCAATACAAACTAGGACAAATATTGCTGCCTTTGTGTAACTCATCTCAAAAGGTTTTAAAGATATGTAGATTACTTTTATATTTTTTAAATCCTCAAACCTTAAGAGACCTTTTTATAAAGACAAAATTTCTTCTTAATTTGCAATAAAAATTAAAATTCCACTGACAGAGAAGTAGTTAGCTTCTGTTAATAGCTTTAAAAATTGGTGGGTAGGATTATTATTTGGCAACTGAATTCTAGCTAATACATTGTGGGAGAAATAATTTATTCTATTCCAATAGGTAACCAAATTAACAGTTGTTAATCTTAAAAGTGTCCAATAATTTTTTTTAACTTTTTGGGATCCTAAATGAGATTTAAAAAATTAAAAGGATTTAGTTACTATCATTTCTTTCACTCACCTGGTGTTTTCCTATTCTTAATCAAAAATATCATTTTGAAATATTACCATAAAACTAAATTCCAGCTAAAACTCTGCAAAGGGATCCCATTTGCTACCATTCTTGGGAAAAAAAATCTTCATATATACATACATATATATACATACATATATATATATATATATATATATGTATATATCAAGGAACCCACTCTTCATAGATTTCTGAACATAGCAATGGTTGTTTTTGGCAGTATGACTTTTTTTATGATTTTGTTGCATTTACTTTACCATTTCACAATACCTTCTAAAGTTATTCAATCCAATTTTACAATAGGAAATTCAGTAACAAAAAAAAGGAGAAAGTGAATTATTTAAGAGAATTCACTATTACTGAAAAATAACAGTAGGTAACCAACCGCCTCAAGACTCTTAACACCCATCAGACTTCCTTTGAATGAAGATTATAAACTGTGAAGTGTAGTTCCAATACGGCCTTGCTGTGGACTGCTGAGGAACAGCAGAAGACAGACCAGCCTGGTTGGTACTTAGCCATTGAACTGAAGGTCTTTCTGAGAAAAGGCTTTGGGCTAAATCCTGCAAATAATAGCAATGGCCACAAATCAAAAAAACAGTAAGAAAAGACTACTTGTTGTCTTGGAGTTATCACCTTTAAAAGAAAAGAGATGAAAATAGCAGTAATCTTTGAATTACAGTACTTGGACTGCATGCAGCTGTAACTGTCTGCTTTGAAGATATGAGAAACATGAAGATCCTGAGACTTGTACAATGCTAGAAAAGGTATAGCTGAAACAGCAAGTTAGATTTCGGAAACATCAAAAAGCATTAACGGAATGCCAATTGCATGCACATCAATGTAATAATTGTTTAGCTAACTTTAAAATTATTAAATTATCAGTAGCTAAAACACAAACTGGTCACATAGAATCATGGCTCTCAATGTCCCAGAAAGCGAGAGTGAGGACTCTATAGTTGGATAATACCATTCTCATTTCAGAGTACTCTGGTAAGCACAATGTGAAATTGTTTGACCACCTTTAATCAAGCTTTAAAATGAGATTTTGGTTTACTTCTAGAACAAGGGAGATCAAGACAAGTCAATTACGGAAAGATGCAACACATGAGGAAAGAGGGGGTTGGGGGGAAAAGCTGGTAAAATAAATCATTACCACACTTTTTCAATTGCAGCACTTATCCTAGCTGTGTAAATGTCACCCTTTACTTCACCCCATCTTTCTTTTTTTTCCATGCAATCATTATTAGATTTCTATAAGTACTTCTTTTAAATAATCATTCTCCATAGCATTGCTGTATACTTTTGGAAAACACACAAATACACACACACACACACACACACACACACACAAAACACAAACACACACAAGAGAGATCTCTAAAGCAATTTCCTTTCCTTTCCCTCAAAAAAAAATAACACATTGTCCTTCATTTACAAATATGATACACTGTACTACTGAGCTCCTCACGGGATATCATTTTCCAGTGGTGGTGACAGATTTGCGCTGATCCATCCATACTCTCCTCACCTGATCTTCCTTGCACTCAAGGGCACACATTTGTGAGACGGCTTGCTGGAGTTCGGGTTCAGTCTGTGGCTGTGGAACAGAATGATTCTAACTGGCCCCCATAGGTATTGAATGAATGACCTTAGTTGGCCTCATTAGCATGTGTTCTAACCAACTGAGCTAATCAGCCACATACCACATAACCTGAATCCATATGGTATTCCACAACATTTAGAGAAGGGGAACAGATGCTTACAAAGATAGCAGCTATTACATATGTGACTGGAGCTGAAGAGCCAAAGTGAAAGAAAACAACTGGGGAAGGGGGGGGTTGCAGAAGAGGGGAATCAAATTTTACATGGGAAAAAAAACTATGCTAAACTAAAATGCTTATTTGTTTCTTATAATCCAAAAAAGAAAAACAATAATGAAAATATTTATAATGATAAAATACTGTTTTTTGTGTTTTAGAGTACTCTGTAAAAAGAAATATACTAACTTTTCAGAGTACTCTTCAAAAAAGTACATAAATAAAAGCATCTTTTAAAATAATACAAAGCAGGAAACCGAAATACAAGATTTTTGTTTTGTTTTGTTTTTTTTGTTTTACCTGGAAGGAGTAGGGTCATCTTGACCAAGGCGTGACATGATATTTATTAAGGTGTTAATTCCTATTTTCAAAATAAAGAACAGAGAGAATACAAACACACATGCAAACACTGTTTGAGAAACAAACAAAAAAATTACCATCATCTATTTTGTGTCAACTAATTTTACAATGGAATAACTTGATAAGTTTCTAGAATTACAAATAAGTAAAAAATTTATACTTAATTGAAAAGTATCCCCCCCAAAAGAAAGGACAATTAAATGAAATTCAATTATCGGAGAAAAATCATTTTTTAAAAAAGTCTTATTATAACAATCAAAAGGAACTACTTTATGAGTACCAAGAGACAGTAAAAATGACTTTTAAAAAGTTACAAAGTAGATCATTCCAGAATTATAATAATCCAAGGGCTCTTCCCTTCCCAACATCCTTGAAATAGCAGTATAGAGTAAAGGTTGAAATGCTAGCAGAAAAAAGAACATCTTGAAAATAATCCAAGCAAACCTTTTTTCCTCATGTGCATGTGATGGACTTTTCTGTCTCCATATTTTGGTTGGCGTATCCCACAGTTGGATAAAGAGTTGCGCGCGTGATCAGGATTCATTCCAAAGTTTAGGTGATGACTGGGATGAGTCATTGCCAGCTAAAATTTAGATTAAACAAATTCACTTATACAGTCTGAACATAAATATCACTTATCTTTCCTTCCAATTCTTCCCACCAAAGAATGAAAGGGCTATTTTCTTGGTATTGCTCCAACCACTAGTCAAATCCTGACCCATTTCCTTGACCCAATCCAAATTTTTAGGTATAGCAGTTGTAATTTCAGGGGTAATAGGAAGAATTCTATTTAAAAAAAAATACCTCTATACAACTCATGTGAAATTCTAAAATTAAGGAATCATTCTTTAATGAGTCATTTATATTCATAAGATAGTTTATATGTTTACAAAGCACTTTGCTCACAAAAACCCTGGTGAGTTAGCATTCAAACCTAGACACGGGGCTCCAAGTCCAGGGTTCTTTTTACTACAGTAAGCTTCCTTTCAATTGCCAATGCCTTTAAGTGATAACATTAAGACATACCAGTCACTTTATACCTTAGTAGGAATGATTTTCAGATCTTTTCAATACAGTGGGAACAAGAACACTAAGTAAAAGGTATAATAGATGATAGAAGAGTGAATGGGATTAAAAGCAGATGAATATCAATTATTTAACACTATGGCATTGGATGGGCTCCAGCTGTGAATGAAAGAAAGTATTTTAAAGTGTCAAATAGAAGTATAAGATGGAAGAAGGGATCAAGAGAAAGACTCTAAAGCAAGGGTTAAAAAGGCTTTTTCTCCTTCATGGACTGCTTTACCAGTCTGGTAGAGACTATATAAACTTCAGAATAATATTTTTCGATAACTAAAATAATGATAAATTTCAATTAAGAGGAGATTAAAAAACAGTAGAATTGTGCTCCCACTAAATTTCATAGATAACCTGAAATCAGGATAAGAAACTCTGCTCTAAAGATCTCTTCTACCAGAGGAGAACATATAGTAAATTGTGTTCATGAAATGAGAAACATCTTGTCTTTTAGATAAGGATTAAAAGAAATGGTACTTACCTGTAGCAGACAACGATCTTGAAAAGTATATCCAATCAACTTGTCAAGATGCATCAAACATTGATGATAACGGATATGATGGGTTAAAACAGGAAGCATCATTGCATGCTAGGAAAATTACATAAAACCTCTTAAAATGTGATTAGGCTAACTTGGTAAAAGAAAACAATACTTCAGAATTCTGAATAAAGAAGAAAAAGGATCAATTTAAGAGAAACAGTAGATGAACACCAACAAAACTCATCCTTATTTCAAACTTCAAAGCACAGTAGTTACACTTAAATCTCAAAGACAAAAAAGTTTTCAAGTATCAAAGAGAAAGATAAAATTCCATTGGAAAGGGAGAAACTCTAAAAGAATTTGATGAATATGATGAACAGTGGAGAAGAACTAGAAAAAGGGGAATAGAAATTTGGGGGGGGTGCAGTTTATCCTAGGAAGTAGATATGGTTAAAGAATATGGAGAAATATTGCTAAGTTGAGGGCAAAAACAGCAATGGAAATGGGTAAAGAGAGGGTTAGGTTTTACATTGAGAAGCCACTATCTCTGGGAGTGTTGCGACTTCATGGAAAGCATGGAGAAGGTATGAATGAGTCTGTAGGGGCAGCTGGCACCCCCTAGTGGGAGGGAGAGATTATAGAACTAGAAATGGAATTTCAGGGTCATCAGGATGGAAAAAAATGTGGTGCCGGAAGAAACTTAGCTAAATAAACTGAGACACAAGGTAATTCCTACTATTCAGCACTGTTTCCACTCAACTAGGGTTCTTTCATAAACTCTTCTTTCTCTCATTAGGCAGCTTGGTAGTACAATGGATAGATCACTGGTCTTAAGAGTCAAGAGGACTGGAATTCAAATCCAGTCTCAGATATTTTATTCTTACTAGCTGTATGACCTTAGCCTACCTCTAATTGCTTTGCATCCGTCTCCAATCCTCCTGATTCATATCTGGCTACTGGACCCAGATGGCTCTGGAGGACAAAGTGAGGCTGGTGACTTAGTACAAGCATTTACATGCATGTCATGGCATCACCTCCCTGATGTCATGGTCTTCTTTGAGAAAGTACAAAAACATCATTTCTCTCTCTTTTTTTTTGTTGTTAGGTTTTTTGCAAGGCAATGGGGTTAAGTGGCTTACCCAAGGCCACACAGCTAGGTAATTATTAAGTGTCTGAGATCAGATTTGAATTCAGGTACTCCTGACTCCAGGGCCAGTGCTCTATTCACTGCCCAACCTAGGGGCCCCTCTCTCATTAATTTTCAAACCCTCCCAGTCTACAGGTTATTTTCCTTACTGCCTTCAAAAACAGCCTGATCTCCTAAAACAAACAAAAAGATCTTCACTAGATACTAACATGCCTTAAAGCAACTGTCCTATATATTTCTTCACTTTCTCAGCCAAAGGCCTAGAAAGGCTGACTATATTTCCTCTCCTCATCCTTTCTTTAAACTTTGCAACTAATTTTCAACCTCATCATTCAAAGGAAACTTCTCTCTGTAAAGTCACTAATGATATGCTAAATATCAAATCTTTAGCCAGGCCTCAAACTTTCTTACTTCTCTGAGTTGACAGTTGATCACTCTTCTACTAAATACCACCTCTCCATTCAGGGTTTTTAGAAAACTAAACATTTAGGGGGCAGCTAGGTGGCGCAGTGGATAGAGCATTGGCCCTGGAGTCAGGAGTACCTGAGTTCAAATCCAGCCTCAGACACTTAATAATTACTGAGCTCTGTGGCCCTGGGAAAGCCACTTAACACCATTGCCTTGCAAGAAAAAAAAAAACACCTGGTTTGACAAATCCTTTTTCTCTCTTTTACTTAAAAAATTCTAGTTTTCTATCCTGGTCTTTCTCTCTCTGTGATCCTATCAGTTACCATGGGGTTTAAATATCAGTACAAAGGATAGAACAACCGATAGAAAAATCTTTACCATAACCTCTCAATTTTCTCCCAAACTCTTTATAGAATGACTATTTAAACAGTGACAAGATTTTGATTGACTTTTAAAGATACAGTAATAGTATCTATGTATGCAAAAAGTCAGAGTTACTCAAAGAATTGATCTACAATATAAAATATTAATATATTACAATAGGTATAGAAAGGGCAGCTAAGTGGTATAGTAGGTAAGAGTAAAGAATCTGGAAGTCAGGAGGACTAATCGTTCTGAGTTTAAATCTGGCCTCAATCACTAGCTGTGTGACCTTGGGCTTAATATCATTTATTAATATTATTATTATTATTTACTTAACATTATTAATTACTTAATATTATTTGCCCCACAAAACCTATGTGTTTGTAGGAGCTGCCCCACTGATTGGAAGACAAATGAACCATGAAAAGACCCTCATTAAAAATGACACCAAGAAAGGAACATATTTTGTGTCTCTCAAATCAGAAGTCTCCAACAAAGAAAGTAATTCCAATATGGAAAAAACAAGGTTAAAGACCAAAGCCACTTTTCCATATGCAACAGGAATTAAAAGATTTTTAGAAAACTTGTTGCATTTGGAAAAGTGGCTTTGGTCTTTAACCTTGTTTTTTCTTATTATGACTTCCAGGAAGTTTTCCTGTAATCCCTCAGCTAGAATTATTCCATTCTCCGTAATCTTGCATGGACTCTTGAATGGACTTCCCATTTTAAACATATTACATTTATTTGTGCTCTTGTCATCACCCTATATACTTTTTGAGAGCAGGGACTATGCTATTATTCACTTTTAAATTCTGAAATGAATTTTGAAAATAGATTTTTTTTACTTAATTGAACTGAAGCTTACTAAAAAAATGGAAACCATCAGTTCCAATCAACAAGTTCAAAAAACTCCTCAGTATAAGGACAATTTTAGGACCTAAGAATTTGATAACAGAAGAGATGTGAACCTAATTTTAATTTCAAAAGTGTAATTACCTGGCAAACATCAGAACGAATGCCAGTTTTCCAGAATCCTTGGCTGCTCAGTTCCACTGTCACCTCTCTCCTCATTGTATTCTTCTGTCGAATTTTCTGCAGAGCTTCCTAGAAAAGAAGAGCTAATTACGAGAGCAACTCAATACTTCTAAAGTACTATTAAGCCAGATATCAGGTATTAAGAATAAAAATAGATTCATTCAAAACTACCCTTAATCCAGATACTCATCCATTTGCACATTGAAAAATATAATACCTGGGACACCTAAGAAACTAGGATTTCAAAGCAATTTTTTCCAGTGCACTTTGCCCAGTCTTCTTTCAGCATCACTCCCCCTATACCACAAGAATTTATTGATAAGAAAGACTCCTTATGAAGAGAAACAACTTTAATAAAGGAAATGATTTAGTAACAAAGAACCTTTTTTTCCAGTACATACTTAAGACAAACCTAAGTCAAACTTCGTTCAATAAAAATTTCCTTTTAGAAAATGAAAAATAAGTAAGTGAAGGATTATGATTTCAGACCAATAAAATATTGTCAATATTTCCTTAAAAATCATCATGCTACACGTCCAGATTTTTCTCAAAACTAAATGTCTATGTAAAATGACAAGCATCCTTCTTGGATTCAAGATGCAGACAATAAAACCAGGAATCTTTGCAAAATGTAGTTAACATGGAATAAATCTACAGTCTCTAAAAGAACTGGCTCTATAAAATAGATCTTTCTAACATTTAATGGTACAAGCTCATTCTGTAAGACAACCTTGAAAACCAAATGTTTATAACTCCCAACAGTGTGATGAAATCTGAAGAATCTTTGATAGAACACGAGAAGAACCTGAGCAATCTCATAAGGCAACAACCTATCCATTCACCAATGGCTTTTTTTTTGAGTTGTAAAAAACTACCCCAAAGATGAAATCTATTTCATTGAAGAACTGAAACAGAGTCAATACATCAATACCATCTACTTACAAGTTTTAAAAAAATTTTCACCTATTGAAGGAGAGGGTAGATAATAAATAAATCTGTTCTGGTAGCCTGTTAAAGGTAATGGAGACTGTCCCCTATAATTTAAAACAAGAAGTAAGCTGGGTGAGTAAAGTATAACATTATAGGAAACTCAAAATACCAAATAGGCAAAATTATTTCTTTCTTAGAAAATATATTTGCGGAGCAGCTAGGTAATGTAGTGGATAGAGCATTGGCTCTGGAGTCAGAAGTACCTGAGTTCAAATTTGACCCCAGACACTTAATAATTACCTAGATATGTGACTTTGGGCAAGTCACTTAACCCCATTGCCTTGCAAAAACCTAAAATTAAAAAAGTTTACTGACCTCATCTCCTTCCTTGGTCAATGGGATAGAACATATTTCTCCTAACATTTCCTTATTTCAGAACAATAAGAAAATATATTTGTCTCTCAGTAATAACAAGCACATAAATGCCTGAATAGTAATTATGGGGTCAAATATTCACTTCCTTTAGGAAGCAAAGTAAACTATATGAAACACAATGGAAGACAAAATGAGTTGACATACATCATGGATGTTATTTTTTCCTTAAAAATGTTATACCATGGGGTTGGTAGGTGGCACCAGCCCTGGAGTTGGGAGTACCTGAGTTCAAATCCAGCCTCAGACACTTAATAATTACCTAGTTGTGTGGCCGTGGGCAAGACACTTAACCCCAATGCCTTGCAAAAACTAAAAAAAAAAAAAAGTTATACAACAGTTAACTAACTCATCAATCTAATACTATATATACTACAACAACTCCTATCAGAAATTTTACATCCTTAACATACCTCTCTCTGTGCCAATTTCTGCTTGTCAGCTTGTTTGACCTTGGGGCTATTTGCCAACAGGTGGCGGAGCTTCACATAGCTCTTCCAAAGCTTCTGATACCTAAAAAAAAGGAGAAAGACAAGGTCCCTTGGTCAGCATGTTAGAATCTTTGCAACCAAATTAAGGTATTAGAACTAGAGGGGTATCAAATCCAGCTCAAGAATATGAAGTGACCTATGTGAGGTCACCAATTACTAGTCACTTTGGCAGGCTATATACATTTATTCCAAAAAGGTCATACTGCTCAAAACATTTTTTTTGATTATCCCTTTTAAAATCTCATTTTGAGCTTGAAACACATTTTTCTGAATATTCTGAAAGGTAGCAAATATTTGTTGTTTTGTTTTCCATACTCAAAGTCATCCATAAAATTACTTAGACTAATCTAGTTTTTTTAAAAAAATGATGATTTTGATACCAAAAAAATAACCTTTTTTAAGGAAAGAGATTTTTTTTTTGTGAGATGCTTAATCTAGAGGGTTTCAAAGAAGATTTAAAAATATTTTGAATTGTGGCAGTATTAGTGGAATAAAGATAGCCTAACAAAATGACATTTGAGGGGGGAAAAACTCATATGAAAGGATAAACTGTATTATGATCATTAAAAGTCATTATGACCAGTTTATAACCAATAACACTACCTACTCTAAAGGTGAAACGATTTCTTAAGTTTCAATGGTAGTAATGCAGACCAACAATACTTAGACCCAGTCATAAGACTAGGTTCATTTTCTAATTGAATATGATGCACAAAATTCTGATTATCATGACAAGAGAAGATTCATAAATAGACCATTATAGACTGGTCAAATATTTATCAAATCTGATCCTTATTAAACGAAACTGCCAGAACTTATATTAAGAATCAAAGGAATACACGGGCTTTATAAATTACAGCAACTATCACCTAATTTAGGGATTCATGAAAATTCAGTTCCATTTCATGATGATAGAGGGTGGATATTCAGAAAGGATAATTCTCTTGATACTGAGTCATATCCTTTACTATAAAGCTGTTTCTCTTGACAAGGAATCTCTTATCAACAATTTCTTGTAGTCCACAGGGACTGATACTGTTAAAAGACTGGGCAAAATATACCATACTGTAAAATAACAAAACTTCTTTGTTCTCCTTTAAACAGGTATCAAGTTTAAAAATTTTAACTTTAAAATCTTATTCCTCTCTCATTATGAAACTTGCTCATTATGATCCAAAGTCCTTGCTGTTTGATAATTGCTATCTAACAAATATTGGTATTGCTATTCCCACAATTAATTGACATAATTGCTAGAATCTAGGAATCTTTTACCTCCTCACATATGGAACTAGGCAGAGGTAAGATCAGTGAAGATTATTATTACCCAGATCATCAACAGAAGTAATAGGTTCTTTCATTTCCAATTACTCATACTGAATTAAACATTCCATTATCTCTAGAACTAAATCTTTAATTAAAAGTCAGAGATGAGTTAAGATGTCTCTGTGGGATAAATGCCTTCTCTAGCTATGTATATGTATTCTCTTCCATTGTTTGGTTGAGGAAGCAATCTATCGTGATACCATACTAGGTGCATTTCATGTTCTTTGCAGTAAGTTTGAAATTTAAAGAAAGTGGTCATTTTATACTACTGTCTTCAAAGAACTTTATAGCATTTCTTTCATTTGAGCCTCACTCCTGCCCTGTAAAGACATTAATCCTCATTTTGCAGTTGATGAAAAAGAAACTGAGAAATTGATTTGCCCCTGGATACACAAAAAGGAATATATCAAAGATCATTAAACTTAAGTCTTTCTTACTCCAAGTCTGTCTTTTATCTATTCCCTGATGGTTCCTAAAGGAAAAAGCAAAACATGGAGGAAATGAAAGGGGGGGGGTTCATTCTTTCCTCCCCTCTAAATTAAACAAGTTTTACCCCTTCACAAAAATGTTCCTTCATGTCAAAAGCCTACTAATTTTAATTAAAGTGACAGATTCTGCAATTTAAAAAATTTTGAGTATTGTGTTAAAAAAATAAAACTTAAGAGTTGAATTTCAAACAATGAAAAGAATCTAATACTATATAAACTAATGAAATTATAATAATTTTGATAGAATTCTATAAAACATAATAGAACTAAGTAAGTCAAGAATTCCAAAGATGTTAGAATAAAATTCAAAATGGCCAAACATATAGAAAATGGACTTATTCTGGTGATGTAACAACACATCAATCAACAAGCATATATTAGGTGCTTACTATGTGCAAAGCACAAGGAATACAAACAACAAAGACAGAAACAGTCCCTGCCCTCAGGGAGCTTACATTCTAATAGAAGAGACGACATGTAAATACAGAGGTACATACAAGATACATACAGAGTAGATGGAAGGTAACCTTAGAGTGGTAGGCTCTAGCAGCTGTGATGACCGGGAGCAGTCTCCTGCAGAAGGTGGCATTTGAGCTGAGTCTTGAAAGAAGCTAGGGATTCTAAGAGGTAGAGGTGAGGATGGAGAGCATTCCAGGCATGGGGGACAGACAGTGCAAAGGCACAAAATGGGAAATGGAGTGTCATGTGTGAGGAATAACAAGTAGGCCAGTATAGCTAGGATTGTGAATTGTGTGGAGGGGAATAGTGTTAACAAGACTGGAAAGGTAGGAAGGGGCCAGTTTGCGAAGAGTTCTGAATGATAAATAAAAAATGAAACTGCAAGTGTAGAAATAAGGTCTATTTTAGATAACTTTAAAAAAGGGAGGGGGAAGGGGCAAGGTAAAGAAACAAGGGTCTCTCTTTAGTGAAAAGACTAAGACAAACATTGAGAAGGATATCTTACTGAGGGTCTCCTGCATAACTCAACTGGGCAGGGCGTATCCCAAAGTGGACAATAATTGGAAAAGTAATCACATCAGGGTTGAATTGTTCCCGATCCAGTTGATCAATGCGTACTGAGCTAGGTTTCTAGAGAGAAAAATCAAGGCTGATTATTCTGATAAGAAGTCTCACTTGTCAATCAAGATAGAAGAATGAAGCTTAAAAATTGAATCATTTTTTTCTAGAAAGAACTAAATTATTAAAATTATAATGGTATTCTTAGAGATTTAATTTCATCTCTACAAGTACATCAATACTGTTTGGTATAATGAATGAATTATAGTACTTAACAGAAATGTGACATCTTTCAAATGTGAAAGTTTCAAAAAAGCAGCAATCAGTCATAACTTTCTTAACTTCAAAAACTAATGAAAAGTAGGAAGCACATTTCAGAAAATAAGATACAGTGACTGATCTATTTTAATTTCGCTTTAATACTGAGGATGTATTTCCAGGATGTGTATAATTAGGTACGTGCATAAAAAGAGAAGCTCTCCCTTAGTTCTCAGATTCCTTATTCCATCTCCCACTCACAAATCAGGCGAGTCAAATGCCAGCAAATTCAATATGTATTAAATGATATGATATTCTCTGAAAAGAGGCACTTCCAAAAAAGAGATATTTGTATTTTTATAGAGACCAATTTTTTCCTGATATAAAGTTCAAATTCACCTTTAAATAACAAAATCAAGAACAACTTTTTGGATCCACTTTTCTAATTTTAATATTTTCTTTTACTATAAGTAAAAAACTATTTCAACCAGATTTCAAAATTTTAAAAAATTTTCCAAATACTGCTATAGATTATTAACAGAAAGCTTGAAATACAATAATTTTTATCCCAGTTGTAATTCTCTAGGATAAATGTAAATGCTATTATTTAGCTAATTGATAAAATAATTAATGGGGGAAAATGTTAAGAAACAAAAAACATTCAAAGTTTGTAAAAGTCACATTCCTTCCTTTTACAGAACGTTAGAAATTGGAGAATATGGTGATAAAGCATTGCAAGTTGTGAAAGTATTTAGATAACCAAACATACATACCATGCCAGGATTGTTAACAATCATCCCTTTGCATTCTTCTGCATATTTCTGCCACTCAAGCTCTTCCCACTGAAGCATGTTAGCAATCTCTTCTTCGGGCACCAAAGCTTTGTTACATCTCAACAAGTAGAGTAGTATCTGATGCATTGAAAGCACTTCCTTTCCTCCATCTTGGGAGGAGGGAAAAAAGGAAAGAAACAAGGGAAAAAAAGCACATCAAAAAGTTTTCTAAAAACAGCATATATTTTAAATTGCTCAACCAGGTGACAAACAGGAGAAAATACATTAATTCAAGGCTGCCCAACCTTACTTTTACAGACAATATATTTTGAGTTGCCATCTTAGTGAGAACTCTGATGGCTTGGCTTCGTTTATTATAGCATTTAGGGGTCACATAAAATCGCACTGTGGGCCATGTTTTGAATAGCCCTAATTTAACTAATGAAAAAGACCTCTGATTTATTAAAAAGATAACATTATTAATAGTTAATTTTTTAAATAAATAAAATTTTATTAAGTTTTGCTTAATAAAAACAAATCGAGTTCTCAAAACAAATTTTAAAGGATCAGTTTTAAAATCTTCATATTATACAGATTATCTGATAAATATATTCTTATTACAGTAATTAAACATTCTTTGGAAGTTATAATGTTGTCTTAAAGAAATGCAAGGTTTTGTGGGCAATTATGGATGTATTCAATTAATTATTGTTTATAACTAAAGACTAGTTCTTGGTGCTAATTTTCTGTACCAGTCAATGTCATCATTCTATGATAAACACAGAAGAAAATGCATAGAAACAAATCTTCAGTTAATTAATACATGATGGCCCAACTATATAAAGATTGATCAGCATTAGCTCTTAGAGGAATCTTTACAGACAACATTTCCTCTCAAACTGTGAAAGCACAAATTTCTTATTGCAGAAAGAAAACCATCCCTATAAATAAGAAAAGTTATGAGGAAAATTTAGTCACAGAATATTGAACTACAACCCAGTGAGTTCAGATATACTCTAGAGAAAAAGGGGTTTCTTCTTTCTAGATAACTTGGCAGAGAAACTGAATACACTTTGAACTGCAAGCAATCACAGGAAAAAGCTACACACAACACAAACAAAAAAGATCTTGTAACAAGTGATTCATAACTCTCTAAGGCCTAAATACAACCAATCTTTGTAACATTTAATTTCTCACATATTAGAAGTTCCACAAGACCACTAATTATTTTTTCTTGGTGATGCTAAAAACAAAATTAGAATTCCATGACACATGTGCTACAACTGGTCCTAAAACCAAATCTCAAAGTTTAGTCTTATACTTATGATTTACATGTGATCATTTAAAAGAATAAGAAAGGGCAGCTAGGCGCAGTGGATAGAGCACTGGCCCTGAAGTTGGGAGGACCCGAGTTCAAATTCAACCACAGACATTTCTAAAGATGGTATCATTGATCAAAAACATTTCTGAAATTCATCTTTTTGCAACTCTAATTATGATGCATTCTTGTGAATAATCACAATGACAAACTTTTATTTCTTGAAAGATGTTTAATCAATTAATTAATAAAAAAATCTATTAAACAACTATGTGCCAGACACTGCTTAGCTCTAGAGAGTTAAATAGAGAGATTCTGCCCTGAAGAAGCTCATAATCGAACTGGGAAGACAACAAATATAAATAAACTAATATACAGGATAAATAGGAATTAAGAGGGGAAAGGCACTAAAATTAAAGGTGGCTTGCGAAAGGCTCCTGTAAAAGATGGGATTCGAGTTGGAACTTAATGCAATCTGAGGAAGCAGTAGGTAGGGTTGAGAATTCCAGGAAAAAGGGGTAGATAGAGAAAATGCCCAGAACCAAGCAATATCTTATCTGAGGAACATCAAGGAGTCAGGTATCACTGGATGAAAAAATGGATGATGAGGTTATAAAGAGCTTTGAATTACAAGTAGAGTATTTTGTATTTGATGCTAGAGGCAAAAGGGAGCCACTGGAGTTTATTGAGTAGGGGGTGACATGGTTGGACCAATAATTTAAAAAAAAAAGCACTTTATTGGCTGAATGGAGGAATTGGAGTGGGTTGTGAGGTCAACTTGACAGGCAATGAGGTGATGAGGGTCTATGCCAGTGGTGGTGCTCTGAAAAGAAGGGCATTTTTTTAAAATTTATTTTTATTAAAGATATTGAGTTTTACAATTTCCCCCTCAATCTTGCTTCCCTCCCCCCACCCCACCCCCACCACGGAAAGCAAACTGTCAGTCTTTACTTTGTTTCCATGTTGTACCTTGATCCAAATTGAGTGTGATGAGAGAGAAATCATATCCTTAAGGAAGAGACAAGAAGTCTAACAGGTAACAAGATCAGACAATAAGATATGTTTTTTTTCTCTAAGTTAAAGGGAATAATCCTTGAACTTTGTTCAAACTCCCCGGCTCTTTATCTGGATACAGATGGCACTCTCCTTTGCAGACAGCCCCAAATTATTCCTGACTGTTGCACTGATGGAATGAGTGAGTCCTTCAAGGTTGACCATCACTCCCATTTTGCTGTTAGGGTGTACAGTGTTTTTCTGGTTCTGCTCATCTCACTCAGCATCAGTTCATGCAAATCCCTCCAGGCTTCCCTGAAATCCTGTCCCTCCTGGTTTCTAATAGAAACAGTTTGCTAAACTATTCCCCATATGAAGGACATTTACTTGATTTCCAATTCTTTGCCACCACAAACAGGGCTGCTATAAATATTTTTGTACAAGTGATGTTTTACCCTTTTTCATCTTCTCTTCAGGGTATAGACCTAGTAGTGGTATTGCTGGGTCAAAGGGTATGTACATTTTTGTTGCCCTTTGGGCATAGTTCCAAATACTCTCCAGAAAGGCTGGATGAGTTTACAGCTCCACCAACTGTGTAATAGTGTTCCAGGTTTGCCACAACCCTTCCAACAATGATCATTATCCTTTATGGTCATATTGGCCAATCTGAGAGGTGTGAGGTGGTACCTCAGAGAAGCTTTAATATGCATTTTGAAGAGGAGCATTTT